>NW_026294514.1:25146625-25456625 GCF_007827085.1 Peromyscus californicus insignis | reverse complement strand
AAGTGTGTCACTGAGGGTGGGCTTTGGGGTTTCCGATGCTCAAGCCAGGCCCAGAGTTGCTCTCTCTTCCTGCTGCCCTTGGATTGGGATGTAGGACTCTTAGCTACTCCAGCACCGTGTCTGCCTGCACGCTGCCGTGCTCCCCATCTTGATGATAATGGACTGAACCTCTAAACTGTAAGCCAGCCCCAGTTAAATGTTTTCCTTATAAGAGCTGCCGCAGTCATGGTGTCTCTTCACAGCAATAAAACTCTTAAGATAAGCTCCAAACACGCTGATAAGCAGTACCATCAAGCCCTCTCCTCAGTCAATACATGCATATATTCTCTAGACTTCCCCCTTCCTATACTTCCCAACCTCTCAATATCACAAGGCAAAGAAAGGGTAAGAAACTAGAAGACTGAAGCTGGGCATTCATTACTTAATTAACTAACTCCATATTAATTACACACCCTCTGTTTCTCAGAGGAAAATATGTCCAGATGTTCAGATCCGAGACTCTGAAAGAGCCTCACCAAACTGGATTGCGATTTTCCAGATAAAGAGAAATTTGTCTTCTTGGGCAAAAAAAAAAAAAGGATACAGTCAGCTTGTCGAGAGCCCAGTTGGATTTTTCTTCCGATGTCTTCCAACAAATCAAAATCTGGTAGCATCAGGTGTCTGTGCACTGTGATGTTCTGATACTGGTCCTCACCAGCAAGGGCGTTATGTGTGCTGTCCGTACCAAAGAGGACTAAAGCAATCTCATCCTTGCTCTCAGAAAATACCTAGGACAGAATATCCAAAGGTTGAAGACTGTATTCGAGCAGCCTGGAAGGAAGAGGACACCTAAACTTCAGGGAACAGGAAGATCATACCTCCTTAGGCAGGTCCTCAGGGCCACCCGATACCAGACTAAATCAACATGGGACTTACTAACAATGACAATTAGGGTCTAAGCAGACTTTATCTTTCTCATTTTTAAAGATCATTTTATTATTATATGTAAATGGGTGTTTTGCCTGTGTGTTTGTCTGTTCATGTTTGTGCCTGGTACCCCAGAAAGAGTATGGCTCACCCGGAACTAGAGTTACAGATGGTTATGAACCACCATGTGGGTGCTGGGAATGGATCCCAGGTCCTCTGGAAGTGCAGCAAGGGCTCTTAACCTCTGAGCCATCTCTCCAGCCCCTAAGCAGATATTTCATTATCTACAAGTCTTTTCATTTCAGCACAAATAGGCGTGCATGCTTCTTTCTCTTTCTGCTCCTGGCTTTACGTTAGATGTGACCAGCAGTGTCCAGCTCCTGCCGCCTTCACTGCCGCAGACCCAGGGGCTCTAGCCTGGAACTGTGAACTCTCACAGACCCTTTCTCCTCTAAGTCATGTTTTGTTAGGTTTTTGTTGTTGTTTTTCTTTACACCAGCAATAGAAATTAAACCAGAAGAGATGTTTCTGAGGCAGGGTCTTTTCCTGTAGCCCAGGCCGGCTTGAAACTTGCTGTGTGGCTCATGCAGACCTCAAATGCCTCAGCCTTCTGAGAGCTGAGATTACAAGCGTACACCACCATGCCCAGTTTACAGAATCACTTTACTCCTCAAAGTGACTCTGCCTGGGAGGGATTATTACTTTCTTACTTTGCACACAGGGCACTGAAGCATTATGTTAGATGTCTCCATGACAGCCACCATCCATTTCTTTCCTCCCTACATTTGCAGGCTACTTCTTATTAGAAGAGTCTAATTCCTTCTCCATCTTTAGTTGTGAGCTGGCCTTAATGACTTAATAGTAAATACAGAACAACAAAAGGCATTCTGGGACTTCTAACACTAGACTGTAACAAGCACACAGGCGGGGCCTCTGGGAACTATTTCCTCTTAAAATATCCCTTAGAAGTAGCTGCTACTTTGTGAGACTCCTAAACTCTGTGAAAATGCTATACGTAAAGGGTCTCTGATGGGCAAATCCCAACCGAGTTCACGGCTGCCATAAAGCATCATCATCCAGCTCTGTGAGTTGCCATCTTTGGACATCCACACCAAGTGAGCCTTCAGATAACTCCAGCTCCAGCCCCGACCCAAGTGCAATCGTGTAAGAGGCTTCAAGGGAAAAACACGTACCAAAATGGTAGCTCACACCTCTAATCCCAGCAATTGGGAGGCAGACATGAGAACTGAGAGTTCCAGGCCAGCCTGAGCTACCGGGAAAGATCCTGTCTCAATTTGAAAAAAAAAAAAAAGAGGGCTTAATGGCTAATATTGTCAACTTGACATGAGATACAAATCTCTAGGCATGGCTGTGAGAGATTATTTAGTTTAGGTTAGCCTGTAGGGGATTATCTAGATTAACTGAGGTGGGAAGACCCACTCTTACTGTGAGTGACCCTGTACCATATGCTAGAGTCCTGCTCGGAACAAGGAGAAAGGGAGCTGAACACCAACCTTTGCCTCCCTCCGTTCCCTAACTGCAGATGCAATGTGCCCAACGGCCTCAAGCTCCTACAGCCATGACTTCCCTGCCATGGCGGCCTGGACCCTGTGAAGCCAAATAAATCCTTCTGCGTTTAAGTTGCTTTGTCGAGTGTTTTTGTTGCAGCGACAAGTAACTAAGGGAAAGGGGGTCGGGAAAGAGCCCTAACTGAGCCTGCCTCATCATCCCAAAACCACCAACCGTGAGCAAGGACTTCTTTCTGAAGTCGCTAAGATGCTAAGTTCAGGGGGGCAGTTTGGTATGCACTGCAGAATAACTGGGCTAGGCACAAACACACTGAAGGGCTTGTTCGAGCTCCCGGGGTCAGCAAATGACAGGGTAAAGCAAGGATTCAGACGCAAGCCGCTGGGCTCCGGGGACTGTTCTTTGAAACATTTCCTAGCGCCTTCTGCTTCTGCTTACAACTGTTGTATCTAGAGAAGGGGTGAGAACAGGAAAGGCGAACGCTCTCAGGCTCTGGCGGTAGGCAGGCTTGAGTAGATGGAAGAAAGCCCTCCAGATTCTGCAAAACACAGGCTGGAAATACTGAGGAGGCCGGTGTCTTCTGATAGAAGCGGCAGGCAATGAAGGTTCAAAACAGGGGTTACACGCTTAAGGTTAACCTGAAACTTACCTGTCGCTGGACAAACATAGTCATCACTTTCTTCGCTTGTTCAAACGGGGATTCTTCACCAGGGAAGGAGTTACCCATGGCAACCCCCACGTCCATACACAGCACAACAGCCGCCTAGAAACAAGTCCCAAAAAAGTACCCAAGGGGAAAAAAAAAAAAAGAAGAAGTTATTAGCAAAGATTCTGAAATGGGTCCCCATACTGGTATTTAGAAAAGGAATGACAAAGGAAGGGGACATGTGCTACAGACAGAATGCACGTAAGGCATTTAAAGTTCCACTCTGGAGAACCTGCGAATGGTCCTAACAGCCAGCTAGATGGAGGAGTCAATCACGTGAGTAATGAAGCTACAGTCATAAGCAACAGCACCAGGCCATTAAATAGCAATCGTATATCGGGGACTCTCTTCCTACTGCTGTGATAAACCACCCCAACAAACTTCAGGGAGAAAGCCTTTATTTTAGCTCACAGTTCCCAGTAATAGTTCATCACAGTGAGGGAGTCAAGGCATCAGCCGGTCACATTACATCCACTCAAGAGGGCACAATGAATGCACACAAACTAGTGTCTGGTCTGCTTTGTCCACATCACAACACCCAGAGACCAGAGAATGGTCGCGCCCATAGTTAAGATGGGTCTTTCCACATCAATTACCATAATCAAGACAATCTCCGCCAGAGGCAGGCCCAAAGGCCCGTCTCGCCCTGTGATTCTACAGTCTATCGAGTTGATGATTAGTATTATCACAGAGACTAAGGAAATGAAACAAACTAAATGCAAAACGGACACATGTGAAACTCTATGTATTTTGCATACAAAATTTATTCAAATACAAACTTTAAAAGACCTGAACTAATAACTCATAATTTTAAAGTAAACTATAGATTTGAGTCAACAAGGTGATACAGCTTCAACATTCTATCCTCACAAACATGTTAAGATATAACAACATGATAATGTCTTCAAGGAAGAAAAGGAAGGGTCTTTTGATGAAAAAAAAATCCTAGATTAGCAATCCAGAGACCCAGGTTCTAGTCCCATCTCCACCAGTTAATCAGCTTGGACCCCGTGGGAATGTCACTTAAGCTCACTGTTAATTCAGTCGCACATAAAACTGCCGGACTACGTGAGGTGTAAGGCTGTTTCCAGAATTTAACAGTCTTGATTCTAGCAGTCTCATCTGTGTTTTGTGCTGATCAGACAAACTGTGGGCAATTCTGGGCATCCTATCTTACGAGAGAAAGATTTAAAAGTGACCAATGAAGAAGGCGCTCTTTTCTGAGTCAGCCACCACCTGTCTCCAGAGGCGTTTGCAAAACCTCGATGAGCTCCTATACTAGGGAGTTGACTCCTGAATTTGACTTTTACAACACACAAAGGAAACACTATTTTCTCTTTGTTCATAAAAAAAAAAAAAAAAAAGGAACCACATGATGCGGTCATATTAACAGATTTCAGAAGCAATGACAATTTATCTGGGGACGAGCAGTAATAAACTACAGAGAACCTTTGAGAGGAATTCAATTTACACCCCACAGGGATTCGCTCAGTATAAAAAAAAATCTTTTTTTAAGAAGAATCACAAAATATGCTGGCTGTGTTTATCTAATATATGTCCACAAAACCTACTTTTGAATTAGCAAACACTACAGGACCAGAAGTCTTTTGTCAAGAATTAGAGATTCAGAAAAAGACATCAAAGAGTTTCACAGTATGAAAATTCTGGTCCGGAAGAATGGTCTGTGATACTTTAAATTCTTTTCTGGAAGCCGTAAGAAAACCAGGGCAGAGACTGGGAGAGTATAGCAACTCTTTCCTACACTGAAGCAATATAACCTGCCAGGATTTTATTGGAAGTACATCTGCCACAAATAAGCCCTTCATGGGAGCTACAAAGTTTTCAGCAACTGAAAGAACCAAGGAGAAGAGCAACATCATTATGAGTTCACAATTTAATCAAAATTTCCCAAATGGAGGTGGAAGAAAACAGAGATCCGTTAACCCCTATCTTGTCTGCCTGTATTACATGAATGGGTGAGTAGAAGAATGAAGGAATCGCAATTATATTTCTCTCTGGTGATCAAAATACCACTTTAAAGCACACTGTAATTTCTTTTACCCTCCTAGGAAGCTGGGGGTCATAGATTCTTTGCAATGCAGAGGATTTTTTTTTTCAGGGCTCTGAAAATGGTTTGGGTTCATATCTGTATTTTACCACCTATGGAAAGGGTGACCATGTTCTAATCACTTCAATTCTTCGTGCCTTGGTTTTCCTACTTACAAGCGAAGGACAATAATGTTCATCTCAGGGGTTGGTGTGAAGATTTAATGAAATGGGAATAAAAGGCTTAGTTCTGTGCTTCACACAGTAAGCTTTCAATAAATTCGAGATACTAAATTATGATGAAGGTAATAATACGACGCTCTATTTTGAGTTATTTTATTCACAGAATCCCTATCTCGTTTTACAAGCCTGTCACGTAGGGGACGATCCTGGACAACTTATATAATTCCTATATAGATTTTAAGAACCCAGGTTCAGAGGCGGTTAAGAGGCGCCCGCGTTAGCAGGTGGAGCGCATAGAAAGTAGAAGGGAGGCAGCTAGGGAGGGAGGGAGGGAGGATGAGGAGCACGTGAGGCCAGAGGGAGGCTAACGGGGCGTGAAGGTGGACAAGGCTCAAATGCAGAACTCCAAACCCCAAGCTTTTCGCTTTGGGGCATCCATCCTTCAATGCTGGCACAGCGGCGACCCCACAGTTCCTGCTACCGAACCACCCTCTGCAGATCCCAGGCTTGGGTAAGGCACAAAGCCCAGCTCTCAGTACCTTGTTACCGGACCACGCCATGTTGCTGCCCTACGGGCGGTTTGGTTATTTTTTCCGGACAGAAACCTACAGTGGTGACAACTCAGTTCCGGGCGACTCACCGGCTGACACTTCCGGCTCTGCGTGCAAGAGCGCGGGGAAAATCCTGCCCCTGGGCTGTGAGCATGCGTACAATTCTCTCCCCGCCTCCCTAGGTAAGGCTTTGTTGTCTTTGAGCTGCTGAAAAACGCTAGATGTGGGCTGGCTCAGCGGGTGAAGGCACTTGTCATCATCAAGCCTCACGACCCCAGTCCGACTCCAGGAACCCACTTGGTGGAGAGAAAGAACCAACTCCCACAAGTTGTCCTCTGACCTCCACGTGTCCCACACATCACAATAAATAAATAAATTTAATAATAAGAAGTAAATAAAGGAGGCTAGAGAGATGGCTCAGCGGTTAAGAACACTGGCTGCTCTTCCAGAGATCCTGAGTTCAATTCCCAGCACCCACATGGTGGTTCAAAGCCATCTGTAATGAAATTTGGTGCCCTCTTTTGATGTGCAGGCATACATGAAGAGCACTCACATTTAAAAAAAAAGGAGAGAGAGAGAGAGAGAGAGAGAGAGAGAGAGAGAGAGAGAGAGAGAGAGAGAGAGAGAGAGAGAAGAAAGAGAACAGAAAAGAAGAAAAGAAAAGAAAAAAAGTAAATAAGGGCTGGAGGAAATTTGTCACAGGTTAAGAAGGTACTAGTCTTGCAAGGATGAGGCGTTCAAGTCCCAGTAGCCACATCAGGCAATTCAAACCTCCAGTTCCTTTGCTCAGCTTGAGTGAAGGGAGCAGGGGACTGGACCTGCCTCGACTGAATCTACCAAGCTGAGCTGAATCCCTAGGGGAGTCCTTGCCCTGGAAGAGATAGGAATGGGGGGGGGGGTGAATTGGGGGGAGCGCAGGGTGGGGTGGGAGAAGGGAGGACAGGGGAATCTGTGGCTGATATGTAAAATTAAATTCAATTATAAAATTAAAATAACAATAAAAAGATAAAAAAAAAACCCTCCAGTTCCATGAGATCTGACGCCCTCTTCTGGCCTCCACAGGCACCTGCACTCAGATGCACATACCCACATACAGATGCATGCATACACAATTTTTAAGACTAAAAATGAATAAATAATTGCTAGTACTGAGCTAATAGTGATCACTCTGGCTAGCATTTTTGTATTGGCACTCTGGAGTTAGAGTCCCGTGCCTAAGATGACCCAGAGAGTCACTTACCTCCTCTAAAGGCCTTCTAAACAGGATACTGAAGAAAGACCATACAGGCACAGTGGCCTTAGGACCAACTGCCCAAGGAAAGAGTGAGAGTTCTCCGAATAAACAAAAGTAGGAAAGGCTTTCATCTTTGCAGACAAAATGAGAAGTATAAACGCTAAAAGGGAGGTGGGGGAGGCTGGAGAGATGATTCAGTGGTTGGAAGCACTGCCCACTCTTCCAGAGGACCTGGGTTCAATTCCCAGCAGCCACAGAGTAGCTCACAACTGTCTGTGACTCCACTTCCAGGGGACCTGACATCCTCACACAGATGTACATGCAGGCAAAACACCAATGCACATAATAACTAAATAATTTTTTTAAGGAGGAAAGGAAAAAAAAAACACCAAAAAGTAGCCTATGGTAAGAGTTCCCTGATAGCCTGGAGTAACTGTGGTTGAAAAAAAAAAAGTTCAGGAAGCCTAAGAAAATGTCTTTTTCTAGAAATCTGCTGCTGGTTGCAGTGAATGTTGGCCACTCATTTTCAAGGAAATCATCCAGCAGTCCTTTCCCGATGGCTTTTTTTGCACAGAAATTGCCTGTTTTCTATACAAAATGACTCACAAGCAATAGGTGCACATGTATGTTGTAATGCTCATTCGGTCATCACTCCGGTCATCCACACTGTTGTGTGATAAGACATTTCCTGGGGAGACATAACACACACAGACAGGGAGCCCATGACAGCTCAGAGTACGGGATACCACCGAAGTCCAACTTGGTGAACCAGTGAGTTTCATTGTGGGGTTTGAGGTATGTATCACCATACCTGGCTCTAGGGCTCTTTTGAAATTATTTCAGTTCTATAAGTCCCTAGGTCAAGGTTGACCACCATCTCAACTCCATCTTGGTATCCTTTAGGTGGTTCTCACTCTTCCCCCGATGCCATGCTTCTCTACCCTTGTCTTAATCATGACTATTTTTGTCTTTATTCGTTGGTTTCCCTAATCAATATGACTGACAGATAAATGTGATAAATGTGGTAAATGTGGTTGCATTTTTAAAATAAGAGTTAGGTTAAAAGGTGACTTGGAAACAGTTCATCTGGATAGAATTCCCATAAATCTGTAGTACACAGAAAGCCAGAACATAAGATCCCTTACTGAGATTATCACACATCCACAGGAACGCCAACAGGCTCACCTTTTTGTGAGAGCTATAGCATTCGATGCTATATGGGGGGGGGGGGACCTTAAAAACAAAATAAATAAATGTTAATCAGATTTTATTATCTTTATTTTCATTTAAATTATTCATATCTCTGGAAATTCACCAGAAAGCACCACTATTCTCAAAAATACTGGACACATTTATTTTTCTTCTGGTCAAACTAGTAACAGGATTGTTTTTTAATTCTCTGAAAGTGGAGTTCAGCACCATACATTAAATGAATGTCCCTGGCTGGCAGTTGGGGGAGCTTGATCAACCCCTCTAGTTCAGTTCAGGCAGTTCTTTGAAGCACTTCTTTCTGAGACACAAAGAAAAATAGTCATCACCTCTTCTTATAAACTCCAAAACTCACCGACCTCTTAGGACTTGAGAGTTTGAAACCAGGATACTCTTAGAAATGAAGTTGTTACTTCTTCCATCCAGAATCTTTTCATCTGGATTAATCTGTTACATCACTCCTAATCCTGTCAGGGAAGCTTCGTGCTAGAAATGTCTGATCTGATGAATAAGGCTCCTGGGTTTGACCAAAACACAAGCTAAATGTGGTTTGTGTTTTGAGCTACTGATCCCTGCTGGGTTAGTTAGTGTTTGGCAGATTTTCATTCTCTCTCTCTCTCTCTCTCTCTCTCTCTCTCTCTCTCTCTCTCTCTCTCTCCTCTGTCTTTATAGATTAAATACTGTCAATCCCTGTTCCCCCTTCCTTTCCAGGAAGAATTATACTGTGGTTATATAACCGTATGATCCTATCTAATAGGTTTTCCAAAGGAACCTGAAACCACATGACAGAAGTTTAAGTTGCCAAGTACACGAGATGCTACTATCCAAGGCATATGCATAGTGTATGTAGCTCATATCTATGTATACATTCTCCATGTAAGACTAGAGCCAAAATAGTTAAATGAATAAATGAATAAATAAATAAAGCTGCATTAGTAGTTTGGAATTCTGAATTATCTAAATACCTATCATAAGATGTGGATTCCTTTTTTTTTTTCCTTTTGGTTTTTTGAGACAGGGTTTCTCTGTATAGTTTTGTGCACCTTTCTTGGAACTTGCTCTGTAGACCAGGCTGGCCTTGAACTCACAGAGATCCACCTGCCTCTGCCTCCCGAGTGCTGGGATTAAAGGTGTGTGCTACCACTGCCTGGCTAAGATGTGGATTCTTACTCAACTACCAAATAGCCATTCTCCCCTTGTTCACGAATTCACACAACCCCAATATCATCTAGGAATATAGTTACCCAGATAAAAGATTACATTTCCCAGTATCTTTCGATTGTGAGGTCATGTGACTATAGTGTGGTCATTGAGATACCATAAATATTGACGGAGGCTTTGTGCCCTCCTTTGCTTCTTGTGTATTTTCCAGCAACGAGGCTGTGATGGCCAGAGATGTGGTCAGCATTTGGAAACTGAGGGAAAGGGCACTGATGGCCACCATCCTGTGCATTCCAGATGATGTCACAGGGCCTGGGGATGGTCCGCCTCCAGACATCTATCTAAGAAGGAAATAGAGTTCTCTCCTGTTTAGTTCACTGATGTGTGGGGCTTGAGTTATAGGTAGTTCTATCCAAACGTAAGTGATGCACGCCATCTTTATAGTAGCAGCCTACCTCCCTGAATGTGCCACCCCGTCTCCAGCTATTTTCTTGGTGGATTTGGTTACCCCTGAGCCTCTTTATTCTTCCTGTCACCCTTAGGCACACACTTCCCCGGAATACAGGCACCCATAACACCTCCAGGCCCCTGAAGGGATTTACAGTGGATCTTCATATCCCAGATCAAGGGTCACTTTAGGGCAAAGAGTCAAGACACATTTGTCGATCAGACGAACTGCTTTGGCACCAGTCACCTTTCTGGTTTCTGCCCTGTTGGATCACGAAGATGGTGGAACGGACCAGTGCGAGCTAGGATTTTCCAGGACTGTAGAGGGTACTGGATAGTTTTAAGGAAAGAACCTGGTAGAACTGTAGCATGACCAGTGGACTACGCGGGCCTGGGAAAGAGGTCACTGGCGGTTTAGACAGTGGAGGTTTCTACTTCCTGGATGGGGTCCTTGTTGGAGAGATTGCCCGACATGTTGTCAGACTCCAGCAGCTCCACAATGCTGTAGGGAGAACAGTCCTCCAGCCCCAGCTTGCTGCAGAGCCAGCCACAGAAGCCTTTCTCCATGTCACAGGCAGCTCGCCACCATGCTCCCCAAGACCACGAGAGCTGGACCACGGCGGCATAGAGTCCCAGGGAGGAGGCCATGGCCATGATGAGCACCGGGTAGAGGAGAATGAGGCAGGGGCAGTAGGAAATCTTGTGCCAGAAGGTCCTCTCCTCGTTGTACACGAGGAAGATGTTGTACCAGGTGATGGTGCCGTAGTAGAATGACACCACGAAAGAAAGGACGAAGACCACGGGGAGGCAGACCAGTGTCCAGAGGACCACGTGCGGGCCCTGGTCGGCCCCCACCTCGCAGGCCCTTCCTCCCTCCGGGGCGGCTTCCCTTGACAGCTCCTTGGGTCTGGTCAGTTCCCGCAGCTCCTTCTCCGTCAAAGTGACATGGATATCCACCACCTGACCCTTTTTCTTCCCTCGGGTGATGGTCCCAGTTAGTGTGACGTAGCGGCTGTCCAAAGGCATGTTCCACACACCTGCGGGGCACAAGGGAGAGGAGCCTTAGGAACTGAGGAGCTCAGATTTCATCTCAGCGCCGCTCTCAGGCCAGGCCTGAGGAGGAGTAATAGATCCAGTGAGTCAGCGGCAGACTTAAAACGGACCTCCCGCGGAGGGCACTCTCGGTTGTGACTGCTCCCACAGAGAGCGGGTGACTCCACATGCGTGGGCCCTGACACAGCTCGGAGCATGGTTAACTCGTTTCTTCCTGTTGTCGCTCCATTTTTCTGGACCCCAGCCTCGACACAGTCTCTCCAGTCACCACTTGACCATGATCCTGGTTCTGGTTAACAAGTGCTATGGCAGCAGTATTATTTATGAGTATTCACCTGTGTGTATATATGTGTGTGTATATGTGTGTATATATGTGTATATATATGTGTGTGTGTGTGTGTGTGTGTATATGTGTACACACCGAGGGAAGAGTCCGCCCCCTCCCTTCTCATTCCTAGCCCCTTCCTGTGTTTCCCTGAGATGGGGCATTCTCTCATGCCTGTAAACACCCTAGCTCTTATATGTAAGCTATAAATAATATAACTCACTGCACACACCACACCCACACACACAAACACACACACACACACACACACACACACACACACACACACACACACACACGCTAAACATATATAATTAAAAAAAAAAGATCTGACTGTAAGGTATTTTCTTTTTGTTTTTTGTTTGTTTGCTTTTTGTTGTTGTTTTGGGGTTTGTTTGTTTTTTTGTTTTGTTTCGTTTTGGGTTTTTTTGGGGGGGGTGTTGTTGTTTTGATTTTTGGTATTTGGTTTTGTTTTTTTTTGTTTTTGTTTTTTGGTTTTTGGGGTTTTTTTTGGTTTTTTGAGACAGGGTTTCTCCATGTAGTTTTGGTGCCTGTCCCGGATCTCACTCTGTAGCCCAGACTGGCCTCAAACTCACAGAGATCCACCTGGCTCTGCCTCCCGAGTTCTGGGATTAAAGGTGTACACCACCACCGCCTGGCTTGTTTTTATGTTTTTTTGATACAAGGTTTCTCTGTGTAGCACTGGCTGTCCTGGAACTAGCTCTGTAAACCAGGCTGGACTCGAACTCACAGACATCCACCTGGCTCTGCCTCCCAGTGCTGGGACTAAAGGCATGAGCCACCACGGCTGAAATGAGTATCTTCTTAATTAATGATTGATGGGGGAAGGCCCAGCCCATTGTGGGTAGTTCCATCCCAGGGCTGGTGGTCCTGGGTTCTATAAGAAAGCAGTCTGAACAAGCCGTGAGAAGCAATCCAGTAAGCAGCACCCATCCATGGCCTCTGCATCAGCTCCTGTCTCCAGGTTCCTACCCTGTTTGAGTTCCTGTCCTAATTTCCTTTGTTGCAGCAATAGAAACCCTAATTAAGACATAGTTTCTTGATTTATTGGTGGTGGTGATTTACTTTTTGTTTTATGAGACATAGTCTCACTGTATAGCCCAGGATGACGTCCAATTCATCACCCTTATACCTCAATCCCGGATTCCCAAATGCTGGGATTATAGGTATAAGCCACCACTCCTGGCTGCATTTTCATAATTATTATGAAAGGTAACAACTGTTGCTCTTTATCTCATATATGTCAAGTAATTAATCTATAAATCAGCTTCTTCTCTTACAGCAGCAGTTGTGAAAGGGTGGAGATCCCATCTCACCCAGAACACAGTGTTGCAGGCTCTAAGTAACTGTTGTCAGTTTAATTAATGAAGACTGCAACAGCTCAAGAAACCCACCACCCAAAAGAAAAAGGCCAGTGAGCAGGTGCCTGTCTCCTGGAGGGCAGACCCTGATTTGGTTTTCTTTTCTTTTTTTTTTTTTTTAAAGATTTATTTATTTATTATGTATACAATATTCTGTCTGCACGCATCCCTGCAGGTCAGAAGAGGGCGCCAGATCTCATTACAGATGGTTGTGAGCCACCACGTGGTTGCTGGGAATTGAACTCAGGACCTCTGGAAGAGCAGTCAGTGCTCTCAACCTCTGAGCCATCTCTCCAGCCCCTGATTTGGTTTTCTGTTGTAGAATATTATTTTAAAGTGTGTTACTTTTTGTTTATGTTGCAATTGTTTTTAACTCTGTGAAGCTGTGTTACTGTGCCTGTCTAAAACACTTGATGGTCTAATAAAGAGCTGAACGGCCAGGAGAAAGGATAGGTGGGGCTGGCAGGCAGAAAGAACTAATAGAAGGAGAAATCTGGGGGAGGAGAGAGCTAGGAAAAAGAGGAAGTAGCCAGAGAAGGAGGACTCCAGGAATCAGCGACCCAGCTACATAGCAAGCCATGGAGTAAGAAAGAAAGGTATAAATGAATAGAGAAAGGAAAAGCCCAGAGGCAAAAGGTAGATGGGATAAGTTAAGGAAAGCTGGCAAGAAACAAGCCAAGCTAAGGCTGGGCATTCATAATTAAGAATGAGTCTCCATGTGTGATTTATTTGGGAGCTAGGTGGTGGGCCCCCAAAGAGATAAAGAGTAAAAATAACCAACAGTTTTCTTCCTATGACTTTGAACAAGGGACTCCAGAGAGACTCACCATCATCTACAGGATAGTCCAGGAAATCCTCCCCCTCCTCCTCTTTGGGCCGATCTCCGCCTTCTGATTCTTCAGGCTCCTCATCCATCTTCTCATTATCTGACCGGTAGATGATGATGGATTCTGGGCGAGACTCTTTCCTCTTCTTCTTCCTGCGGCCCAGTGTGGACTCCCCATCCAGGGCCAGGGCAGCAGCCACTGCCCTCCTCAGTGAGCCATGGTGGGGGCTTGGGAGCTGGCCCTGGCTTTCCGCCGGTACTGACTCTTCCATCCCAGTCCTGAGAACTAGCCGAGCTTACGTTAGACGGTTTGACTCGCTTGAGCAAACTCACGCTCCATGCAGCACACGGCTCCTACCTGGAAAGGACTATGCAGACATGCCCCCCAGGATGCGTGCAGCCTGAAAGACAGACGGGCAAAGCATCAGCTGGAGTCAAAGACGGCAGGCTGGAGAGAAACCGGGAAACCGGCAGAGGAGGGAGGAGTCCATGGAAATCCCCTTTCAGTAACAGATGAGAAATAAAATTTTAGCATTACTTTTGGCATTCGTAAACGTATGGTATTACAAAAAACTCATACGTCCCGTTAAAGGGTACAGAGTATAAGAAAATTATTGAGGAAGTCCACAGGCAGGAGTTAAAACCAATCTTGCTCTCTAGCCAGGCGGCAGTGGCGTACGCCTTTAATCCCAGCACTCGGGAGGCAGAGCCAGGCGGATCTCTGTGAGTTTGAGGCCAGCCTGGTCTACAGAGCGAGATCCAGGACAGGTACCAAAAACTACACAGAGAAACCCTGTCTTGAAAAAAAAAAAAAAAAAAAAAAAAAAAAAAAAAAAAAACAACTTACTCTTATCATAGATGGAGAATGACATGGCTGGGGTCAGTACTTTGTACTTCTGACTGCCAAGAATCCATCCCAACGGTACCCAATTGGAAGAAGAGCAGTGAAACCTCACTAACTAATCTACCTTGCTGTGTGGAAAGCCCGCCTGCTAGTCCAACACGCCCTCAGAAAGTTGCAGGAACCTGGAAGAGTCACTTTCAACAACCCGTCTTCTCTTGTCCTGCAGGTAATCCAGAAAGAATAGAAAAGAATGAGCATCTTATAGAGAAAATGCGGGCATCCCACTTACGTTTGCAATATCACCTTGGGCTAATATTGATTTTCTAGGCCAGCGGGTCTCCACCTTTCTAATACCGTGACCCTTTAAATCCAGTTCCTCATGCTGTGGCGACACCCTAACCATAAAATTATTTTTGTTGTTACTTCATAACTATAATTTTGCTGCTGTTATGAATTATAATGTAAATATCTGATATGCAGGAGATCTGATATTCAACCCCCGTGAAAGGGTTGTTTGACACCCCCCCCAAAAGGGGTCACTATACACATGTTGAGAACTCCTGTTCTAGGAGAAGATTAGTGGCTTTATCTGGAGCTTAAAATGTTAAGCCAAGGCATGCCAAGACAATCAAGACAGAGGAACTCTGGCTTTGAAACTCAGCCGCCCTCTGGGGGGGCGGGGGGTTGCAAGCCATTTGTGAGTTTGAGCCATTCCAGGGGCTACTGTGACTGTTGCTGATACAGAGTGACATCAGCAACATCCAGCCTGGCATACTTAGGTAACCAGCTGCTGGCAGTCTTCCAAAGAGAAAAAGAAAAGAAAACTGTTATTATAGTAGATGTTGAACACTTACAACGGGGGACCTTTTTATTATAAAAGATGGCAAACTTAGATAGAAGTAAGAAATACTTTAATGTATCTTCCTGGCACCCAACACCCCATTTCAACAATAATAAAGCTATTCTAGGTCAATCTTGTTTCCTCATAGTATTTAACAACAAATCCTAAGCACCTCATTTCATTTCTACTTCAATATGTAAAATAAAGTAAACAAGCTCACAGTAGGGCAATAAGATGGCTCAGAGGGTAAAGGTAGCATTGTGCCTGAAAATCTGAGTTGGATCCCCAGAAGGAAAGAACCAATACCCCTAAAACCATCCTCTGCCATAAACAACACCCCCTCCCAAACACACACACACACACACACACACACACACACACACACACACACACACACACACACACGAATTTCTAAACTTCATAATAGCAATACTCCATGTAATTTTAAAAGCCATTCTTTAACATCATTATTAATTAAATTAATATTAAATAGGAATCTGTTCAAATCTCCCTGTTCTTAGAAATGGGCCCTACATCTTTTTGTCTATAACAGTGCCACCCAGTGGAACTTTCTGGCCATTGCATCTGAAAAGAGGCCAGGCAAATAAGGAAGAGCCTTTGTTTGCTTTTTTTAAAGAAGCCTTGTTTTGTTTTGTTTTGTTTTGTTTTTCAAGACAGGGTTTCTCTGTGTAGCCCTGGCTGTCCTGGAACGAGCGCTGTAGACCAGGCTGGCCTCGAACTCACAGAGCTCCTCCTGCCTCTGCCCACCCCACCCCACCCCCAGGGCTGGGATTAAAGGCGTGCGCCACCACAACGGCCCCCATACACATTTTTAACTAGGAAAATTGGAATCCCTAGCCTTAGGGAGAACCATGTCTTCCCAGCATCTCCATGTAGTCCCTCAGCGTTGGGCCGTTTTGGTGAGGAGCTCTGACTTAGCTCGCTGATTCCTGAGAGCCCTCCAGCACTGCCATGTTGGGTTCTTGGCTCTGTTTGCTCTGGGAAGTCTGCTCTGACTCTTCCTGTGAATTCACTGGGCCAAGGCTCCAAAACACCTTGGCCCAGTGAATTCACAGCCCGACAACCTGGGAGATCAGCTAGATTTAAGCAAAAGCGTTTCTCAGCTTTTCTCAGCGTTTCTCGGCGCTTCCTCTGTGTACCTTCATTCATAACTGAAAACTCCATCCAGGTTCCTTATTAACTTTTTTTGCAGGAGTAATATCAGTGCAATTTTTTAAATTTTAAATTATTTTCATACCATATATCCTGATTGCATTCTTTTCTGTTGTTATCTTGGTTTAATGATTTTTTTTAAGAACTCGAATTTATTTATTATGTATGTGCAAGTAACACACCATAAACCCAGTGCCTTCTGTGATGAGAACCTGTGGGTTCAAGGTGTTTAGTGAGGCCTCTAAGGCATGATCAGGTGATAAAGGGGTTAGAATAGCTTCCTCTAGGCCTCACCTTTAAGAATGCTATCTAGTAGCCCAGGCTGGGGTCATCCTTGGGGATTCCTGGCAATTATGGAGAGGGTGCCTGAACTGAACTGACTTGCCCCAGAGATCAGACCGGTGAATACCCTGTCATCACAGAACTTTTCTCCAGACTGATGGAAGCAAATGCAGAGATCCACAGCCAATCACTAGACAGAGTTCCAGGAGTCCAATCAAAGAGAGAGAAGGATTCTATGAGCAAGTGTATCAGGACCATGATGGAGAAACATGCAGGGACCCCCAAACCAAACTAGAGGGAACTAATGAAAGTTGGATCAATGGCTGTGGAGCCTGCATGGGACTGGACTAGGCCCTTTGCATGGTGAGACAGTTGTATGGCTTGATCTGCTTGGGAGGCCCCCCTGGTGGTAGGATCAGAATCCATCTCTGGTGCATGAGCCGGCTTTGTGGAGCCCACTACCTATGATTGGACACCTGGTGCAGCCTTGAGGCAGGGGGAAGGGCTTGGACTTGCCTCTACTGAATGTGCCTCCACATGGGAGGCCTTGCCTTTTTGTGGGAGGGAGTTGGGGGGATGGGTTGGGGGAGATGGCTAGGGGGTGGGGTGGGAGGAGGGAAGAGGGGGATCTTTGGTGTGTAAAATGAATGAAAAAATTTTCTCCATAAAAAAATGTTAAAAAAGAATGCTATCGCTGGGCGGTGGTGGCGCATGCCTTTAATCCCAGCACTCGGGAGGCAGAGCCAGACGGATCTCTGTGAGTTCGAGGCCAGCCTGGGCTACCAAATGAGTCCCAGGAAAGGCGCAAAGCTACACAGAGAAACCCTGTCTCGAAAAACCAAAAAAAAAAAAAAAAAAAAAAGAATGCTGTCTATAAGCACCTAATTAATTTCAGGCAGTTGATTAAATGAGGGTTTAAGATATAAAGACAAGACTCAACAATCTGCTTATCCATTGGGGAATCACAAAAGAAAATCAACTAGAGGATAGTCAAAGGGCAAAGGGCAAAGGGCAATTATCTACTGCTTGGAAGGTCAAAATTGTCATTCCATGGAAAATAAATGCACCCAAAGTTTGGGAATACAGAAATGAAAACAAAAACCAAAACCAGCTGTGTGTGTTAGTATTTGAAGAAATATGATACAGAGTCCTTCCTGTCACATGGTAATATCAAAGATGCATCATTCTAGACATGGGTTTTACTTCAGACTGAATGGCATTCTAGGATGTATATCTGTCTGCTCATCCACATCCACTCTCCACCTCAGCCGTGCCCACTGGGCCAGTCCACTAGACACTGAGACCATTCAAAACAAATAAGGTAAATTAAAAAATAAATGAGGGTGTGCACCCGGCATCAGAGCCAAGGAGATGCTCAGACAGAACAAGAAGGAAGTGAGGGACTGGAGAATTAGGAACAAAAATAGCAACAGGAAACTGGAAACCCAGAGCGACTGGGAGCATACAGCTTGGGAGCCCTGGGAAGGCAGGGTTGTACATAGACTCCAACAATTCTGAATAAACAATAATAATATAATAAATAATTTGAAATAATAAATAATTTGTAATAAATAATGAAATATTTGTAATAAATACAACAATTTGAAAATGGGAAGTTTTTGGTAAATAGAGACTTCCATATCAGTAGAGGCTGTCACTGTAGTTTATAAGCTATTTTTCATACTATGCTTATTAATAGTAATATATAACAAGAGGGCTGGGCGGTGGTGGCACACACCTTTAATCCCAGCACTTGGGAGGCAAAGCCAGGCGGATCTCTGTGAGTTCGAGGCCAGCCTGGTCTACAGAGTGAGATCCAGGAAAGGCATAAAGCTACACAGAGGCCGGGCGGTGGTGGCGCACGCCTTTAATCCCAGCACTCGGGAGGCAGAGCCAGGCGGATCTCTGTGAGTTCGAGGCCAGCCTGGGCTACCAAGTGAGTTCCAGGACAGGCGCAAAGCTACACAGAGAAACCCTGTCTCGAAAAACCAAAAAAAAAAAAAAAAAAAAAAAAAAAAAAAAAAAAAAAAAGCTACACAGAGAAAACTCTGTCTTGAAAAACCAAATATATATATATATATATATATATATATATATATATATATATATATACACATACATGCATGTATGTACATATATATATATATATATGTATAAGAAGAGGGCCTTTTGTCTCCTCTACCAAATTTAAAATTGATTGTTAAAAGTGCATGGGGTACATCTAGGAGGTGTTAAGGGGCAGAGCGGGGCTTAAGTATAATCAAAATAAATTGTATATATAAATTTTTTAAAAAATTTTTAAATAAATATTATATTAAAAATCAAACATAAACCAGGCAGTAGTGGTACACACCTTTAATCCCAGCACTCAGGAGATGGAGGTAGGCAGATCTGCGAGTTTGAGGCCAGCCTGGTCTACAAAGTGAGTTCCAGGACAGCCAAGGATACAACCTGTCTCAAAAAACAAGGAACAAACAAAATAAGGCAAACAAACAAAAAACTAAGTAATTCCACCAAACATGGATACCAGACAAAGCAATGTAATGTGTAACACAAACCAAGCATGAACATGTCAAAGACACAGATATGGCCCAAGGAAGCAGCCTAGTGTTTTTGCCAACTACAGCCTCAGATATACTCTGGGAGGCTTTCTCAGAGACATTAGAACAAACCTCAGATTCACATCCACTGTCTGCCAGCCAATCAGAGCAAGACCTCTCCAGAGTTGACAGGTGAAAAAAAATGGCGTCAGCCCTTGCTGAGAGTCTGTTGCCGAGACACTTGCCACTGGCCTTGGGTGCATTCCACTTCTTCAGAAAGACAGACAGACAGAGCTTAATCAACCACAGGTGGACACCCGGTGTTGTCAGATCTTAAGTCAGTCTGCTCACTGCTGTACTAAAAGCCCGGGGGGAGACAGACATTAGTGGACGTTAGTTGGATTACTCAAGGCCAGTAGAAAATAGAAGAGACTCTGCTTCACCTTCCTCCTTCACTTGGTTCAAGACTTTTATAAGGTATGAAGGGGTTACAGTGAGACCATGGGTGGTCTCCAGGGCCCTGTGTCCTTCATTTTTTAAGAGTCTAGTTGAAACTAGCTGGGCATAGTGGCGAATGCCTTTAATTCCAGCCCTTGGGAAGCAGAGTCAAGCAGATCTCTGTGAGTTCAAGGCCAGCCTGGTCTACAGAGTGAGGTCCAGGACAGTCAGAATTACATAGTGAGACCCTGTCTTGAAAAAAACAAAACAACAACGAAGAATCTAGTTGAACTTGGTTTCACTTCCTGGACAGCATCCACATTTTCTTTCCAGGCAAACACTTCTCTGCCACTCAGTTTGTGTGAGTTGAGGAGAGGAGGGGCATTGCAGAGTTCTCCCCAATACCAAATAAATTGTCTTTACAAGTAACAACAACAGTGTATGCCAGGGCCTGGGGAGATGGCTCGGTGGATGCGTCCAGAGGACCTGAGTTCAAATCCCTAACACCCATATGAAAGCCAGGCATGGCCATTGCCTTTAACCCCAGTATTGGGGTGTGGGGGGTTCCATAACACCTGCCATGTCTTCTATACTTTTAGTACTTAGTTATGAAGCGCTTCATGTCAAGGATTGTAAGTGGCATCGTGAGCTCTCATTCATCCCCACAGGCAGACTATAAACTTGTAAAGGTCAGGAATTGCCTTAAACTTCTTCGCCACTGGTGGGTTGGACACGTACCAGAAAGCCAGTATGCACCTGTTGATTTCTTAGGACAGAGGAGAAAAGAAATGCCTACTCTGAATGATGTAACGGTTGTTAAAAGAGGAGGGTCTACACACTCTGGGCCTTGGGTTGGCCCACCCCAGCTTCTACCCCATCTATGACCTCCTAGAATGTGTGAAGGGACTGTTCCTGCGGAATGATAACCACAGGATCTCTATGACTCAGGGCAACAGCCGGATATCCAAGAGGAGTTTTGGCGAGGGTTCAGTGATGATGGTGTGCCAGAGGCCTTGAACCAGAGCAATGACTCATTGCAATGAACATTTTGTGGGTGGAGCTGATTGGACAAAAGAGTGTACTGTGTGACACCCCGCAGCTCCCGATGCCACTAGGATGGATGAAGAGATGTTGGAAAGATGAAGGAGCAAGGTGGGGTTTTTCTGTTGTTTTGTTTTTAATTAATTTGGGGGGGCGCGCTGCAGAGGTAAAGGATGGACATGGAGGGACTGAGAGGTGAGCGGGATTGGAATGTATGGTGTGAAATTCCCAAAGAATCATACCCACTGTCCACCTCCATCACACCCACCCTCATACCCACTGTCCACCTCAAACACACCCACTGTCCACCTCCATCACACCCACTGTCCACCTCCATCACACCCACTGTCCACCTCCCCTCACACCCACTGTCCACCTCCATCACACACACTGTCTACCTCCACCACACCCACTGTCCACCTCCATCACACCCACTGTCCACCTCCCCTCACACCCACTGTCCACCTCCCCTCACACCCACTGTCCACCTCCCCTCACACCCACTGTCCACCTCCATCACACCCACTGTCCACCTCCATCACACCCACTGTCCACCTCCCCTCACACCCACTGTCCACCTCCCTCACACCCACTGTCCACCTCCCTCACACCCACTGTCCACCTCCATCACACCCACTGTCCACATGCCCTCACACCCACTGTCCACCTCCATCACACCCACTGTCCACCTCCATCACACCCACTGTCCACCTCCCCTCACACCCACTGTCCACCTCCATCACACCCACTGTCCATCACACCCACTGTCCACCTCCCTCACACCCACTGTCCACCTCCCCTCACACCCACTGTCCACCTCCATCACACCCACTGTCCACCTCCCTCACACCCACTGTCCACCTCCCCTCACACCCACTGTCCACTTCCATCACACCCACTGTCCACCTCCATCACACCCACTGTCCACCTCCACCACACCCACTGTCCACCTCCATCACACCCACTGTCCACCTCCATCACACTCACTGTCCACCTCCATCACACCCACTGTCCACCTCCCTCACACCCACTGTCCACCTCCATCACACACACTGTCCACCTCCCCTCACATCCACTGTCCACCTCCATCACACCCACTGTCCACCTCCATCACACACACTGTGCACCTCCATCACACCCACTGTCCACCTCCATCACACCCACTGTCTACAACCACGCTGGCTGCCTGTATTCCAAGAGCACCGAATGCTTTCCTTCTTGGCATATTTAAATACTGTCTACCTTCACTGATGTGCTGCTCCACGCTCCTCCACCACAGGACCATCTACCTTCCCTTTCATGACTCTTTGTCCCCCACATCATTTTCCTATGTAAAACTGATCAACACTTGTGATTATTTGTTCTTTTACGTGTCTGCTGTCTGTCCCTTAGACAAGACTACAAACTCTGTGGGGTGTTTCACACAGCAGGTCAACAAGCAGAGTTTTAAGAAAAAGTTTAATGGTAGCAGTTAATCACTAGCCTAATTTTGTCAAAGACTGAGACTAAAGAGAAACATAAGAAAAATATTAATATGTTCCCTTGTATGCTGGCTACTCCACAATTGCTAGGTTCTCCTCCTACATTTATTTTCTGCTTTTTGAAGATGTGCTTTGATTGTTTTTAATTGTGTGTTTCAGGGAGGGGTAATGTGCACACGAGGGCAGGTACCTTCGAAGGCTAGAGGCGTCAGATCCCCCGGGAGCTGGAGTTACAGGCGGTGGTAAGCCAGTTCTATTTTCCCCTTTCCAATAATGCAGGTTTCAGGTGGTTACACGGTTTCTCTGGTAACGATAACATTCCTAGGCTGGAAAAATGGCTCTGTGGTTAACAGCACACACTGCTCTGGCAGAGGACCTGAGTTTGGTTCCCACTACCCACAGTGGATCACTCACAACTGCCTATAACTCCAGTTCCAGGGATCTGAAGCCTCTGGCCTCCTCCAGCACTGCCACTCATGAGTATATGCCCACATAGAGATGCATGGACATACACATAATTAAAAATAAATAATTTTTTTGTGTGTTTGGTTTTTGGTTTTTCAAGATAGGGTTTCTCCGTATAGCAGCCCTGGCTGTCCTGGAACTTGCTTTGTAGACCAAGCTAGCCTTGAACTCACAGAGGTCTGCCTACCTCTTCCTCTTGAGTTCTGGGATTAAAGGTGTGGGACTCCCACTGCATGGCTAAAATAAATATTTTTTTAAAAGACAACATTTCCCACTGGGTGATGGTGGTGCATGGTTTAATCCCAGAACTTGGGAGGCAGAGCCAGGCAGATCTCTGTGAGTTCGAGGCCAGCCTGGTCTACAAAGCAAGTTCCAGGAAAGGCTCAAAGCTACCCTGAGAAACCCTGTCTCGAAAAACAAAACAAAATAAAACAAAACAAAAAAAAAAGATAACATTTCCCAGCATCCCTTGCAGCTAAGTGTGATCAAATGATTAGTGTCTGAACAAGCAGATGTGAGTATGAAACTTTACTGTTTATCCCTCTACTTCTTGGTTTCACTTTTTTAGGGGCTGGAACATGGTCCTCCTACAGTCCATGCAGTCCCAAAGCAGCCTCATGGTAACAGCAGAAGAATGAGATTGAAGAGTTTAAGCCCTGGGACTATAGATTCTTTTCCTTTAGACTGAAATTATGTGTGTATGTGGAGGGGGCGAGGTCTTGTATTAATTTCCTGATTTTTGGTTTTCTGAATACAGGCAGACAGAAATTTGACCTGGTGGACTAGGACCATCCAAGGCTATTTTACACCTCAATCCCTCTGCTGAGTCACCGTCACTACACAAAGTTTAAGGAGCATTTTGGAGTCAGAACACACAATGGCAGCATCCCTCATAGCGGGCAATTTAAGCTGTTTTGATTCTCCTGAGTGCCCAGAAATTCTGAAACTCAACTGTCCAGTACAAAGACATCACAGTGACGTTGGCTCAAGTTCCATCAGAAAGCCACTGGAGGTCTGGAGACATGGCTCAGCAGTTAAGAGCACCGATCGCCTTTCCACAAGACCTGGATTCAATTCCCAGCACCCACATGGCAGCTCACAACAGTCTGTAACTCCAGTTTCAGGGCACCTGCAACTCTCCCCTGGCTTCCGAAGGCTCCGGGCAGACATGTTGTGCGCATACATGCCAGCAGAATAGCCATATGCATTAAATAACAAAATATTTTGTTTTTTAAAGAAACCCATTGGAGAGCTCAATACAGTCCAGTATGTGACAGGACTCGATGCTTGTAATAAGAGGGCCAACAATGTTCTAAAAGGAAGTTTTATTAAATAGAAATTAACAGTACTTATCCATCACTAAAAATCCCTTTAAGTCCAAACCCATAAAATGAGTAAGCCTACAGCATCTTCAAAGAGCTAAGTCATGAACAAGAAGCTGGGTTTTCATTCCTTGCTGGTCAAATCTCATCTGACCAATCACTTGATCACTATGCTATTTCCATGCCAAACCTATAGAACTGCTCCTGGTACCCTCATGGACATTTTGACATCCATTGTGATTTCCCTGAGGTCTGTTCACCTCTCTGCTCCCCGGTGGCCGCTCAAGCACAGCTAACCCAGTACACTCTCCTACTGCTTCAGATAATTCAGCTTACATTACAGATGTAGCGGGTGCAGAACCCAGGAAACCTAGATGTCTTTGCTTTCGGGTTCACTACAGGGTAGCAAGTGACTAGTGTGTGGGGTTGAGATTTGGTTGGAATGAGCTAATAAAAGGCCAAACCTTAGACAGTAGAGCCGGACATGCAAGTGGTAGGGGGTGATGAGAAAGACAAGCGCTTGGGTCTCATTGAAACTAGGAAGTTACCGTGCCTCTCTCACCCTCCAAGCCCACTCACTGCCCAGCTTTCGTAGAGAAAAGCTGGCCCATTTGGCATGACTTGTATACAATTTCACGGGAAAGTTTCTGATTTAAATGTGAGCGATTGGCCCAATTTTAAATAAGCTCCCATGGGGACAACCAACCAAAACAGATCATAAACGGGCTGCATGCCACTGTTGGTTGACAGGAAGTGTCTAATCTGCTGTGGTTAAGAATCTTAGGATTAGACCTCTTGCCTCTTTTCCACGTTGTAGCTGTGGCTACAAATGTAGAGGACTGTCTTTGCAAAGTCAGTCCACCACTAACAGTGAAGCGTGCCTTGACTCTCACTTACTGTTCTCCTTACTCTTCCCTGATCTGTGTCTTTATCATCCAAGGATCGCACATCACCTGTCTGGGCTGGCTGGAATCCTCCGATTACACCTGACCACCGCGAGGTATGCCGCCACCACGGAAGAAGTAAAGCACTTACAATTTTACCACCGAACGTTATCAGCCTTTCTCAGAGAGGCTCATCTAACGTGGAAAGGAATTGAGCTCAGGCCAGTTTTACATGGGACTGGAATTGTGGCAGAGCATCCTCCAAAATCCCCCTGCTTCCCACTAGTCGCTGTGAACTAGGCAGCACAGTCAGGCTGCAGCTTATTTCTGGTCCTCTTGTAACCAGGGTACACTTGAGTATACCCTACAACTTCACTTGCTTTTATTTTTAATTTTTTACTACATTAATTGTGTGGGGGGCCACACTTGTGGACCACAGCACATGTGTCGGGGGCAGAGGACAACTTTTGGGGATTGGTTCTTTCCTTCCACCATGTGGGTCCCAGGGATCAAATGTCAGTCGTTGGGCTTGTCAGAAGGCACCCTTGCCCACGGAGCCACCTTTGCTGGCCCTTTACATGCTGTTACTTTTGAGAATTACTGATGGAGGGCAGGGCTAAAGGGGCAGCTTCACATTTAAGAGCATCTGCTGATCTTGCAAAGGACCCAAGTTCAGCTCCCAGCACCCACACATCGGCTTACAACTATCCTAGACTCCAGTCCCAGTGTCCTCTTCTGGCTTCCGAGGGCATCAGGAGTAAACACAGTGAACATACATACATGTAGGCAAAGCACTCATAAAATAAAAATAAATCTCTTTTGAAAAAAAAATGACTAACTTTGGAGGCCATGCAGCTGAGTACTAGCCATCCCAGTTGGATGCAAATGATACCTCTGCCTGAAGCAACCTAATGTTGAGAGCGTCACCTTTTCCCAGCCAAAAATCCCTTCTGCATCTTTTTTTTTTTTTTTTTTTTTTTGGTTTTTTCGAGACAGGGTTTCTCTGTATAGCTTTGCACCTTTCCTGGAACTCACTTGGTAGCCCAGGCTGGCCTCGAACTCACAGATTTCCGCCTGGCTCTGCCTCCCGAGTGCTGGGATTAAAGGCGTGCGCCACCACCGCCCGGCCCCTTCTGCATCTTAATATTAACTGGGAGGTTTGATTTTCCTAGGGAAAGGAACTAAAAAAAGACATGGAAGATAAATTTTACTAATCAGAAACTTTAAGAAAAGTTTCTAGGCCAGGCGGTGGTAGCGCACGCCTTTAATCCCAGCACTCGGGAGGCAGAGGCAGGCGGATCTCTGTGAGTTCGAGGCCAGCCTGGGCTACCAAGTGAGTTCCAGGAGAGGCACAAAGCTACACAGAGAAACCCTGTCTCGAAAAACCAAAAAAAAAGAAAGAAAGAAAGAAAGAAAGAAAGAAAGAAAGAAAGAAAGAAAGAAAGAAAGAAAGAAAGAAAGAAAGAAAAGTTTCTAAAGTGTCTTGGATGGGCATGGTGGTGCATGCCTTTAATCCCAGCATTCAGGGGATAGCATTTATAGGCTCTGTGAGTTTGAGGTCAGCCTGGTCTACATAGGGAGTTCTTGGACAGTCACAGCTACCTAGTGAGATCCTGTCTCAGAAAACAAAAACAAAAATAGTTAAGCAACAGAATAAAGAACTAGCTCCATCGGTGAAATGAGCCTGAGGATCTGAGTTCAAGTCCCAGGAAGCCAGGGGTGGTGGCACAGATGCTGTTATAATCCCAACACTGGGGAGATAGAGATAGGCAGGTTTGGGGATTCCTGGTTCGCCAACCTCATCTACTCGATAAGTCCCAGACCAGTGAGAGACCTTGTCTCAAAAAAACAAGGTTGATGGCTCCTGAAGAATGACATTCTACATTGTCTTCCTGCCTCCACACACTTGCACACATTCACATATACACATACACACAACACAGACTTGATTTTTATGTGTGTGTATATGTGTGTGTATGAGTATGCACATGTGCATGCATGTAGGCTCCCATAGAAGCCAAAAGAGGGCATCAGATCCCGTAAGACTGGAGTTCCAGTGGCTACGAGCTTCCTAGGATGGGTTCTGGGAACCGAACTGGGGTCCTGTTGGAGATGAAGAAGTGCTCTCAACTCCAGAGTCATCTCTCCAGGCCCCAAAGTTAAATGTTTAACTTGTAGAAAGAGAACGGGTTCACCAGAAGCATGGATGAAAGCCAGTGTTAACTCAGGATTATGACAGCAGAAGAGGAAAGAAAATCCAGTCTGCAGGTGATTAAGGCTCAGCTCAGCACGTTGTCTCGCTGCCCAGTGCCCGCCTGTTCCTTCTTCGCTTTCCTATAAAGGCCTTGGAGCCTCTAGGTTCCTATGATGACCCTTAAAGGGTGGCAGCTCCCTGCCATCTCCTTGGTTTGCTCCTTTTTCCAAATGAATGTTTTCCTTCCCCAGCAACCTGTCCCATTCATTGGATTTTGGGATGGAAAACTAAAGAATTCAGTAGCCCAGGCTGGTGGTGTGGGCCTGTACCCTCAGCTACTCTGGAGGCTAAGGCAGGAGGATTGCAGGTTCAATGCTTGCCTGAGTAACAGAGTGAGGTCAAGGGCACCCTGGGCAACTAAGTAAAGCCCTTTCTCAAGATAAAAGTTTAAGAGGGCTGGAAATATTGCTCAGTGGGAGAGTGCGAGCTGCTTATACATAAGGCCATTTTGCCCCGTATACATAAGGCTAGAGGTTCAATCCCTCGGAAGGAGAAAACAAACAACACCAAGGCTGATTCAGCACCACCTGTCTACAAAGAAAACAGTTCCTGGTAGCAGAGGCAGTTGTTTATGAAGACCTTGTACCCTCCTTACTGTAATAACTGAAGATTGAAGGGGAGTCAAGGTCATGACAGGGGAACCTACAGAGACAGTTGACCTGAACTCACGGGAGCTCGCCGACTCTGGACCGCCAGCCAGGGACTGACCTAGGCCCTCTGTATGCGTGTGACAGTTGTGGACCTTGGTCTGTTTGTGGGGCTCCTAGCAGTGGGACCAGGACCTGATCAGCTCTTGAGCTGGCTTTGAGGACCCAATCCCCCAAGCTGGGTTGCCTTGCCCAACCTTGATGCGGAGGAAGGAGCCTGGTCCTGCCTCAACTTGATGTGCCAAGCTGTGGTGATTCCCATGGGAGGTCTGCCCCTTTCTGGATGGAGATGAGGAGTGGATGGGGGGGGGGGGGTGTAGGCGGGAGGTGGGGGAAGGGAATGGGAGGAGAGGAGGGAGGGGAAACTGTGGTCGATATGTAAAATAAACGAAAAAAATTAATTAAAAAAATGAAGGAATGAAGAGTGACTTTTATTTGGCTATTGTGGTGAGTACTTCTCCCACCCCACCCCAATCTGAGCCCCCATTCCTACATAAGGCTGAACAAGAACAGGGAAACCCAACCACCCTATTGACTGCGCTCCATTCCCCATGCCTAGAGCAGTGCCTGGCACACAAGTGCTCAATAAGCACTGACTGAAGACTCATATGTGAGCAGTCTTAGAGGGCTCTTGCTTTGAGGCCGGGGCAGAGTTAGAGGCCTTACTGGTATTCCTGCAGTGCCTCTATTCTGTGAATCTGCATGTTGAGACCCGCCCCCCACAAGCACCCGCCACCCTGAGCCAGCAGCTGCTTCGCAGAGGGTGGGGGGGAGAGAGAAAATGATGTTAACCAGGAAGATGGGGTGGGGGAGGGGAGGGGGAGCTGAGTGAGCAGCAGAAGCATCTCAGAGGAGAAAGGAAGGTACCGCTAATGGGATGTGACAGCACGGGAGCTGTGTGGATGGATCCTGGCGACAGCCCAGCCAGGACAAAGGGGGGCAAGTGATGCAGAGGCACAGGAGAGCAATGCCAGATTCGACCAAAGGAGTCACCAAAGCGGCATGGTGGTGGTCTCCGGAGGGGGATGGCTCGTGAAGGGGCCAGAATTACACATCTGAAAACAAAGGGCTTCCAAGTGAAATTGCCGGGTGTGTGCTGACTTTCAGGGGCGAGCAGAGGCAGAGACAAAGAGAACGTACCTCCTTATTCTAAACAAAGGAGCCCTGGGAGAGATCCCACACTTCTGAATCACAGGTTTTATGGGAATTGAGGGAGAAAACTTTGCTCGGCCTGCAGTAGCCTTGCAGATGACAGATGGCACCTTGTCATCCCCATTGGACACAACTGCCTCATATCCCCCAGGCACCTTCTCACCTGACCCCTGTCTCAGTCTGCTCAGTGGCCGCACTCACTAGTTCTCTTCTCTGTTAAAAGGCATATCGGGAGGGGGAGGGGTTAGTTCCACGGAGGAACGCTTGTGCAAGCTCCGTGGTTGGATCTTCAACGTGGCCGAAGAACAAACAGCATGTATCACTTTGTCACTGGGATTGGAGAACTGGAAAGCATATTTTTCTGAAACAATTCTTCAACATTTCTACTTAAACTTATTTTTAGGGGACTGTGGAGATGGCTCAGCAACTAAAGGTTCTGATTTCTATGCCATCGTGAAGAGCTGAGTCAGATTCCCAGAACCTTGGCTTGTAAGCCCAGGGTGAGGGGGTGCTGGACAGAGACAGGAGGACTGCTGTGGCCCCCATCAACTAAAAGGGGGCAAGCTCCTGGTTTAGTGAGAGATCCTGTCTCAAGGGAAGGTTGAGAATGATGGAGAAGGGCATTTGACATCCTCCTGTGGCTTTCACAGGAACACACACACACACACACACACACACAAATTTCATTTTTAAAAAGCGGTTCTAGTTTTTTAATGTGTTCCTAAGCACAGCTGACATAATGATGATGGAGCTCTTGATCAACTACCCAGACAAAGATAGCCAGAGAGCTTTAGTACTTCCTTCATGTCTGTTGGTTAGGATCTATCAGCAGCTAAGTCAGAGAAGGAAGTGCTCCTAAAAACAGGCCAGAGAAGGGCAGGGAGGTGGAGGAACAAGGAGGAGACTAAGCTCTCCCAGGACTGCAGTCTTGCTGTTCGAGAGAAGTGATGTCCAATTCTACTCTTAATTCTTTTTGTGAGGTTTTGTTTTGTTTTGTTTTGTATTGACAGGGTTTCTCTGTGTAGCTTTGCGCCTTTCCTGGAACTCACTCTGTAGCCCAGGCTGGCCTCGAACTCACAGAGATCCGCCTGGCTCTGCCTCTCCAGTGCTGGGATTAAAGGCATGCACCACCACCGCCCGGCTCTTTTTGTGAGTTTTAAGTAGTGGCTCCAGCCCCCACCTCCCAAAACACACACAAATGGCATTTGTTGGCTTATTACCTGGAAAGGGAGAACAGGACACCCCAGCAAACTTAGAAATGCCATTGTTCCTGGAGTAAGACCCATGACCTAACACAGTCCCTACGTCTGCCAAGTTCACAAGGCAAAACTAGGAAGCAGAGAGTGGGCACGGCTAAGAGAGTCAAGGTGTTTGCTGCTAAGCTTAATGACCTGCGTTCAGTTCCTGGGACTCATAATCAAGGAGAGAACTGACTCCTACAGTTTGTCTTCGGACAGCCACACTCATTTTACACACACACACAAAATAAACGTAATTTTAACTTTTTAAGGAACAAACGGAAGGGCCGGGCGTGGTGGCTCACTCCTTTAATCCCAGCACTGGAGAGGCAGAGGCAGGTGGGTCTCTGAGTTCCAGGCCAGACTAGTCTACAGAGTTCCAAGACAGCCACGGCTATGTAGAGAGACCTTGTCTCAAAAAAAAAAAAAAAAAAAAAGAAGAAGAAAGAAAGAAAAACAACAACAATAATTAGTTAATTAAAAACAAATAGAATGTGAGTGATAAATGGGTCCCTGGAAGCAACTCGGAGCAGAGAAGTTTTTAGCTGAAGGAATGAGCTAGAAGGCAGGCTCTCAAACATAAATCTAGAGATGAATCTTGCAAGAATCACGAACCACGCAAAGACTCATCATTTTTGCCTCTGTGTAGCCCAGATGAAACAGATCAGCTCTCAAACCTAGGGAAGGGTGCTTCTTCCTTTCCTTTCTGGGTGGGGCACAGAGAATGAGGTGAGAGTGGGCCTAAATTTATTATTATTTTAATCATTCATTATTTAGGCTTTGCAGACAACTGCAACTGTATGCCCTCTCCCGGCCCACACCCTCCCTTACACTCCCTCCCTGACGATGAAGAGATCTGGGACCTGGATGTCTTGTCTGTCTTCCCCTCAGCCAACCTAAGCCTTTCCCACGTCCTAGCCACCCGCACACAGCAGCTGGAGCCCAGACAGCCGGACGTCTGCTGCAGAAGGGCACGGCGAGGGCCCAGACCCGCAGCCTTTCTCTGCACAGATGCCCTGGAGATTTAATTTTAATTAACGGTGGGAGCTATGGCCCCAGGATTGGATTCTCAGAACAGAGAATATCCTTCCCATTTCTTTTCTTTCTCGTTCTCTTTCTCTTCATTCCCCTCTCCTTTTCCCGAATGTCATCGAAATTCAAAAATAAATACGAAAAAAATCGAACGAGGAGTCTCACCCACACGTGCACTGGGACCCAGGAGGGAGGCTGAGGATGCAGAAGGCTGCCGGCGGCCGCCAGGAGCGGTCCAGCTCTGGGAGGATGCCTAGCGCGTCGGCGAAGGCGGGGCCTGGGCGGGACCACGCGGGCACGGGGGGCGTGGTCTGTTCAGTCACGTGGGCGCAGGCCTCTACTGCTCTGCTCCCTCTAGAGCGCCCAAGGTCTGTCTCTGTCCAGAACCTGGGGACAGACGCTCTGCTGCAATGGGCTCTTGGACTAAGGATCAGAGCTGCCTAGCGCCCAGCTTGCTGCAGAACCAAGTGGCCGTGGTTACCGGAGGAGCCACGGGCATCGGAAAAGCTATCTCCCGGGAGCTCCTGCACCTGGGTACGTGAGCCGGTCTCTGGAGCTTGGCACACAGAGCTAGGATCCGCAGGGGTCTAGCTCGGGTAAACTTGGGCCCAGAGACAGAGGGGGGCGCTGGTGGGGCAAGGGAGAGCTGTGCCAGCGACGAAAAAGAGGTGTTCTTCCCAATAGCGGAGACATGTTGGTAGATGAGCCACGAAGTATGAAGTAAAGGGATTTAGAACCAAAGATTACTGCGCCCGAAGTAGGAAGAAACCAGACCTGTGAAAACACATGCTCTGGAATTAATTGTGTCTTTGTAACGTTAATCCATTCGAAATGGTTCCTAATTTTAGATTAGGCGTCATTTAACAAAAGGTTGTCCACCTGTTGAGACGTCCTGATCCCGTTTTCTTCTCACATCCCCTGTCGTACACAAAGCAAGAGAACAGAAAGGTGTATATTTAACTTAGAAGAAGGAAGGATCACGTAAACAAACGCACAAGGGAGAAAGCCACCGAGAAGAAAATAGTTATATTTAATATTTAGATATGTGAGGGTGTACATCTTCTTTGGGTCTGAGATTGCACTCAAGGGGCAGAGAGGCAGGTGGATCTCTGTGAGTTCAAGGCCAACCTGGTCTACACAGCGAGTTCCAGGGCAGCCAAGGCTACACAGAAAAAAAACAATCTTGGAAAAATAGGAAAAAAAAAATAAGAATGCAAAGTTTAAAGGCATATGTAGAAAAAGTATTTGTAACATGACACTTTTATTATGAAGAGAGCTTTTTTTTTTTTTTTTGGTTTTTCGAGACAGGGTTTCTCTGTGTAGCTTTGCGCCTTTCCTGGGACTCACTTGGTAGCCCAGGCTGACCTCGAACTCACAGAGATCCGCCTGGCTCTGCCTCCCGAGTGCTGGGACTAAAGGCGTGCGCCACCACCGCCCGGCCATGAAGAGAGCTTTAACAAGTAGATTTTTTAAAAAATCTGACATAATGAGGAGGAAATGAATCAATGATATGGGCCAAGGATTCCAAGCTGAGCTAAACATAGGAAACAACGACAGGAAGAAATGATCAACTTTATCTTATCAGCAATAAGTTGCGAAATAAAACAGGAAAACATTGCATTTTTGCATTTTACTGTTACTTCCAGTCTGTCTGCCACCGTGAAACTTGCCCTGGAAGGAAAATGTCAATCAGTAACTATTTGGTGCAAAGGTCAGGACCTTGGCCTGAATTCGCAGACTCATGGGATCTTAGTTCACCTTCCATAACCGTCTGTGAATCTCCAAGTATTAGGTATCTTTTTGAGTAAATTTGCATTCGGCAAACACTACACCAGTTCTGGGGTCAGGCCACAGACTGTTCTTGTGGCATGACTGAACTATTAGGGCAGTCCTATGCTCTGGAGATGCTATGAAAATGAAGGAGTCTGCCCCTAGGAAACTACTCCCTGTACCTAAAAGAGATGTAAACATTGTTTTGTTGTATTATAATTGAATTTGCTTCTGTGAGAAAATACGAAAAAAAAATCTATATTTTTAAAGATGTGTTGTATTTTTAATTATGTATATGCAATGGAAGCTGGAGGAGGGTAAATGCATGTGAGTATGGATACCCATGAAGGTCAGAAGTGTTAGATCCCCTGGAACTAGAATTATAGGTGTTGTGAGCCACCCAGTATGAGTGGTGGGAAACGAACTCAGGTCCTCTGTAAGAGCAGTACATGCTTTCTTAAACTCTGAGCCATCTCTCCAGCACCAAAATACTTTCTCTCTCTTTTCTTTTCTTTCCTCTCTCTCTGTCTCTTTGTCTCTGTCTCTGTCTCTGCCTCTCTCTCTCTGTCTCTGTCTGTCTCTGTCTCTCTCTCTCTCTCTCTCTCTCTCTCTCTCTCTCTCTCTCTCTCTCTCTCGTTTTGTTTTGTTTTTCGAGACAGAGTTTCTCTGTGTAGCCTTGACTGTCCTGGAACTCACTGTGTAGACCAGGCTAGCCTCGAACTCAGAGATCTGCCTGCCTCTGCCTCCCAGATTAAGGTGTGAATCACTACTGTCTAGCTGATTTCTACATATATATTTAAATCTTAGAATACATTGTTAATTCTTGTCCTTCAAATGACCCTTTAAGTCACTCTGAAAAGAAAGGAGAAAAAGTATGGTTGTTTCCAGTTCTTCTGATTGTTTTAGTCTTTGTGTATGTGATGAATTTTAGTCATTTCTAACCCCCATGGTTCTCTCTCCTCTCCCTCTCTCTCTTCTGAAAGCCTTGTCTTTGGAACAACTTTACCTCCTACTTTGATGTCTTTTTGTGTGTGAGAGACCTACTGAGTTTAATTATGGTTGCTTTAATTATGGTGAGCCTGGGTTGGACGGTCTTTTATGAATGCACGGGCAACTGACTAGTGGCTGCACCACTGAAGAGAATTACTCTGCCTCCCTCAGCAACCATTGCCTTCCCATAATCCCCCAAGAAGGGGCAGGGCCTCATGAGCACCTCTTCCACCCTTGATAAAATGTTGAGGGGCCCAGTCTTGTGCAAGTGTGTGTAGGGCAACCACAGCTGCGGTGAGTTCCTGGTTTTAACAGTCGTATTTCCCGTCCTAGACTTCGATCTTCCGAGGCCATTTTTCTTCTGCTTGAAGGACTTCTTCGGATTGATCGGTTGATTTTTTTTTTTTTCTCAGTGTGGGTCTGCTCTGACGAATTCTTCCCATTTGATGTTTGTGGCTTTTGCTATGGATCCCGAAAGGACGGCTGGGTTTGCAGTTATTTGTATTTTTGTTGTTTTAGCATTTTGCAATATTCCACTGTCTTCTGCCTTGTTCTGTTCTGAAAGAAGTTCTCAGCCTCTCATTATTCCTCTGGGTGTTATGTGTTGTTTGTCTCTAACTGCTTTGCAGATTTCTCTCTTCATCAGTAGTATTTTTTTTTAGATTTATTTTTATTTTCAGCTGTGTGTGTGTGTGTGTGTGTGTGTGTGTGTGTGTGTGTGTGTGTGTGTGCATGTGAGTGCAGGTGCTCTTAGAGGCCAGGAAGAGGCATCATATCTGCTGGAGCTAAAGTTGCAGGTGGTTATGAACCAGCCAGCGTGGGTGCTGGGAACTGAACTTGGGTCCTTTAAAAGAGCAGCAAATGGGTTGGAAAGATGGCTCAGCGGTTAAGAGCACCAGCTCCTCTTCCAGAGGCCATGAGTTCAATTCCCAGCAACCACATGGTGGCTCACAGCCATCTATAATGAGATCTGGTGCCCCCCTTCTGGCGTGCAGGCAGAACACTGTATACATAGTAAATAAGTAAATCTAAAAAAAAAAATTAAGCCAGGCGGTGGTGGCACACGCCTTTAATCCTAGCACTTGGGAGGCAGAGGCAGGTGGATCTCTGTGAGTTCGAGGCCAGCCTGGGCTACAAAGCGAGTTCTAGGAAAGACGCAAAGCTACACAGAGAAATCCTGTCTCAAAAAACCAATAAATAAATAAATTAATTAAATAAATAAATAAATAAATAAATAAATAAATAAATAAATAAATAAAAGAGCAGCAAGTGCTCTTAACCCTTGACCTATCTCGCCAGTCCCGTCAATAGTAGTTTTATTTAGGCATATCATCAGGGTCACTTCTGGACACTGATGTGGACACTGGGGTGCTTTCTATTAGCTGACATCTCTCATTATGGGTTTTTATTTTCTTGCTCCTTTGCAGATCAGGGATTGTTTTTGCTGGATGCTGACCAATTTGAGCCTTGTTGCTGTTGGCGATTTTTAGAGTCATAGGAATAGTTTTCAGCTCCCCTTCCCCACCTTCGTCCCCGCACTGGGATGCAGCTCAGTTACTTAGAAATAGTTTGATACTTCCAAAGAGCATTTTAAAATTAAAAGTTTGTCCTGGTCGCCTTTCATCTCTGGCTAATGTTGCTTTACTGCCAAAGCTACAGCGTTTACCCAGTGAAAGATTTTTTGGTAGTCAGCAAAAAAATAAAAATAAAATAAAATAAAATAAAAAAATCCTTACCTGGGTTCCTTCGCTGGCTCCTTTTGAAGAGTTCTTTCCCCAGCCTGTTCCTGCCCTCCCATGCACCAGTCTGCAGACCTGCAGTTACCTGGATGAGATTCAACCAGGACTGTAGAAATCTCTTCATCTCTCATCTCCCTATAACCCATGTGGCCAGCTGCCTAGCGTCCTTGGCATTCCAACTTCACCTCTCCCACTTCCAGAGACGTCTGAGCCGAGAATAAATCTGTTCTGGGCTGTAGTCTGGAAGCTCTCCACAAGTGGTAATGATATATGATATATACAGTCTGGGGGTCTTGATTGGTCTAGTTCTCTCTGCCAATTAAAGAATTTTAAAAGGCAGGAACAATCTTGAGTTCAAGTGGTAACAGCAGAGAAATCTCACCCACCACAGACATGCAGCAAACACAGAGAAAGTGATTCTGCTAAGCAGAGGGGGAGCGGAGCTCAGGAAGCCAAAAGTTCCAGTCTCCTCTTGAGGGCTAGGATTTCTTAAGTCTCTGAAGAGTTTTTCTCCTGTAAGTTAGAGTTGGGTCAGTCTGAAAAAAGACAGGATGGTTGATTGGCCCACAACTGTTGAGTAACATGTCCTGATCCTGCCTTGAACCTGTTAAGCCAATCCAGCAGTGGGGGCCTGCTGGCAGAAGACAAGACCCAAAGGCCTTTGTTTACACTGCCAGGCTTTTGTCTCAAGTCAGGAGGAAGAAGAAGCTGGCTAAAGTTCACTACCTTTATTGCGTAGCCATGGCCCTCCCTATCTGTCTGCTACCAGGGAGTCTGTCTAACCCCGAGTCACAGTAATGTGGTGTATTCCTAGGTCTCTCTTGCACTTGCTCTCTCTCAGAGGTGGCTGCTCATTTTAGTTCCATGGCACTTGATAATCAATATTTCAAAACAATTGTTTCCTGTGTATATTCACGCGTGTGGACACACACACACACACACACACACACACACACACACACACACACAGTGGTGATATATTATGTATCAAATAAAGCTTGCCTGAGGATCTGAGGACAGAGCCAGCCATTAGATTAAACATAGAGGCCAGGCAGTGGTGGCACACACCTTTAATCCTAGCACTCAGGAGGCAGAGATCCGTCTGGATCTCTGTGAGTTCAAAGCCACCCTGGATTACATGAGATTGATTCAGTCTAGGAGAGAAACAGAGCCAGGCAGTGGTGGCACGCACCTTTAATCCCAGTACTTGGGAGTCACACGCCTTTAATCCCAGCATTTGAGATCTCATGCCTTTGCTACCAGTATTTGGGAAGCACACACATCATTAATCCCAGCACTAGGAAGGAAGTAAAATGAGTGGGTGGAGAAAGGCTTATAAGGCATGAGGAGACAGGAACTAGACCCTTTTGGCTGAGGACTCAGGCTTTCAGTCAGAGGATTCATGGAGATAGAATCTCACCTTCCATTCATCCTGAGGATTCTGCTGTGGGATGTCTTTCTGTACGCTGTGAGTATGTGTTGCTCTGATTGGTTGATAAATAAAGCTTCATTAGCCTGTAGCAGGGCAGGATAAGGTTAGAGGACACATTCAAACAAAAGATGAGACAAAGAAGGGTGAAGTCAGGGGAGATATCAGCCCGCCACCCAAGGAGCAACAAGATGCCAGCAGACCAGTAACACCACAGCCACATGGCAACCTATAGATTAATAGAAATGGGTTAAGTTTTAAGAGCTCTCTAGCTATAGCCTGACCCATAGGCCATATTATTTGCAATTAATATTATGCCTCTGAGTGATTATTTTATAAGCGGCTGTGGGACTGCAGGGCCAGGTGGGACCAGAGGAACTATGGCTATAGGACTCGGTAGTGGTGAGAATTTTCTCTAGTGGCTTGTTCCTTTGTCTCTCTGATCTTTCAGCATTTACCCCAAGATCTGGCTCCGGGTTTTTATTATGCAAGACCATTTAGTATTCATGCAACGTGTGTGTATGTGTATGTGTGTGTGTGTGTGTGTTGTCTGGCTTCTTAGTCATTTCAGACTATAGGGTAAATTCAGTTCCTATAAATGGACATTTCTCTCCCACCTGCCAATTCCCGAATAATCACTCCGAGGCTTAATATTAATTATAAATACTCAGTCAGTAGCTCAGGCTTATTACTGACTAGCTGTTACACTTAAATTAACCCATAATTCTTATCTCTGTTTAACCATGTGGCTTGGTACCTTTTCTCAGTACAGCATTCTCATCTTGCTTCCTCTGCGACTGACTGGCGACTTCTGACTCTGCCCTTCCTCTTCCCAGTATTTTTAGTTTGGTCACCCCACCTATACTTCCTGCCTAGCTACTGGCCAATCAGCGTTTTACTAAACCAATTCAAGTGACAAATCTTTACAGTGTACAAGAGGATTATTCCACAGCAAGTTCCTCTTGCTCCATCTTATCCAAACCTGACCTAATTCCTCTTCCACCACCACCACCCCCAATCTTTTATAGGAATACACAAAATAGTTCTACAACTTGAACAGCTCCCTGACCCCCAGGCCAGATTTCTCTGTATAGCCTTGGCTGTCCTAGAACTCACTTTGTAGACCAAGCTAGCCTCAAACTCACAGAAATCCTCCTGCCTCTGCCTCTCGAGTGCTGGGATTAAAGGCATGCACCATTGACAGCTTTTTATTTATTTTTATATGTAAGTATGTTTTGCCTATATGTCTACCTGTCTATCATGTATGTGCCTGGTGCTTGTGGAGACCAGAACAGGGAGTCAGATCCCCTGGAACTAGAGTTACAGTCAGCTATGAGCTGCCAGGTGAATGCTGAGAATTGAACCTGGGTCTTCTGGAAGAGCAGCAAGTGCTCTTAACTGCTGAACCATCTCTCTAAGCCCCTTAATGTAGACAGTTCTTGGAAGCTTATTTCCTTCTCTGGCTATTTCCTCCTTAGGGTGTCATGTGGTCATTGCTTCCCGGAAGCTGGACAGATTAAACTCTGCTGTAGATGAACTGAGGATGTCCCTGCCTCCCTCTAGCTCTGCGCAAGTCACTGCCATACAGTGCAACATCAGGAAAGAAGAAGAGGTAATGTAAATATGGCCGCACAGCATATGGACTTGTTGCTCTTTGCAGAAGTTGTTCTTAACCCCAGCTGTACCTAAAGGCGGTGAGGACCATGAGAAGGCAGAGCTGTAAGTACGTGTGTGTGCTCGTGACTTACTGAGCTGGTGACCTCAGAAGGAGAGCTAGCAAAACACGGAAGAGGAGCTAAACAAGGATGCGCTCTTAGCTAGAGACCCTTTAAGGCATTTCTTACTGTTCGTTTTTTTTTCTGATTTCATCACTATTATTTAAGGTTGGTACTTAGAAATTAATGTAGTTGCAAGTTTTCTTCAAATCTCTCCCACTCACATCCCCTAATACACAGAGGTTTATATTAATTATAATTGCTTGGCCATTAGCTCAGGCTTATTACTGACTAGCTCTTGCATGTAATTTAACCCATAATTCTTATCTATGTTTAGCCACATGGCTTGGTACCTTTTCTCAGTTCTGCCTTGTCATCTTGCTTCCCCTGTGTCTGGCTGGCGACTCCTGACTCAGCTTTTCTCTTCCCAGAATTCTCCTTGTCTGCTTATCCCACCTAGACTTCCTGCCTGGCTACTGGCCAGTCAGCATTTTATTTATCAACCACTCAGAGCAACACATGTTCACAAAGACATCTCACAGCAAATTAATACTAATGAGGCTTATGCACAGAGGTATCTTGGTGACCCTTTGGTATATCTTGCCATCAAAATTAGAATTTTGGCTTGTGATTTATGTACAGTGGTAAGTTCACACTATGGGATTTGGGGGGTTATTTGCTGGTGGCTTTATATGTTTGGGTTGTAGTATTTAGAATCAACATGCATTATTAGAGTCTATGAATTGCTTTATAGTTCTAAACCAAGTGACTAGGTCACATAGCAGGTTAGCTATTAAACTTTACTTTCAATGTTCCTTTAGGTGAATAATTTGGTCAAATCGACCTTAGCTAAGTATGGTAAGATCAACTTCTTGGTAAACAACGGAGGAGGCCAGTTCATCTCTCCTATTGAAGACATCAGTGCAAAGGGATGGCAAGCCGTGATCGAGACCAACCTGACAGGCACCTTCTACATGTGTAAAGCAGGCGAGTGTCTCCACGGCGCAGTAAAACAAACAAACGAACAAAACCATGTCTTTGGTGAGAAACCACAGGGGGTGCTGGAAGAGTCGCTGTCGGGGACACAGAAGACTCATGTCAATAACATCTGACCCCTGTTTATCTTGGTCTTACCAAAATTCATATCTTATGTTTGTGATCTGTGTCTCTTTAGAGATTTGGGGTTTTGTTTGTTTGTTTGTTTGTTTTTGGTTGGTTGGTTTGGTTTTTTTCGAGACAGGGTTTCTCTTCGTAGTTTTGGTGCCTGTCCTGGATCTTGCTCTATAGACCAGGTTGGCCTCGAACTGACAGAGATCCACCTGGCTCTACCTCCCAAGTGCTGGGATTAAAGGCGTGCACCACCACCGCCACCACCATGCTGAGTGCATGCGTGTTCCCCATGGGTACACAGTTGCCTGGAGAGGCCAGGATAGGCATCAGATCCCCTACAACTGGACCTAGAGATAGTTATTAGTCACACAGTGTAGGTGCTGGGAACAGAGCTTGGATCCTCTGCAAGATCGGCCAACGCTTACCCACTGAGCCATCTCTCCAGCCTGTGTCTCCTTAGTTTGATCTGAATCTTTTTTTCTAAAAATGTTTTTTAATTTTCTAAAAATGAATGCTATTTCTTTTAAAAAGATTAATGTTAGAACTGCCTAACACTAACTTATAGAATGCCCCAAAATTCAGGATTCCTCTGGTGATGATTAAATTTAGCTTAAAAATTTTGGGGAGGAGAATAACCTCACTTTTGGAATGTATACTTCTTACACATTATACTTGGAGCGCTGTATAGAAAGCTGTTTATTATTGATCCTCACTAAATTTCATCATTTACTTAAGATTCTGTGAATGTATTAGATAATTGTCAAAATGGAACTGAAAAGCAGACAATCCCTAAAAATCACATGCACAGCTGGGCAATGATGGCACACACCTTTTATCCCAGTACTCCAGAAGCAGAGGCAGGAGGATCTCTGTGAGTTCTGGGACAGCCAGAGAAACCTGGTCTCTAAAAACCAAAACACCAACAAATCCCATGTAAAATTAAACGTAAATATTTGCTCACTTGGTGGCATAGTGGCAGAGAAGGGAATCCTTTGAAATGACCCCAGTACAGTGCGGTCACTGAATATTCCTAGTGGTTCAGACCTCACAAGACACAAAGAGGAGAAAAGGTTCAAAGCGATCTGAAGCTGCTGCTGGTGTCTATATTTTTTTGTAGAGGTGTTGGTCTTCTTCTGAGACTGTCCTGGTGTGGTGTGTTACACTAAAGAGAAGAAATAAATTATGTTAGTGAAATGGAGAGATGAGAACTTTGGTACAAGAGAAAGGACGACTGTGTGCCGGAAGATGACCCCAAGTGGGTCTCCTTTGTGACTGAACTAAATTGGAAGTGTCAGTGTGGGGTCATGTTAGAGTTTTCATTGAGATAAGTATTTCTCACTTGTCCACTGAAGAGAAACATTAACCCAGTAACACTGAGGACTCCTTCAGGTTCCCCGTGGTCTCTGAATGGAATATTGAGACTTTTAAAAGAGGTTTTATTACTCTCAGTGTGAGGAAGGAAATGTACAAAAGAAGGCTAGAATAGTTTGTCACATCAAAAATTAGAGAACTGTGGAGTATTTGAAAGGATTCCATAGATACTTTCCTTTCTTCTTTCTTTCTTTCTTTCTTTCTTTCTTTCTTTCTTTCTTTCTTTCTTTTCTTTCTTTCTTTTCTTTTCTTTCCTTTTTCAAGTTAGGGCCTCATCATGTAGTCCAGGCTGACCTGGAACCTGCCTTGTAGTCAAGGCTGGCCTTGACCTCATGACCTCCCTACCTTAGTTTTACAGGTACAGAGATCCAGGCATGTGTCAACATGCTAGCTCCAACAATAATCCTGAATAGGCTTTTGTTGGCCAAAAATGGGGTACTTTGAGCCTTACTTGGAAAATTGTGCTTTGCATTGAGATAAATCAGTATTTTTAAGTCCACAAATTTAAAATCATTCTGAGGAGGTAACAGCCACTTTTTAAAAAGATTTACTTATGTTATGTATGTAAGTGCTCTATCTGCATGTACTCTTGCATGGCAGAAGAAGACATCAGATCTCATTAAAGATGGTGGTGAGCCGCCGTGTGGTTGATCGGGACCTCTGGAAGAGCAGCCGGTATCCTTAACCACTGAGCCATCTCACCAGCCCCCAAATAGCCACTTTTTGAAGGGTGTCAGGATGTCAAGCCATTTCTTTCCATGGCTGATAAAGGAAAAGTTTTTCTTTTTTTAAAATTTTAATTGTAATCTCTCTCTCCCCTCGTCTGTCTCTCTCTCTCTGTCTATCTCACTCTGTGTGTGTGTGTGTGTGTGTGTGTGTGTGTGTGTGTGTGTGTGTGTATACAAGCACACCCATGCAATAGCATACATGTGAAGGTCAAAGGGCAGCTTCTGGGAATGGGTTCTCTCCTTTCAGTGTGGATTCCTGGGATCAAACTCAGGTGGTTACAACAAGGGTTTTTCCCACTGAGCTATCCGGCCAGCCCATTTTCTGCTTTTCATATACAAACTGTACAGCAGAGAAATTGATCATGCTAATAAATAAAGGAAATCTCCATTTTCAACTCTCTAAGGAATAATTGGGTCTAAGACAACAGCTATTCGCTGCATATTGTCATATAACAAAAGAAGACAATTACATATGCCCCTCATGGACTAAACAGTATTCCCCATCTATGAAGCATTCTCTTGCACACGTGGACACATGCACACATACACAGGTGTGTGCATCAGACCCAAATCTGCCCTTTTGTAAGTAATACAGAAGAGAGAACATAGGCAGAAAGGCACCACAGCATGCAAGCTGCCACAATCCAGACTATGAGTAAAGGCAAGATAATCCAGCTACTTTAACAAGTCAACTGTGACTGGGTGAGAAGTGTTGGAGGGGAACTGGATTCAATGAGGAAACATGAACAGATACAATGTGGGCCTCATTTACTGCTTAGCTCCTACAGAAATACTGCAAAGTTATTATACACTCAGGGAAGTGTGACTATCACTTAGTGATATTTAGGGGTTATTATTTAATCAAGTCTGTTCATGGTATTGTGATTATACTGTGAAAGCTTTTTCCCTTGTTAATGATGCAGACATATTTATAGATGAAATGATAATATGTCTTGTAATGGCTTCTCTTGTATAATATTAGAGGGACCAGCCTTAATATTATACATCCCAGGAGCTCAGGAGAGAGAACTACTAATGGCGAGGACTATTTTCAGGAAATAGAATCTCAGCACACGAGCTCTATAGTCCACTTGCTTTAATTCCTCTGGCATAACATCCTATCTACACAGCTTCAGTTCTATTCTTGTGCCTAGCTCCTTTCTTGCCTGATTTCTCTCTGTTTATCTACTGTTCCCTCTAAGTTCTATCTTAATTCTGCCTCATCTAGGTCCTTTTCACCTCGTTCTTACCCAGCTAGTACTTCCCCATCTGACTCTTCCTCATCTTCCATCTTGTTCTTCTGGTGCTCTCCTCTAGCCCTTCAATCTAGTTCTTCCCCATCTCAGTTTGTTCCTCTCAAGTTCTTACCCTTCTAGTTCTTCCATTCTCTTTTCTCTTCTCTATCTCTCCATGCCCTGGAAGTCCTGGTATATAAAGCCAGGCTTCCAGGGGTCAAACGGAAGGGTGATAAGAATCACATTGAGAGGCAATAACCGTTAATTATCATTTGCAACCCCAAAGAGAAGTGACCAAAGGGGAAATAAATTAACTAAAGGCTAAATTCAGGTAATATCTAAGAAGAGGGATCTTATGTGCTCAACTATTAAACTCTTAAACGTGATTAGTAGAAAATTTTAAGAATCTATAAGTTGCTAGGTCAATGGGAGAAAATAGAACTGTCTTCTTTTTTCCTGTGGCTCCTATCTGTGCAAGCTATCTGCCGTTTTTCTGCAGGGTGGGGGTAAATGTGCTCAGTCGCTAGGCAACCTGTGTACAGCTAGATGCCTCTGGTGATAGTTAAAGGGAGATCTGGATAGAGGTAAGGTTTGGGAAAGGAGGAAGTAAAGCTTAATTGGCACATCCGCCAGGCCTTCTCAAACAGGTAGTCTGGATGGTTAAGTCTGTTCTTAGAGAGTACAGAGGTATCTCTGATAAGGTACTTTCCTCCATCTGGGGATGGACCTGGCTGGATGCTGCCAATGATGATAATTACAGGGAGGCTTGGACTGGGGTTGGGCTGAAGCATAGCTGTCAGCACAGAAGGTTATCTAAATATTCCTAGAAGTGGTTAGGTAAGGAGTTAGTGGTCTATAAAGTTAGTAAGGCTGTAAGAAAGGAGGGTCTGAGCTAAATTGTGTAAAGCTATTACTTAACGTCCACCTGACCTAGGCGGTGTCTCCTTGTGAAATTTGTCTTAATTCAGGAGACTTGCATGTGGACTGTTATTACTGCTAGTCCTTGAAAGTGGCCAAGGGAGATATCTGATTCCAGAGAAAGCCTTTCCTGAGGCTGTTCTCCAAATACCTGGAATGTGTATGTCCAGAGAGTGATCAGTCCACACTGTTAGCCCTTCTTAGGGAAAAGTCAATTGGGAAAACTATGAAGGCACACATGATTTTCATAACAGAATACAGCTGATATATAACAAGCCAAGTAACACCAGAAACTCCTTGGGATTTGGCTTCCTCTGGAGGAATTCCCTGATTCCTCCAGGTAGTGACTTTGCCATAACCAGCTGAGTTCTTATGATATATTCCTGCGGCCCACAGCAAGCTTCTATTTATTTATTTGTTTGTTTGTTTGTTTTATTGGTTGGTTGGTATTTTGAGATAGGGTCTCTCTGTGTAGCCTTGGCCATCCTGGAACTAGCTCTGTAGACCAGGCTGGCCTCAAACTCAGTGATCCTCCTGCCTCTGCTTCCCAAGTGCTGGGATTAAAGGCCTGCACCATCACTGCCCGGCTTAAAAAAAAAAATTCTTTTTAAATTCAAGTTATACTAGATACTGTGTGACTGTTACCATTTTAAATGAGTCAGTGCTCCAACAATTTTCATCTAGATTATTAGTTTATTGAAGATTTTTTTCTAACTCATTTTGTATCTTTCCTTGGCATTTTTTCAGCTTTACCTCATGGTTTATTAAATTAGCTTCTTACTATATATCAATTGGAGGTCATCCTGGGCTACACAAGATCTCATCTCAATAACAAAAATTAAATTAATATAGAAGACATCATGCCGGGCGGTGGTGGCGCACGCCTTTAATCCCAGGACTCGGGAGGCAGAGGCAGGCGGATCTCTGTGAGTTCGAGGCCAGCCTGGTCTACAGAGTAAGATCCAGGACAGCCAAGGCTACACAGAGAAACCCTGTCTCAAACAAAACAAAACAAAACAAACAAACGAAAAAAAGAAGCCATCCAGTGTGTGCCAGAGCAGGATATGATAAGGGAGGAGTCAGGACGCTGTTTAACACGGTTGTCGTTTGTCTGGTTTTGCAGTTTACAATTCCTGGATGAAAGATCATGGAGGGTCGATTGTCAATATCATCGTCCTGATTAACAATGGGTTTCCAACAGCCTCGTAAGTATTTTATGTATTTTTTTCTATGTCTTTAGATTTTTGTTCTCTTAATGAGGGGCGATAATGAAAAAAACATCTTAAATCAATGATTTATGCCTTTAGTAAATTGCAACCCCAATAAATTCCTTTTAAAATAATGTTATTATTAATTCATGGAAATGATGTATTTTATTTGTACCTTTAAAAAATGTGTGTGGTTGGAGGCCAGAGGTCAACATCTGGTGTCTTTGCCGATCCCTCTCCGCCTTATTTTTTGAGACCGAGTCTCTCACTAAACCTATCGTTTTCTGATCCAGCGAGACTGGATGGCCAGTGAGTCTCCGGTGCCCTCCTGTCTCTGTCTCCGTCTCCCCCTCGCTGGAACCACAAGCATGCACTGCCGTGCCTGACTTTTATGTGAGTGTGAGGATCCAAACTCGCACACCCTCAAGCTTGTCTAGCAAGCACTTCATCTGCCTGCCTTTTCCCTAACTGCTACTCATTTCCATTCAGATTAAGGTTTCTGTATGTGGTGGTTTGAATGAGAATGGCTCCATCCATCCTAGCGAGCCAGGAGAGGGCTCCATCCATCCTAGGGAGCCAGGAGAGGGCTCCATCTATCCTAGGGAGCCAAGAGAGGGTTCCATCCATCATAGGGAGCCAGGAGAGAGTCCATCCATCATAGAGAGCCAGGAAAGGGCTCCATCCATCCTAGCGAGCCAGGAGAGGGCTCCATCCATCCTAGTGAGCCAGGAGAGGGTCCCATCCATCCTAGTGAGCCAGGAGAGGATCCCATCCATTGTAGGGAGCCAGGAGAGGGTTCCATCCATCCTAGTGAGCCAGGAGAGGGTCCCATCCATCATAGGGAGCCAGGAGAGGGTTCCATCCATCCTAGTGAGCCAGGAGAGGATCCCATCCATTGTAGGGAGCCAGGAGAGGGTCCCATCCATCCTAGTGAGCCAGGAGAGGGTCCATCCATCCTAGTGAGCCAGGAGAGGGTCCATCCATCATAGGGAGCCAGGAGAGGGTCCATCCATCATAGGGAGCCAGGAGAGGGTCCATCCATCCTAGGGAGCCAGGAGAGGGTCCCATCCATTGTAGGGAGCCAGGAAGCAGAGAAAGGAGGATGCTGGAACTCAACTAGCTGCTTCTTTGTAAAATCCTTGCCTCTTGGAATGGTCCTGTCCACATTCAGGATGGGTCTTTCCTCCCCATCTCCACAGTGAACTGTAGTGAATTCTCTCAGAAAAAATCTTCACAGACACTTAAGAGGGGTATGCCTTACTAATCCCTAAGTACTTATTAATCCAGTCAAGCTGATGAGCAAAATTAGCTGTTACATATTAACTCTTAACTGCTAAGACATCTCTTCAGCCCACAACCCAAATTCTTTACCCAGTGAGATATATGTAAGAGAGAGAGAGAGAGAGAGAGAGAGAGAGAGAGAGAGAGAGAGAGAGAAATCAAGGATCTTTCAGATACACTAAATTGGAAAGAATTGATCAGCAAATATGCAGGGCTACAAGTTGAAGGAAATCCTTCATCACTTACTACCTAATCTGTCTTTCCTCACCTAATTTCAGATGCTTTTGAATGGAAATTTTTTCCCTAGTTTTCTATGTTAATTTTTCCACATTAAACCACACAGCACTTGGTTCTGGGGATATTATTATGCTGTACATAGAAATTCTGAATCTCATTATCTCTGAATCACATCACCTTTTTTAAAAGGGGTGTGTGTGTGTGTGTGTGTGTGTGTGTGTGTGTGTGTGTGTGTGTATGTGTGTGGTGTGGTGTGTTGTGTTGTGTTTCCTCTGTGGTTTGTTATGTTTTTGGAGTCGGGGTCTCATACATCCCAGGCTGACATTATACTTGATGTGTAGCTGAGGATGATCATGCTACCATGTGCCACAGCACCTGGTTTTATGTGATGCTAGGTATTGAATCTAGGGTTTCGTGCATGCAGGGCAGCACGCTACCAGCAGAGTGACACCCCAGGCCCATTTCTACATTCTTCATGAGCCCCTGAACAGATGCAGACCAAATGCTTTGTGTGCTGTTGTTGAGACAGGGTTGCCTGGCTTGCATGTGTGCTTGACATGTGTCCCCGGCTTGACTGGAACTTGCTATGGAAACCAGGCTGGCTTCATACTCGAGGTAATCCAACTGCTCTGCCTTCCAAGCGCTGGGATTAAAGGCATGCACCACCGCAGCCTGGCTCAACTCTTTTGTTAAACAGGGACTCACCATGACAGAGACTCCTAACAAAACCAATCTTGTGGCATTCTCAAGTCACTGATATGCTTGTCAAGTTAGCTAATGAGGAACATTTTCAACAGAAACTGGTGACAGTGTTTCTGTCTTTCATTAGGCACAGTGGAGCTGCAAGAGAAGGCGTCTACAACCTCACCAAATCCATGGCTTTGGCATGGGCCAGCAGTGGAGTAAGGATCAACTGCGTTGCTCCTGTAGGTAACTATTATATTCAAAGTCTGTTGACAAATTGGGCTCCTCTGATTCCATTTGTGTTGTGGATAATTGTGTCCTTGAGGACAAGATAGTATATACTAACTGTATAAATATACTATAAAAGATTGACTTTTGCCGGCAGTGGCACACACCTTTAATCCCAGCACTCGGGAGATAGAGCCAGGTGGATCTCTGTGAGTTCGAGGCCAGCCTGGTCTACAAAGTGAGATCCAGGACAGGCACCAAAGCTACATGGAGAAGCCGTGTCTCAAAAAACAAAAAACAAAAAACAAACAAACAAAAAAGATTGACTTTTAACATAGGTGTCCTGGGTGGTTTTGTGTGTTAACTTGACCCAAGCTAGAGTTATCAGAGGCAGGAGCCTCAGCTGAAGAAATGCCTCCTTGAGATCCAGCTGTAAGGCATTTTCTCATTTAGTGATCAATGGGGGAGGGCTCTGTCCATGGTGAGTGGTGCCATCCCTAGGCTGGGGGTCCTGGGTTCTATAAGAAGGTGGGCTGATGAGCCAATAGGCAGCTCCCCTCCATGGCCTCTGCATCAGCTCCTGCATCTGGGACCCTGCCCTGTTGGAGTTCCTGTCCTGACTTCCTTCAGTGATGAACAGTAATGTGGAAAAATTCTTTCCTCCACAAGTTGCCTTTGGTCAGGGTGTTTCGTCGCAGTAATAGAAACCCTAACTAAGACAATAGCTTAAACTAGCAAGGCAGTCATTCATTATAGCAGTAGTGTTATTTGATCGATAATGAGACAGTGATACCCAGTCTTGCTGTATATTAATATTATGTATATTTAAACAATAGTGATGCGAGAACTTTTCATCATATAGTGGGTTGTAAGTACCTGCATTATAAAAAGCACAGAGGGCCGGGCGGTGGTGGCGCACGCCTTTAATCCCAGCACTCGGGAGGCAGAGCCAGGCGGATCTCTGTGAGTTCGAGGCCAGCCTGGTCTACAGAGTGAGATCCAGGAAAGGCGCAAAGCTACACAGAGAAACCCTGTCTCGAAAAACCAAAAAAAAAAATAAATAAATAAAAAGCACAGAGGAAATTCTATTGCACAGTAAAGGTTAAGAAATCCTAGGTGGCTGGGGAGATGGCCCAGCAGTCAAGAGTGCATACTGCTTTTGCAGAAGACCTGAGCTCGGTTCCCATTACCCACATCAAACATTGCACATCCGCCTGTAACTCTAGCTCCAGGAATTCTGACACATTCTTCTAGCCTCCCTGAGCACCTGCATGCACATCCCCCATACCACACATGCACAGCGCGCGCGCGCGCGCGCACACACACACACACACACACACACACACACACACTCACGCACACACACAGAGTTAAAATACTGTTTGGGGGGCTGGAGAGACAGCTCAGTGTGCAGAGCGCTTCCTGTACAAGTCTGAGAACCTGAGTTCAGATCCCCGCACTCCCGTAAAAGGACAGACACAACAGCACACGCCTGTAACTCCAGTCCTGGGCAGCTCTCTGGATGGCTAGAAGCCTAACTGAATGAGCAAGTTCCAGGTTCAGTGAGAAACCCTATCTCACAACAAACAAACAAACAAACAAAAAAGAAATAATAAGATGGAAATTATAGAGGAAGGCACTGATACTGACCTCTGGCTTCTTCGTGCGCATGCCTGGTTGAGAACACCCATACATAGGTGCGCGCGCATGCGCGCGCACACACACACACACACACACACACACACACACACACACACACACACATACACACATACAACCTGCACTCAAAAAAGCACTACTTTGAAGAGTAATTTTTTTTCCTAAGTGATTGTGTTATTCCTTGGTATATTAGTCTTTATTTGGAAAAAAGCATAATGTCAGGGTTCTGGGAAGAAATTCTTCGTTTTCAGACCAACTAGAAGTCAAGTTATGCCTTACAATGTTACAAATGTACAATATTGACAACATCAAAAATCCCTTTTTTGTTATGAATATGGTGTGTGTGTGTGTGTGTGTGTGTGTGTGTTCAGATGCACGCACAGGCAGGTGAAAGGCAGAGGCCGATGTCGCTGTCCTCCTCAGTCACCCTGTACCTTAGTTTTTGAGACAGGGTCTCTTTGTTGACCCCGGAGCTCACTGATTTGGCAAGACTAGCTGGCCAGTGAGCTCCAGGGACCTGCCTGTCCCCACCCTACCTTAGCGCTATAGTTACGGAAGCATGCTGGCTTGTATGTGGATGCTGGGGATCTGAACTCAGGTTCTCAAGATTTCATGGCAAGCACTTCACCAACTACAACCGAGACACCTCCCCGCCTCTGTTTGGTTTTGGAGAAAGGTTCTTGCAGAACCCAGGCTTGCTTTAAATTCATTATATAGATTAAATTGGCCTTAAACTCCTGGTCCTCCTGCCTCTGCCTCCCCAGATATTTATTTGTTTGTTTGTTTGTTTGTTTGTTTTGTGAAATCAGCTAGAGCTTGAGCCTCCCTGATACTTTGTACCGGTCATGTACTCCAAGAGCCATTAGACGAAATCTCTCTCTCTCTTCTACACAGATCAACTCAAATGCTTTCCTGTGATGTATAAGTGTTGTGGGGGAGGGTAGGCAGCCAGCCATGGAGTCAACCCACTTACCAACCGGCCTAGCCAACCTGGGACTCTCTGGTCAGCTCGCCTGGTGTCTCGGTGAGCTCAGGGAGCCCTGGGTTCCATAACAAGGTGGAGAGCGATTAAAGAGGAAACGACGTCAACTTGGACCTCCACATGCACGCGCACATTCGTGCAATTCACACACACACTCAGAATTTAAAATAAACACATTTTCAATTAGCTTTCCAAGATACAGAAATCTTGGATTCTGGTGTGTTTTTTAAATTTCACTTTAATTTTAAAAACCAAGGAAATCCTGTACTTACACTTCTTCCCTGGTAAAGCAGGCATGCTCTTGGAAAGATAAACTAGAATCCCTGGGCCCTTTGTCCCTGGTTAGGTGCCCTGCTAAAGTACTTACATAGACATACTCTTCAGAAACCAAGTCATTCACGAAACAATCCAAGACTTAGCTGGTTATTGAAGGGGAGAAGGCCTCCTAAGTGACCATTTGAAAGTTCCACATGTTCATAGTGGTTGGCTGGACCTCCTTTGACAGTCTTGAGAAAAGTTGATTTAGAAACGTTTTATCTTAGGGCTGGAGAGGTGGGCTCAGAGGTTAAGAGCACTGGCAGCTCTTCCAGAGGTCCTGAGTTCAATTCCCAGCACCCACATGGTAGCTCACAACCATCTCTAATGAGATCTGGCGCCCTCTTCTGACCTGCAGCCATGCAGGCAGACAGAACACTGTATACATAATAAATAAATAAATCTTAAAAAAAAAAAAAAAAAGAAAGAAAGAAAGAAAGAAAAAAATGCTTATCTTTTCTGTTGACACTTTGGTTATTGGTCAGTGTATTCCCGATGCCTGCTTGTTGCTGCTGTTTGGGCCCTAGGGAGGGAGCCCAGGGCCTCGAGCATGCTGGGCAAGTGCTCTGCCTCTGAGTTACATCCCCAGCCCTCGGTGTGGTGACAATTGCATTTTCCCTGTTTAATCTCCTGCCTTTGTTTTCTAATACAGGGAACCGTTTATTCCCAGACTGCTGCTGACAACTATGGCCAACTGGGACAAAGCATGTTTGAAATGGCCTTTGAGGCCATCCCAGCTAAGCGCCTTGGAGTCCCTGAGGAGGTGATGTATATACCTGGCACTGATGAGATGGACTTGAGAAATGTGTGACATTTGGTACCCATGGCATGTGGCCTGCTTCACTAGTAGAGATGATTATTCCATTGCCACCAAACCATTTCTCCAGTGTTGTGCCCGTGTCGCAACACCCCCAAGCAGGACCACCACAGAGCCAATATCCGATGCAAAACACAAAGGGGGTTATTGATGACAAGCAAGCTCGGGCTTGGTCCACGTCCAATATCCAACACAGCGGGTGGAGGAGGACGGCCCCGAGCACTCACTTGAAGGGGTTTGTATAGGAAAAGTTTACATGCATTTTGGGATTGGATGAGGGGGCTGGGGGTGAGGTAGTTCTTTGAAGTTACTGGCTGAACTATAAGCATGAGGTTACTGATGGCTAACAGGATTCAGAGTATCTACAGAGACTTACATTTTTACTGCCTATGTCCTGCTTTTGTTGAACCCAGGATAGATACATTCAGATTTATTGTTCCAGTCCTACTCTCCCCTGAGGTCAACTTCTGGTCAGTTGAGCCCATTACTCCCCATATCTTGTTTTGCCAAGCCCAGGATATATAGATTTATTGTTTCAGCTTTATCTTCCCATAAGTTCAACTTCCGGTCAGTTCTAAAACTGCTGGTCAGCAAATACCTTTGGAGGAGGGGCCGGGGCCGGGCAGGGGGAACGTCTCTCAAGATGGCTACTGATTTTTCCCTTTCACCTGCACTTGAGGCTCTGGGAAATAACCTAGTTAAGTTGTTTTGACTGCGGACGGCAGAATTTTCCTCCGGAACGAAGGTCATGAAGTTAAAGACAACATGTTTTCTTGTTTCGTGCTGCCTTGCAGCTACATTACTTTATCACATGCAGTGTGGGTACAAGCAGCTCTAAGCAAGCTGGATAATTATAGGCTCATGAAGTTCAAGTATGTAAAAACCAATAGCTTTATCAAATGACCCGGAAGTAAACTTAGCTCTAATGGTGGTAGGAGAGGGGGAGAAGGTTCTTATTGAAGAATGAAAAAAAAAAAAAAAAGGCAGGATAAATAAAGGCATGTGGGGCTGGAGAGACGGCTCAGCAGTTAAGAGCAGGAACTGCTCTTCCAGAGGACCTGAGTTCGATCCCCAGCAACTACATCAGATGGCTGGCAGCTGCCTATCACTCCTACTGCATGGGGACCCAGCACCTCTGGCCTCTGCAGGCAGGCACCTGTACTCACATGCATATTTCTACACACACACACACACACACACACACACACACACACACACACACACACACTAGCAATAAATATTTTAAATAAACACATGTCATATTTCTTGGCAGAAGAATCAATTTTATTAAAAAGTCAATTTTTTCTGGGCCCATGCCTTCAATCCTAGTATGCAGGAGGCAGAAGCAGACAGGGAGATCTCTGTGAAAATGAGTCCAGCCTGGTCCACATAGTAAGTTCCAGGACAGCCTGGGCTACCTAGTGTAACCCTGTCTCCAAAAAACCAAACAAAATTAAAGTTAAATACGAAGTTGTAGGTGCCAGTAAGATGGATCAGCAGGTAAAGATTTGATCTGAACTCACACATTTGTCCCCTACGGCCACACAAACACAGCGGCACACACATGAGCGCAGTGAGTGCCCCTGCAGGCCAGAAAAGGGTGTTGGATCCTCCAAAGCTGGAATTACAGGCCACTGTGAGCCACCTGACATGGATGCTGGGAACCAACTCAGGTTCTGGGCAAGAGCAAAAACGTGTTCTTAACTACTGAGGCATCTCTCCAAGCCCAATTTAAAAAAAGAAAAAAATTAAGTCAGATTTCCCTACATCAACCTATAAATTTAATATAATTTTGCAATTTAACATGCTGAGTAGAGTTTATCTCGATAAATATCTGCAAAAACTGCCCAAGATTTTAAATTGAAATTTTATTTTATTCATTATCATTGTGTGTGTAGGCTTGTGTGTGTGTGCACGCTATGTATGTGTGTGTGTGCTCACTTGCACTGCACACACACTGATAGGCCAGTCAGCAAATGTTCTTTAGAAATACATTACACCATCTATCTTGACCATAAAGTCAAAACTACAAAAATCTTGGCAGGAGAGGGAATGTGGTTCTAATTTCTAAAAATAGCTCATGTTATATTTTATGTGCATCTTTACAGACCCTTATACCTATGTTTATTAATTTTTTTTTTTTTTTTTTGGTTTTTTGAGACAGGGTTTCTCTGTGCAGCTTTGCGTCTTTCCTGGGACTCACTTGGTAGCCCAGGCTGGCCTCGAACTCACAGAGATCCGCCTGGCTCTGCCTCCCGAGTGCTGGGATTAAAGGCGTGTGCCACCACCGCCCGGCTGTTTATTAAATTTTTTATTTCAAAAGACTCCTCTTCTAATTTAGATCCTATGTTTTTGTGAGGGGAGTAATCCTATAATGAAAGTTCCTGAATGCCGTCCTGCATTGTAGTGAGAAAGAGTCTATTTCTGGGCATGAAATCCTAAACTATCATAGATCCTGGTATATTAAAACTTAGAATATACCAGCTGGGCATGGTGGTGCACGCCTTTAATCTAAGTACTCCTGGAGGCAGAGGCAGGCAAATCTCTGTGAGTTAGAGGCTAACCTAGTCTACATAGAGAGTTTCAGGCTAGCCAGGGCTACATAGTGAAATTCTATCTCAAAAAAAATAAACAGAATAATAATGACAATACTGCCCCAAATAACCATTGATGGGCCATGTTATGTTTATATTTTCCTTCTGAAAAGAAGGACTTTAAATTATTTGAAATGAGTAGATAACATGATTAAATTTTACTTGAAATAGATGGCTTTTTGTTAATATGAGTCAGAGTGTCAGAATCATATTAGAAATTTAAACCAAGAAATGTAAGAAATATTTATTACTTTATTTAAAATTAACAAGCATGCCGGGTGGTGGTGGTGGTGGTGGTGGTGGTACACGCCTTTAATCCCAGGACTCGGGAGGCAGAGGCAGGTGGATCTCTATGAGTTTGAGGCCAGCCTGGTCTTCAGAGTGAGTTCCAGGATAGGCTCCAAAGCTACACAGAGAAACCCTGTCTCAAAAAAACTAAAAAAAAAAACAACAACAACAACAACAAAAAACCCCAAGCATTATGTTAATATTTTAAAATAAATTAGCTACCTTTTCCAAAACAAAGAAATTCTTTTTACATTCATTTGACACATTTACAAACTCTTTAATGTGTGGCTTCATCCTATGTGCTGGACCATCACCTTTGTGTCTTTGTTTAATCTGTCGAAATCTGATTTTTTTAGCCGAAGCACAGGAAAGAGAGTCTGGCTTCTTACAGCTGGGGAGCTGAAAAAGAAGAGACCATCTGAATAGCCTTCCAGATGAATGTCAATCTCCTTTTCTTCTTTTAATGCAACAAGTGATAAGAAATTTATTTGTTTTGGTTTGGTTGGTTGATTTTGGCTTTATTCTTTTGAAATTGGCTGGCCCTCAATTTGATATGTAGCAGAGAAACTTGTATTTCTGACCCTCCTGCTTGCATCTCCCGAGTGCTGGGATTACAGGCTGGTGCCACCTGGTTTATTCACCGTGGGAGATCGACTCTGGGCCTTGTGCGTGCTGGGGTTCAGCTGCACCAACCCCAACAGTTTCTTTAAAATTAGCTGCAGTGTGGAACCTGATATGGTATCAGTATACTTTCTTTTTTTTCCCCCAGGTTTATTTATTTATTTTATGTATACAGTGGTTTGCCTGTTTATACACCTGCCTGCCAGAAGAGGGCGCCAGATCTCATTATAGATGGTTGTGAGCCGCCACGTGGTTGCAGGGAATGGAACTCAGGACCTCTGGAAGAGCAGTCAATGAATGCTCTTAACCCCTGAGCCATCTCTCCAGCCCCCGTCACTATACTTTCTGCGCCCCGTTAATTTGAACCTTCCTTTTGCACACCGTGGATCTTTGATCTATTTAATTTGTAACATAGGGCACCCGTCCTTTGCAATGACCTGCTCACCCAGTCAGGCAGATCGGAAAGTTGACACGGTCCGTTAGGCAATATGGAAAGAGCACCTTTCTCAATGTCTCCACCCACTGCTCAAGTCTATTTCACGTGAAAGCCCAACATTGAAAACAAAGTGTCAGTTGTTTTTGTTTGACGTGAGAGCCTTCCTTCCTTCATTTACAAAAAAAAAAAAATTAAGAAGGTGCTTGCTGAGATGGAGAGACTTGTTTGGAGAAGAGGAGGTTCAGTGGGAATAATAGAGAGATGGGAGAGGGAAATGGGGGGAAGAATGACCAGAATTCATTGTATACACACGTGAAATTGTCAAAAAATACATGATAAAAAAAAGCTTGGCCAGATACTCATTTTAACTGTAATCCAGCCATTTTCATTTTAAAAGTGGCTTGTGGAGCTAGAGAGATTACCCAGTGGTGAAGAGCACATGTTGCAGCCCAGTGATGGTGGTGGTGGTGGTGGTGGTGGTGGTGGTGGTACACACCTTTAATCCCAGCACTCAGGAGGCAGGTGGATCTCTGAGTTCGAGGCCAGCCTGGTCTACAGAGTGAGTTCCAAGACAGTCAGGGCTATACAGAGAAACCCTGTCTGGAAAAACCACAACAACAAAAGATCATATATTGCTCTTTCGGGGTACCCAGGTGTGCTTCTCAGGATCCACATCAAGGGGCTCACAACCAGCCGAACTGTAGGTCTGTGAGGTCCGAGTCCTGTGTCTGGACCCTCAGGCACCTGTACTCACAAGTGTACATACTCACACAGGGACACATACACGATACACACATAGAAATAAAATGTAAAATTAGTGGGAGAAACAGTCTTCCCAGGGAAGAGCACACCAATTAGTTATCCCGTACCGAAAGATCAGCTCTGAAAACATACATACAAGTAACATTATACAGGCTGAAGAGGTTATATTCAGGAATATATGTGCACATACATATATACATATATATATATATATGCATGTAACAGCAATTAATCAAAAAAGAGGTCATGATTTGAAAGAAAGCAAGGAGGGATTTAGGGAAAGGTTTGGAGGGAGGAACGGGGAGGGGGAAATGATATATTATTTCAGCCGGTGGTGGTGCTGGTGGTGGCGGCGGCGGCGGCGGCGGCACACATCTTTAATCCCAAAACTGGGGTGGGGGGAGGGCTGTGCTAGGCAGATCTCTGTAGTTCAAGGACAGCCTGGTCTACAGAGCAAGATCCAGGACAGGCACCAAAACTACACAGAGAAACCCTGTCTTGAAAAAAAAATTTTTTTTAAGTAAAAAATTAGTTCAATTCCCAGTAACCACATGGTGGCTCACAACCATCTGTAATGAGATCTGGTACCCTCTTCTGGCCTACAGGCATACATGTAGACAGAACACTGCATACATAATAAATAATTCTAAACTGGGCGGTGGTGGCACACTCCTTTAATCCCAGCACTCGGGAGGCAGAGCCAGGCGGATCTCTGTGAGTTCAAGGCCAGCCTGGGCTACCAAGTGAGTTCCAGGAAAAGGCGCAAAGCTACACAGAGAAACCCTGTCTCGAAAAACCAAAAATTAATTAATTAAAAAATTATATTATTTCAAAAATAAAAGAGAAAAACTTCAAGCAGTTTAAAAGTTAAATCTTTATGGGGCCGGAGAGGTGGCTCAGTAAGCAGTTAAGACACGTTGCTCTAGCAGAAGATTCAGGTTCAGTTCCCAGCCCCCGCATGGTGGCTCCACCCACCTGTAACTGCAGTTCCAGAGGATCTGGTGCCCTCCTCTGACCTCTGCAGGCACGGTCACACATGTGGTGCACCTGTGTGCGTGCAGGCAAAATACTCATGCTCAGAAAAGAAAAAGCCTAAAAGAAGTTCAATTTAAAAAATGGCTTGTTCCATTAGTATAAACATATATTCTCTTTCTTGAAATGGCCACTGTACTTCTCTGTGGAACAAAAGCACTTGGGGTGTGTGTGTGTGTGTGTGTGTGTGTGTGTGTGTGTGTGTGTGTGTGTGTGTACTTCCTATTTCATCACCTAGAACACTAGGAAGATATGCACTCAACCTCCCTCCATTTGCATGAGTATCTGGATCAGAATATTATGACTGTTGGCACAACTACTAATATAGTTTGTATTCTTTAAAAACATTATTTTTACACTTTTTAAAATTTTTTATGAGATAGGGTCTTACTGTGTAGCTCTGGCTGGCCTGGCTCTCATTCTGTAGATCAGGCTGGCCTCAAACTCACAGAGATCTGCCTGCCTCTGCCTCCCGAGTGCTGAGATTAAAGGTGTGTGCTAGCAAGCTCAGATACATTTATTTCTTTTTTTTCATTTTCCTGTTTTGGTTTTTTTTTTTTTTTTTTTTTTTTTGAAACAGGGTTTCTCTGTGGATCCCTGGCTGTCCTAGAACTCACTCTGTAGACAAAACTGGCCTTGGACTCAGAGATCCACCTGTCTCTGTCTCCCGAATGCTGGGATCAAAGGCGTGCGCCACCACTGCCCGTCCTATTTCCTTTTCTTGAGTGCTTGTGTGACAGAGCAGAAGTGTGGTAGTCAGAGGACAGTGTTCAGGTGTGTGTCCTCTCCATGTAAGTTCCAGTGACTGAATTCAGACCATCAGCCTTGGCTGCAAGCACCTCTCCTGGGTGAGCCACCTCGCTGGCCCCAGTGTGGAATTCTTGCCAGGACTCATGCTGAGGCTCCGGAAGTTTTCCCATCATTGCTTTGGCTCCGTGAGTAAAATGTCAACACAGTGACAATGGCTTCGACCTTAAAAATCCCCTGAAGGAACACAGCCAGTCGAACTCAGACAACTACTAACATAGATAGCTATTGTGAAATGCAAAGTGTGGGAGAAACTCTGGTCTCTGTCTGATGGTGTGCTGTGTCTAAGATCAGCAAAGCTTTCACACCAGATGCAGCTGGCTGACCTGTTTATCAGTGGGGTGTGTGTGTGTGTGGTGTCCGAGCCTGTGTACAGACATGCATGTGTGCTATGGTGCATGTGCAGAGGTCAGAAGACAACTCTGTGGAATTGTTTCTCTCCTTCTATGGAATCTGATCAAATTCAGACTGTCCGCTCCTCTCACTGTTTGTTTGTTTGTTTTTCCCCCGTTTTGTTTTTTTACATATTCGTTAGTCCCTGGTATAAAAGGCAGGAGAGGGATGTGCTCAGAACCATCACCCTCTGTGGAACTCGGCTTCCTTTGACCATCGGTAAAATGAATTCTGTTTGGTTTGGGGAGTTCCTCCAAAATCACCAAGTGACTATGTTTCGGGGGACGTGGTGGGACCTTGAAGTCCCACTGGGGGACGGTTGTGATTGGCACAGCTGTGCTTTGGGCCACAGACTGAACAAATCAGAATGCCAACCCTGCTACACAAACTCACTGTCTCTGGGACCAGGATGTCAGGAGCACGTGGCAGCGAGGACAAACAGGCTTTCGTCAGACAAGGGGGGAGCCCCGGAAGGGAGTTCACTGTTGACTCGGGAAACGGCTGAGATTCAGTGTTCACCTGTGGCCTCTCCATGCCACGCCAGTTGACTGCCACTGTCTGAGGCTTCACATCTTACCATCTGTCCCTGATTTCACTGTTGTCCAAACTGTGAAGGGACACAGTCTCTGTGCTGTCAGATCATGACGATGTGCACACAGGAGGATTCACGATGCAGCTCTGTGGTTTGAGATATGGTCATTCAGGAGTATCGGGCTCCCAGCGATGGAGAAGAGCCTTTGGGCCTCTTCTTAATATTGTTTTAGCCTTTCCTCTTCTCCACGCACACATCCTCTTCTGTCCCCAGGTCTCCTCCGTGGTGTGCTTCCTGTTGTCCCCCGCAGCCTCCTTTATCACTGGACAGTTGATCAGTGTGGACGGAGGTCAGTCGTTGTACAATCACTCCTACCACATACCAGGTAAGCCGCCAGGAAGTGGACTCGCTAGCTCTTTACCTGCCCAGGCTCTGTTTTTCTTTTTCTTTTTTCTTTCTTTTTTTTTTTTTTTTTTTTTTTGGTTTTTAGAGACAGGGTTTCTCTGTGTAGCTTTTGGAGCCTATCCTGGAACTCGCTCTGTAGACCAGGCTGGCCTCGAACTCACAGAGATCCGCCTGCCTCTGCCTCCTGAGTGCTGGGATTTAAAGGCGTGCACCACCACCGCCCGGCCAGGCTCCGTTTCTTAACTCACTACCTCAGAGGCTTTCTCTTACAGAGCATCAAAAAGTACAAAATGTTTATATGTGTGATAGGATTTTAAAGAAAATGTTCTGGGGGCTGGAGATGGCTCAGCAGTTAAGAACACCGACTGCTCTTCCAGAGGACCCGGGTTCAATTCCCAGTACCCACATGGCAGCTCACAATTGTCTGTCACTCCAGGATTTGACACCTTCACACAGACAAACATACAGGCAGAAACAATAATGCATATAAAAAAAAATTAAAAATAAAAAAAAAAAGAAAATGTTCTGAGCTGAAGAAAATATCTAAATCTCTAAGTACAAGGAATGATAGAAAGGAGGCCAAATCTGCCTGTGCTGCTTAAAGACTTCATTGCTCCTTTCCCCTCTAGTAAATGGTTCTCATAGATGGCTTAGATGAAATCTAAGGATTTTGCAAAACTGTTTGTCCTGCAGATTTCTTTTTTCCTAGCCTCAGTAGGTTAAAAACAAACAAACAAGTAAACAAAACCATGATGCTTGGGCGCAGACCAGGACGAAAGGTTTAAGAGGTTTGCGAGTGACTTTCACTTTTCTACTCACTAAACAGATCATGACAACTGGCCGGAAGGAGTTGGGGACCTTTCTGTGGTCAGGAGAATGAAAGAGTCTTTTAAGAAGAAGGCCAAGCTCTAAGTCAAGGAAACACCCGTCTGTCCTGTTCATGTGTGCCTTAGCATCTCGAGAATGTTTTGTACTTCACAAGAGCTTATAATTTCTGTGGGGGAAAGAAACTAATTTTAATGTTATCAGTTTTATCTATGCAAAAACTACCCCCAAAATAAATGTATCTTCATGTCCAAACCAGTTATCTTTTAACCTGTTTTTTTTTTTTTATTTTAAACTATGTGTAAATTTGGTGGGGGTGGGGTATGTGCCCATGAGTGCAGTGTCCAAAGAGGCCAGAGGCATCAGGGTCATTAGATCCCCTATGAGCAGGAATTTCAGACAGTTGTGAGCCCCCCTGACGTGGGTATGGGGAACTGAATTCACTCAGCTCTTCCAGAAGAGCAGTAAAGGTGCTTAACCACTCTCCATCAGAAATGTTTTCCAACAGTGGCGACCCACAGGCTGAGAACCAGTGTCCTACAGTGTCTTTCTGTCATCCCCTATTGACAACCTATGGCCAGCTGGCAAAGGAAAAAACATGTAAAAGGCCCAGTTCACTTTCCACACGACTGACCATCTGGGGGTGGAGCGGAACTGCACAGCCTACATGAAGTTCTGGTTCGATCCCCAGCACCTCATACACTAGACCTAGAGGTGCATACCTGTAACCCCTGTGCTCAGGACATGACAGACAGCAGGAGGCTCAGTTCAAAGTCATCTTCTGCTACACAGCGAGTTCCACTTTACACAGCCACGCCTCCCCCAGCCTTATGTCCGTGGGAACCATGCTACCAGGCTCACCTTCAATCCCCTCGATTGCTGTGCCCCTTGTCCCAGTTCTAGGATGTGCCCAACTGAGTTATGTGGCTGTTCTGCGGCCTGTCCATGGTGGTGTCTTGGAGTGGGTGGGTAAGACTTAATGTGGGATATAGAAATAACACTTTAACCGGGTGGTGGTGGCGCATGCCTTTAATCCCAGCACTCGGGAGGCAGAGGCAGGCGGATCTCTGTGAGTTCGAGGCCAGCCTGGTCTACAGAGTGAGATCCAGGACAGCCAGGGCTACACAGAGAAACCCTGTCTCAAAAAACAAAAAAACTAAAAAAGAAAAACAAAATTTAAATTATCCTAAGACATAGTGCCTGTGTGGCCTGGGCAGGTGTCTCCATGACGGGTAAGGTGACCTGCTGACATCCCATGCAACCTAAGTCAGAAGCTCATTTTTTAGTAAAAGGGGAACCTGTAGGGCCCTGGCCCCCGTTTTGAGTAACTGTTGCCTTGCTTGCTGACCTTGATATCCTCCCTATGCTAATTCCCTGCCGGGTTCCACCCTCCTGAATGCTTAAGGGAAGTTCCTTGTCTGTGTATCCTGCATATTGGGCATTAACAGCTTAGATGCAAGATTGTAAAACATTCGGTAGTGAACTTCTGCCCTCCGGGGTTCTCCCATTGTGCTGTAAGCCTGTATTTAAGACCTCTTCCCTCCTTCAATAAACAACATTCGGCATTAAATAAAAATTAATTAATTAATTATAATAATTAATTAATTAATTAAAAGAAGTAACACTTTGTGTCCACTCCTCTTTGTTCCCCCTTACCTTAGCCTCCCTCCCAGGCCAACTTATCAGCTGTTGTTGGCCACTATTCAGGAATCTATGTGCACCCCACCCTCAGGTTGCTTTATGTCCTATATAAATACCAGTTGCACTTACAGATTGCCCATTAGAGAGGTTTCTGACCACTTCTGACTGAGACCTTTAGGGAGTTTTGACCGCTGTGATAGAGAGGCAAAAAAGGTGGGTTTAATAGATAGAATCTCAAGAAGGGTAGACCAAGCTAATGGGAAGCCCTAAAGACTCCCTTTAGACCAGCTCCAGTTCTCAAAGGTGACAGACACCTGAAAAACAGCCTGGATGAAGTCCAGCATAGCAAGAAGAATGGGGAATATAGTGTGTGGGGGGAGGAATCCTGATGTTTAGCAGCAGGACTGACAGTCAACAGTTTTGTTCTCAAATAGCTGGAGATCTGAGGGGTGGATTTCCACAGCTGCCATACCACTGTATCCTATACCATAAAAGCACTACCAACATTAAGGGGCTCCTTTAAGAATGCTGTCATATAGTTAAGTGCAGAACACGCCAGTCTGTCCAGGTAGCTCCCTCCTGGGATCTGGCATGGCTGTAAAGCTTCAACTTGAGTTTTAGACTCTTCTTTCTGCATTCTTCACTCTTTGTTTACCAGGTTGCAGTCCAGAGTTTGTCCCAACTAGGTATACTAATTGGGACTCTAGCTCTAGGAACAAGGGAAGATAGTCCACATCAAAGGACCAGCAGAATGGTTTCTTTAGGCTCTAACTTCAGGTCCAGGAAATCCTATACGCTTTCTTCTGTCTTCCCAGGGCTCCTGCACACATGTGGAACATATTTACTCACACAAGCAAACACACATACACATTAAATAAATACATCTCTGTCTCGAAAAACCTAAATAAATAAATAAATAAATAAATAAATAAATAAATAAATAAATAAATAAATAAAATACATCTCCTTTTAAAGGTGGACAGAAAAGAGGAAAAAGAAAATTTGCACGGCTCCCCAGTAATTACTGCCCAGTAGTGGGAAAAGACGACAAAAATTAAGGAAATAAAACTACTCTGGCAAGGAAAAAAAAAAAGAACATGGGCATTTGAAATGCTTAAGATTGGGAGAAAAAGCAAAAGCAAAGGATAAACCTAGCCCAGATATCTAGGAATATGTTATTTCCTGAAGAGCATTAGAAAATACAGATACACTTTTCATCAAGTTCGTCTGCTTGATCATGTTGACATTATACATTGTGCATAATTCACATTTTGGGAGTAGCTGAACCTATGAAAAAAGGGACACAGTATGGACACAGGACCTCCCATGAAGTTGGTATGAAACAGCACAAGCATAAGAGCGTAAAATACCGAAAAATAGAGCATAACAAGGCAAACACCGCAGAAGGAACACGCCTAGAAACGCTGAAGTTCTTTTCTTTAACCGATCTCATCCCCCGAGGGGTGCACCGTTCCCGGAGACACTGCAATACCAAGTCGATGCGTGGAGCGGACGGAGCAAGCTCCTAGACCAACTCCCAGATACAAAAATCCATTTAATATGCTGTCCTCGGATAGAGGACGTATCAGATATTAAACTGATAAGAACAGATACTACACTTGATCTTAGCCAAAAGGCCGAGAAGCGATACCCGACCACCCGCGCGCAGCCCGGCTCCGCGCCCTCCACCCACAAGGAACTCGTGGTCACCGCTCGCAACCCTCGCTCCCGGCTCTTCCCCGCGCCTCCTCCCGCGTCCTGTCCGCGTCCGCGTCCTCGGCCCCTCCCTCGCCCTCTCACCTCCCACAGCGTCAGCCACAAACTCCACGACCCCCGCGCTCCCGGCATTCCCGCGCGCGCGCCCGCCGCGTCTGATTTGCATGCCCCGCCCCCTGACGAGGGGCGTGGCTGCCGCGCACTGAGTTTCCTCCGGGCCGCCTGCGCACGGCTCGTGTGCCCGCTCCCGGGCACTTCCGGTTTACCTACCACCCAAAACGGAAGCTCGAGGGGCGGGTCCGCGGCCGGAGGCACCTGAAGAGCCGGCTGTCGGGACAGTGGCCGAAGGTCGGACCTGCTTGTCTAGTTCGCGTTGTCCGGAGGACGAGCTTCGCCGGTCGGTGGAGTGACTGGTTCCGAGTCGGGCGGCGTCGCTGGGAGGGAATGAAAGACACTGGTGGCCGCGGAGAGTCCGCGCCGCTTCCCCAAACCTGGAAGCTCTGTGTGACTGTCACCGTGACTCCCCCGCCTTCACCTGGTCACTTAGGGACCGAACGGCGCGGGCTGTCCCCGCCTTCCTAAAGCTGCTTCTGCGCCCGCCGCAAGCTCGATCGGTAGCCTCCCCGTGCGTGTTAAAGCTCCGCACACGTGGGGCATATTAACCCACACAAGCAAACACCTATGTACACGTTAAATAAAGACATCTCCGGGCATTTGTCCCTAATTCGCTGTTCATCGTCCTTGGGCAGTTATTTTTCACTCTTTGCTGTTTTGTTAACCCTTGCCACAGATTACTTCTTGCTCCCTGAATCAGTCCAGGCCCTCCCAGATGCTTCTTACTCTCTGGGCCTGTGCTCATCAACACAAACGTTGTGCACCCCACAAAGGTTTGCCGGAGCTCCTCCTGTATGCTGTGCACTCAACAAGGGCGGGCATCCAGAGCTCCCAATGATACCACCGTCCTCAAAGACTGCAAAAGGAGCAGATAGTGGGGGGATGTTCTGGGAAATGTTTTGAGGTCAAGGCTGAAAGGTGGCAGGCAACACGTTTCTGTGACAGAGACAGCATTGACCTTTTCCCTCCTTTCACTGAAGAACTTTTAGGTTGGAGTCTGTCAGTCAGTTGTGTCAAGGTTGGGGGTGGGAGGGAGGAAGACAATTCCAAGATGCCCAAATGGTTTATTCCGAGCCAACTCCCCAATATCAGCGCTGGTAACAAACAGCCTGGGCTCTGCAAGGTCATGGTTCCCTTTGTAAAGTGATTGCTTGGTCCCTTTAGATGTCTTGAGGGCAGGGATGGGGACAGTAAGAGTGCAGCGATAAGGGTACTTGCTGCTAAGCAGGGTGACTTAAATTCCTGACCTACCTGCCTGGTGGAAGGAGACAGCGGTCTCCTGCCACTAGTCTTTTGATCTCCACATGTTCACTATGGCATGCACTACACACACACACACACACACACACACACACACACACAAACGCACACACGTTTTTAAAATATAGAAAAAAGAAAACAGACAGTTGGCATCTGCCTGTAATTCCAGCACTTGGGAGACATTAAAGCTAGCATGGTCTACATAGCTAGGGATTTTTCTTAAAAATCTGCAAGGAGGCTCTCGGCCTTAGCGCCATCTTCCTGGGGACCCCTGCGCCATGAGAGCGAAGTGGAGGAAGAAGCGGATGCGCAGGCTGAAGCGCAAGAGGAGAAAGATGAGGCAGAGGTCCAAGTGAACGGGGCTTGTGCACGGAGGGGCCGGAAGCAAGGCATGCCGGAGGCCGGGGCGTTGCAGGTCGCCGGGCTGTGTGCTACCCTCGCGGGAGTCGGATAGACCTGGAACATCGCCACCGGCGGCTCGCCCCGACCCCCTGAGACCCCGCCGCCCTCTGCCCCGGACCCGTGCATTGCGGACTCGTTCTGTTCCCACTGTGGCCGGGTGTAACTCGTGTACAATAAACCATCTTTGTCGCTGTCTCAGCTGAGGAATCAAAAAAAAAAAAAAAATCTGCAAGGAGCAGGGTGGTGGCGGCACACCGCCTTTAATATCAGCGCTCAGGAGGTAAAGGTAGAGGGATCTCTGTGAGTTTGAGGCCAGCCTGGTCTACAAAAACGAGTTCCACAACAGCCAGAGCTACACAGAGAAACATTGTCTCGGAAGAACAAACATACAAACAAACAGAAATCTGCAAGGAACGTCTGGAGAGATGCTCAGTGGATAAGAGTTGGAACTGCTCTTGCAGAGGACAAGTTCGAGTCCCAGCACTCCACATCAGATGGCTCACAATCGCCAGTACTTCCAACTCACGGGGCTCTGCAGACATCAGCACATACGTGCACACACCCTGAAACACAGGTACACATAATTAAAAACAAAATCCTTTGAAAAGAAAAATCTGGATGAGGGTTGATGCAGACAAAAAGGTAAGGAAAGCCACAAGATTCACTGTGTGTGTGTGTGTGTGTGTGTGTGTGTATGCGTGTAGGATGGCAGTCTCCTTTGCAGCCTCAAACTGAAAGAATTTATGTCCTGGGTCCTGATAACGCAGAGCCTGGTGGCGGTCATAGTCCCACTGCAGGACAGGAAGCTGCGTGGCTGCGTGGCCAAGGAGAGCAAGTAGAAACGGCCTTGCATTCCCAGAGCCCAAGCCTGAGTGCACTGTGGGGCGTTTACCCAACCACCCCCACAGTTCCCCAGAGTTTTCTTGAGTGCGAGCAGCAGGAAATATTAGATAGAAGGATTTATTGCGGAGAATATCGCGGAGATAAACAGAAAATAAAGGATAGCCTCGAGAGGGCCTGGAACCTATTCCAACGGGCCCCGACTGTCTCTGCCCCAGGGTTTTTATAGAGACGCCAAGGGGTGGAGCAAAAGACCTCCTCCCCCAGCACAGCCAAGTGTAGACCATCTCAGATACCTGCACTCAGGCCCGTGGTCCTAATCATCCTCTATGTGGACCTGCTGGGTAAAGCCACGAGGAACCCGAGAACGGGGTCCCACAGGTCCCCCTTTCTTAATATACAAAAAATAGCTACTAATGGCTTACAGCAATCTCCATAGCTGTTACACCTCCCAATATGGGAGTAGAGGATGATAAAGATGGCATTTCTCTTTTGAATTAGGTCCAAGGTGACTACAGCAGTCTTAGCTGCCTCAAGCCCTTTCTAAAACAAAAACTCTTAAGGTGACTACAAACTTAAAGAATCCCTTAGCTTCATCATTACCATTAATAGGTTAACATAAATATTGCTATACATAGTCACAATTCTCTCAATCTTACAACACAAAGCAAACTCTTAACAGAACCATTTGAATTAGCATATATGGTTAATATATGGCTAAATATAGTTAACAATTTTCTCCATCTTACAACTTTAACTCAATCATTTGAATTTTCTTGCTAACAGACATAGGAAAAACTTCAGTGTATTCACATCAAACTTAAATATTTCCTTAACTCCACAAAACCAGGGTGCATTAATATCAATAGGGTAAATATAATTTCTGCAAACATAATTCAACCTCATAACTCCTCCTTTTCTTTATAATTTTTTAAGCAAAATCTCAAACCTATACAATTCCTACAAACCCATATTGAAAAGCAATCTTCTCAATCTAACCATTAACACTTTGAAAACTTAGCAAAACATCCAAAAGCAGTTTCTTAATAAAACTCTTTACACACTTTAAAAGTAGTCTCTTAGTATACCCCATTTGCATTTCTTACTAACAAAACATGACATTAATCCACTCAAACAACTTTTGAAATTAGACTAAGGAATATTAACTCTCCCCCTTTTCTTTATAATTTAAGCAAAATCTCAAGCCTAGTTAGAAAACCCAAACTTTTCTGTTTAAACAGTTCCATTTGTAACACAAAACCAGTCCCAGAAAACAGTTTCTAGGTCATAACTATAAGTAAACTCAAAATTGTACCATTGCAATGAAATCTATTGTTCAGTTCATTAAGTCCTAGAATTCAAATGATAAATTGAATTCTGGTACTAGCCTTCCAAATATGAAGAAATCCAGAACCAAAATCTTTTTGTAGTTTTATCTCATTTTAAGTTCAAAACGTTCAAACAAATAAATTCTAGTATTAGGCTTTCACTTCAAAATATGAAGAGACGTTTTTCAACCAAAACTTTTTGCAGTTAACAATTTTTGTTCAAGCAAGCGTCTCTGAACTTATTCTTTTTTAGGTACAGTAGTATTCTAAACCGCACCGTTTTTGATGTTAGCTCAGGTTTTTCTGTGTTGCGAAGATTTTCCACGGATCTCAGCTGCGGATGTCTTCTGCTGGTTCTGGCGTCCACCATTCTTAGCTTCTTAGCGGCTTCTGGAGCTTTTGAAAACCGCTCAGACTGCCTGCTTTGCAGTCTCCTAGGACAGTAACTTCTGTATCTCAGGTTTTTTCACCATATATATTAGGAATAGACTCACACTTAACATTTACACTTTTTTACAGACTCACACATAACATTTTTTGGAAAGCATTTAGACTCACATTCAACATTTACACGTTTTTACAAACTCATAACATTAACATCTACTTATATACTCCTTAAGGAAACTATAGAACTACTTTAGCAAATATATTTCTTATTACTTATATACTTATATTCATTCCATCTTATTTCTTATTTAAACTTACATTTACAGCTAACATCTTTACTTCTTACAAGCTTATTACTACATGTCTTAAGACTACCTTAGATACTTCTTGCAAGCCTGTATTCTTAAAGGATCTATAGATCTATTTTACAAACTTATACAGGGCTACTATTAGCATACGTTTAACTTCGCAAACACCTAAAGATTTCTTAACACAGATCTAACAAGACAGAATTTCTTCAAACTCACATATTTTCATCCTTTTCTATTTCTTACTCTTAATTATCACTATCTCTATTAGAAAGATTCTTAACTAGACAGGAAGTACGTACGTACGTCATTTCTAAAGTTTAGAGTTTATAGTCAGCTTTGTTATAAAGCACTGGGATTTAGTGAGTGGTGTTGTTATAGAATTGTGATAGTTGTTGCTAGGGGACTGTAACCTTCCCAGGATGACACCACACTCCAAAGTTGCCAGTTCTCTCAGCCGTTCCGAACCGGTAGAGATGCACTGTCAACGGTAGACGGTTTTTAACTAGAGGCTGTCCCTTCACCCAAATTCATAGTAGTTCCCCTAAGTGCTTCAATTCAGACAAACGTTTCTATTACAGCAGTACTTTTGGTTCTTTCTACTGAAAAACTTCACGCTGAGCGTGAAATTACCGTATTTAGCTGCTGTAAAGCTCTTCGCCAAATACTGCACAGCTATTAGGTGATATAAAGTATTTTTCTAAAGGAACTAGTAAAACCACAAGTGGCACAGCTCCGAACTGTATTTAGTATTTTCACCTCTTTAGCTTTAACTCATGATGTTATTAGCAGCTGTAATATTTAGCATTGATTTCTTATAAGGAACTTTCAGATGAAGCAACTCTTTTGTAAGACAGCTAGATTTTCTGAAGTTTGTTTCCCATCTATAAAGCAGTCATTTCATTTTGAATGCCTGTTTCTTATCCCCTTAATTAGATTTGCAAAGGAATCACTCATTGCAGGCTGTTTGTTTAAGAGGTAAATAATTTTTAATTTCACATAAGTTTCTTCATATCTAAGACAACGTTCAGTGTATAAACTGCTTTCTTAAGGATTTTAAAGTGGCTTGTTTGCTCTTAAAGGTAGCTTTTTGTCATCCAACTGCCGCAAAAACTTTGTACAGCTATTAGGGTAAATAAGGAATTTTACCAACGGAGCCCCAAACCGCGAAGCACCTAGTTCCGTATCCTTTCAATTTTTCATTGGAACTGACACTTAAACTCTTAGACGATTTTCCTCCTTATTCTTTTAAAAGCTGTATTTTAAGTTTACCATGAACGTATTTTCGAGCTGACAAAAGTGTTTCAGGGCAATGTCGCCATCTTTAATGGAAAAACTACCTTTCCCAGAATGCATTTCCCTTATATCAGTCCATAATATCAGTCCCTTATATCAGTCCCTTATATCATTTCCCTTATATCAGTCATTTCCCATAGTTCTTTTTGGGTCTGAGAGTCAACTGGTTCTCTTTTACCAGACTTGCTTACAAATTCTTGCCCGGGAGATTTGAACAAGCATTTTACATTTTCAGCTTTGGGAGGTTTCTGGTCTCTCAGCTGGCTTCAACAGGTGTCTCTCCTTCATTTGACACTGGCCCCCAAATCAGAACTGCACCTGCCTCATTAGCCGGCATTGAGGTGGGCATTTCTGATAGCAACTTTCCTCGGGGCTTGTGTTTGCCTTAGCCAGTCAGTGAAAAACAAGATCATTTACAACAGCTTTTCCATAGCTCCTTCAGAGAGATTTTCTCCCACTGATCTGTCTCATTTTGCTTGTTCCTTCCTTCCCCAGATGCAGAGCTTCAGGTATCTGTCTGCGGATCTGTACCTCTGCTAGCTGCCTTTGGAAGTAGGGGCTTTTTTTCTCCCCCCGAATCTGCCTCAAATTCTAGCTGCTTTTTCAGGTCATATATTTTCTGGGGAGGATTATGTCCCTTCTCTGTTTCTTCAGAGTCCTTCTCCCAGACAGTATCCAATTTGGTCTCAGTTTATCCCCTCTGCCCCAGAAACAGTTTCCGACACTACAGTGGTGGCTTTCCCTGCTACTGAAGGTAGGGGCTTTTTGTCCATTTCTGTTTTTGGGGTCTGTGTGGTTTGCGTACAGACTGAAAATCTAGCAAGGGAGGTTTTTGCCATCTCTAAACTCCCATTAGGACAGGTGTTTTGCCTTATCAGGCCTTCACCTGGCCCAGTCCCCCAGTGGGTTGCATTTGCTTGTCTGGGTGATCAAGGACAGAGCTTATGCCAGAGGCAATCACCCCTCAGGGTTACACTCCATCTCATTGGGAGTCAGTTGAAACAAAGCTTTTCTCAAAGAGATGCTTTCTCTGACAGAAAAGAAAGCTTTACTCCTGGATAGTTCTGTTCTGCCCTGGCTGGGCTCTTTCCCCAGACAGCGTTCTGACTCAGCGCAGCACAACTGCTTCAGACACAGTTCAGCTTTACTGTTTTCCCAGAAAGGTCCTTACTCTGATGGGAAAGCTTTTTCTCAGATTTCTTTGCAGCTGTGGACCTATCAACCTGAGACTTGTAGGAAAGCGGGCAACTGTGCTGTTCCCACTGGCTTTAGTTTTGTTTGTTCATTAGCAGTTGTCCCCTGGGTCCTGCACCTTCCTGCCTCAGCTCTGTGCTCCAGGAAGTTTGCAACTGCAGGAACCCTAGTATCCCCGAAATGCATTTCAGCTCAGAGGCGCTAGCCAGTCACCTCTGGGTTTTTGGTCAGAAGCAAGGATACAATGCTTCAGAGGATCTTTGCATTAGGACGATTAGGAACACCTTTTCAAAGACGCTCACTCAGAAACAAAACCCTTAATGCCTCAGCTCGGCTGTAACTGAAAAGCTTGGCTTTTTTGCTTTTTCCAGTAAAGTTTCCTGCCCTTTTGGGCTCTCTGTAGCTCTTTACCCACACTCTCCCAAGCGTTTCCCTCAGGGTACTCTGACCCACTGTCTTTTACTAGCTTGAAGAGACAGAGCTTAGAAGAGGTTTTTAGGAACTTGTCCCTGCCTCCTGCATTGCAGGGAGGATTTTTAAAGCTTGAAAGAGAACTTAAGTTTTGCTGTCTTAAGAGGTTTGTTGTTTTCCCTTAGAGCTAATCACAGGTGGTCCCCATACTAATATCTTCAGGTGATTCTAATTTTTGCCCTTTTGAGAAAGTTAAAGGCTTTAGTTTTCAAGTTTGAGAGCTTTTAGTTTGAGAAAGATTAAGGCTTTTTTAGAGAGATTTCCGCCCAAATTTTCCAAGAAAAGCTTTATAGTTTAAGAGAAAGGTTTTTTTCCCCCAGGAGAAAGAAAGACCAACTTTTCCCAAAACTTCCCAACTTTAAACTTTGGCTTTTTATACCCCCATTTTTGCCTCAGGGAGAAATCACTTTCTCCTGCCGCTTGGACTTAGCATTTCAGCTGTCCCCAGGTCAAAAGCTTCCAGAGGAAACTTTTTCTTCCTCATAAGCTCAAAGAGCTTTTTTTTACTACCCGTAAAGCCCAAAGAAAGATTTTTTTCCCCAGTTTGCATTCATAGCCCCCAAAGTTAGAAAATTGTAGAGTTTTTCTGTCTAGTTGCCCTACTTATTTTTTCCTACACAATCTTACACTTCTAAGGTTTTCCTATACTATATTACTACGCTATACCTTATACTTATTTTTCAGATAGAAATTGAGAAAGGGATACAAGATAGAAAATTTTGACAGAAGAGAATTTCGCTGCAGCATCGGACATCCTTCCAGTCCGCTTTCCTTTTCTCTCGAGGATAAAACCCCTGCCTCTCAATAATATATATAAAATATATATATTTTCCATAACACCGGCATGCCTTATCCACTGGCAGGGCTGAACTCAGCACTTTCGCCAAAAACTCTGTAATAAAACTTATTTTCCTTTATCTTTAGTCCCTATTACTTTGTCTTTAGTCCCTGTTCATTTGTCTTTAGTCCCCCCTTTTTTTAATCCCCCATTTTTTTTCTTTAGTTCCTTTTTTTCTTTTTTCTTTAGTCCCTGTTCATGGCGCCATTCTGTGGGGCGTTTTCCCAACCACCCCCACAGTTCCCCAGAGTTTTCTTGAGTGCGAGCAGCAGAAAATATTAGATAGAAGGATTTATTGCGGAGAATATCGTGGAGATAAACAGAAAATAAAGGATAGCCTCGAGAGGGCCTGGAACCTATTCCAACGGGCCCTGACTGGCTCTGCCCCAGGGTTTTTATAGAGACGCCAAGGGGTGGAGCAAAAGACCTCCTCCCCCAGCACAGCCAAGTGCAGACCATTTCAGACACCTGCACTCAGGCCCGTGGTCTAATCATCCTCTATGCGGACCTGCTGGGTAAAGTCACGAGGAACCCGAGAACGGGCTCCCACAGTGCACGCTCTACCAGTCCACTCTGCAGCCCTGGGTGGTGGGTGGGTGCTACCCAGGAGTCCTCCAAGGCCAAACTGAAGGTGCTGTCTACTAAACCCTTTCATTTGATAAAGACGTATTTTAGTAAGTATGAAATGGATGTAGGATTTTGAATACGGTGGCTAAATAGAAAATACCTGTAATTTAAAACTGTTAAATGATGAAGTTTTGGACATGTTGAATTCAACAAATTCTAAACTTAAGCCAGGGGTGACAGTGTAGACCTGTCATGGCTGTTGGTTTTATGTGGCGGCGTAATGTTATTCATTAAGTGACACTGTTTTCTGTGAGAGAAAAGCCACGAGGCATAATAAAACCCACTATGAGAGTTTATCAGGAGAAGCAGAGGACAGGAGAGGGTGTGCTCAGGCCTGTTTGAGAGACATGTGCGGAGAGAGAGGAAGAAGGAGAAGGCGGAAGAAGGGGGAAAGTCTGTGACCCGCTTTTTATGGATTCCCCCTGCACGTGCACATAAGGGCTTACGGAGCTACGCCACGCATATACATAGATTGTGTGATCACGCTGCGTGCAAATTACCTGATCATTTCCCTTTTTTGTCTAATAAAAAATTTTTAAAAAGTTATAACTAATATAAGAAACACTATATACAATAAGTACAATAACTATATACAATATACACATAATAAATACATCAGCAATGTCTAGTCCATTTGCATTTGGAAAATTCAGTGAAAATATTCCACTATCTATCCTATTTTGGTAAGTCTAAAATGTACCTAATTCACTTTCTATCCTAACATATTACCAACAGAAAACTATTTTATGATGTCTTTCAATCTTACACACTTAACACCTCTTAGTGAGTTTCTTTTAGGAATTTCTTAACAAGCAAAACTGTAACTACAACTATGTAATCTTCAACTCCCTCAGAGACCTGAGAAGGAAGTAATGTTACCTAGTAAAACAGGAAGTGCAAACAAGTGACTTCCAAAAAAATGTGAGTTATGACAGAAACAGCCACCTGCCTGGACAGTCACCTGAGGTTTCTCCGCAGTGTTGGGGCATCATCTTTGGCCTACATGCTTAGCGTATCTGACAGACTCACTTGTGAAGTAGGATGTACACAAGGCCTTCAGCTCAACCTCACATTCAGTGCAAGTATGTCATGTCATGATTCAGGATTTTAAATTCTGGAAACTGCTGGTATTTTTGGAATTTGGCTTCCCATTCTTCTCGGCTTGTGGGTGGCTTCATCTCAGCATCCCATTATTCTTAGCTTGTGGGTGGCTTCTTCTCCTTTATTAAGTGCCAGTCTACCATTGAGAGGTTAGACTCCTGTCAGCCTAGTTACTCCTCAAGAATAACTGTTTCAGCTACTGTTCCACTGCACATCAGAAGCCATCGGCCCACTGCCTGTTCAGCTGCCTCAGAAGAAAGGGGCATGGTACCTTTTCCGGATTGCAAAGGCCACTTCAGGGATGGTGCCATATTGTCCTGGCCTCAGAGGACGCCTGTTGCTAAAGCTATAACCACACTTGTCTTGGCAAGGATTGATCCTTTGTTTTGTGTCCTGCTTGTCCATTTTGGACAGCATAATGTCATCAGTCAATGCAAGGGCACTTTCTTGCCCAGTGGCTAACTCTTGCCACAGTGAAAGTAACTCCATGTGGAAGTTCCTCAATGCTCATATCTTCTCTGAAGTGGATCGGTGTAGCCAGGAGCAGACATGTCTCACAGTCTTAAAAAAAAAAAAAAGAAAAAAGAAAAACCTGTTATTAAAATATCTTAAATGCCATATTCTGTAGATCTCTGAAGGGTTTGAAGATGACCTGTCTATCTAAAATATATCTCTGCTTGACCTTGAAAACATACCTAATATGACTATAAGTTAGATTGTAATGACTAACTACTAACTTTCATTTCTTTATATCCTAATAGTTGGTAATAATAACTTTCAAGGATTAGCAAATTACATTACATTGCTAAATGAACTGTATAGGTACAATATCCTGAACAAGATTAGAAATATACATACAGCATTTTCTAACAAAATCAATCTCAAATTGGTATCAATATCTATAATTTGTAAACAATACTCAGGAGCTAGAGTCAAGAGGTTAAGGAGTTCAAGATTATTCTAGTCTGGTAAGTTTGAGGTCAGTAAAAGAATCCCCTAAAACAAGAAAGAGGAGGGTTTGTATGAGCGAGAATTGTTGAGACCAAGGTTGGATAAAGCACAGGGACAAATAGCCAAACGAATGGAGACACATGAACTATGAACCAATGGCTGAGGGGCCCCCAACTGGATCAGGCCCTCTGAATGGGTGAGACAGTTGATTGGCTTGATCTGTTTTGGGAGGCCTCCAGGCAGTGGGACCGGGGTCCTGTACTCAGTGCATGAGTTGGCTGTTTGAAACCTGGGACTTATACAGGGACACTTGGTTCAGCCTGGGAGGAGGGGACTGGACCTGCCTGGACTGAATCTACCAGGTTGAACTCAATCCTCAGGGGAGTCTTTGCCCTGGAGGAGATGGGAATAGGGGGTGGGCTGGGGGGAAGGCTGGGGGGGCGGGAGGGGGGGAGAACAAGGGAATCCGTGGCTGATATGTAAAATTAAATTAAATTATAAAATAAAAAAATATTAGAACATTTGAAAGAAAAAAAGAATCCCCTAAATACCTCTTAAAAAATTTATTTTGAGCCGGGCGGTGGTGGCGCACGCCTTTAATCCCAGCACTCGGGAGGCAGAGCCAGGCGGATCTCTGTGAGTTCGAGGCCAGCCTGGTCTCCAAAGCGAGTTCCAGGAAAGGCGCAAAGCTACACAGAGAAACCCTGTCTCGAAAAACCAAAAAAAAAAAAAAAAATTATTTTGGCTACTACATAATTTTACTATTTTATTCTTTACTTACTTTTAAAATATTTATCTCTGTTGAGATAAATACACTACCAGCCCTGGTTGACCTGAAACTCACTATGTTTTACTATTCTGTGGCTGTGAAGAGACACCAGGACCGAGGCAACTATTTTAAAAGAAAGCATTTACCTGAGGGCTTGCTTACCGTTTCCAGGGCTTTAGTTCATTATCATCATGACACGGAGCATGGTGGTATGCAGGCAGGTGCTGGAGGAGTGGCTGAGAACTACATGCTGATCTGTAAGAGAGAGACTCTGGGCTTGGCATGGGCTTTTGAAACCTCAGAGCCCACTCCAGAGACACACTGCCTCCAAGTCCACACCTCTCAGTCTTTCTAATCCTTTCAAATAGTGCCACTCCCTATTGACTAATTCAAATATATGAGCTTATTCAACCCCCCACACCTTCACTTCACAGATAGAGACACAGCTGTGACACTTCATGCTGGGACAGTTTTTCTTTCTTTCTTTCTTTTTTAAAGATTTACTTATTTTATATTTGCCTGAATGTATGTATATACAATATATGTGTGTCTGGGGCCCAAGGAAGTCAGAAGAGGGAAAATATCCAAGAACTGTAGTTACAGATGTTGTGACCCACCATGTGGATGCTGGGTATTGAACCTGGGTCCTCTGCAAGAGCAACAGATCTTAACTGCTGAGCCATGTCTCCAGCTTTGTTAGGAGAGAGTTGGTTTTTATGAAGGTGGGGTGGGTGTTTTTGTTTTTTAAGATTTATTTATTTATTATGTATACAGTGTTCTATCTGCATGTACCCCTGCCCGCCAGAAGAGGGCACCAGATCTCATTACAGATGGTTGTGAGCCACCATGTGGTTGCCAGAAACTGAACTCAGGACCTCTCGAAGAACAGCCATTGCTCTTAACCTCTGAGCTATCTCTCCAGCCCTTGTTTTTATTTTTATTTATTTATTTATTTATTTTTGTTTTTCGAGACAGGGTTTTTCTGTGTAGCTTTGCGCCTTTCCTGGAACTCACTTGGTTTCTCTGTGTGTGCCCCAGCTGTCCTGGAACTCACTCTGTAGACCAGGCTGGCCTGGAATTCACAGAGATCCGCCTGCTTCTGCCTCTTGAGTGCTGGGATTAAAGGCATGCGCCACCATCACCTGGCTTTAGGAGAGGTTTTGAGCCATGTTCCATGAGTCGATTTTGGGGGTTGATGCCACAATGTATTTACACAAACTAAGATGGGTGCAACATCACTAGGGGATGCCACCTTGTAGCAGTATTGTCACATACGGTCAAATGTCACTATACAGTATATGAATTACTTCTTTTTCTCCTTCCTAGGCCACTTATCAGAGGGACTGTATACACAGCCAAAATCACTCACCAAAATCAAGGTCACATTTCAACAAGAGAAGGTTCCTTCTTGGAAGTGTGCCTTCAGGCGCTAGAGAGATGGCTCAGAGGTTAAGAGCAGTGGATGCTCTTCCAGAGGTCATGAGTTCAATTCCAGCAACCACATGGTGGCTCACAACCATCTGTAATGAGATCTGGTGCCCTCTTCTGGCCTGCAGTCATACATGCAGGCAGAGCATTTAATTGTATTGATTTTTTTTTTTTTTTTTTTTTTTTTTTTTTTTTTTTTTTTTTTTTTAGGTTTTTTTGAGACAGGGTTTCTCTGTGCAGCTTTGCGCCTTTCCTGGATCTCTAGAGCAGGCTAGCCTCGAACTCACAAAGATCCGCCGGCCTCTGCCTCCCAAGTGCTGGGATTAAAGGCGTGCGCCACCATGCGCCACCACCACCTGGCCTTAATTGTATTGATTTTTATTCCATTGCATTTTTATTGTGGGGGGTGTGTGTGTGGAGGGGGTCTGCATGCCATAGTGGTGTTTGTGGAGGATGGAGGGTAAATTTAGGGAATTTCTCTTCTGCCACGTGGGCACCAGAGATCAAACTCAGGTCTTTGTCAGGCTTCCTGGTAGGTGACTTCACTTGCTGATCATATTGTCATCCTTCATTGAAATTCTTTGTAATCTAGGAAATATATGCATAACGCCTATGTACTTTTCCAACTTCAAGCTCATATATCAAATATCAAACTCAATAGTAATCTAAGGATCAATGACATCTGGTACCTGGTAGCTAAGAGAGGTGTACTGGTTAGTTTTTCTCAACTTGACATAAATCTAGAAATATCTGGGAAAAGGCAATCTCAACTGTGGAATTACCTCCATGAGACTGGCCTGTGGGCATGTCTGTGAGGGCATTTTCTTGAGTAATGATCGATGTGGGGGGATCCAGCCCATTGTGGCAGGTGTCACTCCTGTGCAGGTGATCTTGGGCAGCATATAAAAGCAAGGTGGAGCTGGAGAGATGGCGCAGAGGTTAAGAGCTCTTGCAGAGGACCCAGGTTCAATTCCAAGCACCCACATGGCAGCTCACAACTATCTGTAACCCTGGTTCCAGGAAATCTGACACCTTCACACAGGCATACATTCGGACAAAACACCAAAGCACAATAAATAGGACATTAAAAAATAAAAAAGAGGCAGGCCGTGGTGGCACACACCTTTAATCTCCGCATTTGGGAGGCAGAGGCAGGCCAATCTCTGTGAGTGCAAGGCTGGCATGGTCTACAAAGTGAGTTCCAGGACAGCCAGGGCTGTTACACATTGAACCCTATCTCGAAAGACCATTAATAAATAAATAAATAAATCCCACAATCTCAGTAATTGGAAGGACCGTGTATTTAGGCGCAGCCTGAGCTACATTACATTCTGCCTTAAAACATCACCAACAACAATCAATCAACCAATCAGTCATCATCATTATCACAACAGAAATTCTATTGGCACAAATGTGCTTAGAGTTCCATCAAGGCTTTGGGGTTTCTCACAACACATACAAAAAAATGAACGCCCTGATTTCCAGGCTAGGCTTTTCCTGAGGGGAATTCAGGTAGTCTGAGGCTGTCTTGAACTTGCTATCCAACTGCGGATTACACTGAGCTGCTGATCTAGCCTCTCCTTTCCAGAATACAGAAATGGAGTCACGCTCCCCCCCCCCCCATTTAAGAGGTTTTTTGTTTGTTTGTTTGTTTTGTTTTGTTTTTTTGAGACAGGGTTTCTCTGTTTCTCTGTGTAGCTTTGCGCCTTTCCTGGAACTCACTCTGTAGCCCAGGCTGGCCTCGAACTCATAGAGATTCACCTGGCTCTGCCTCCCGAGTGCTGGGATTAAAGGCGTGCCACGATGCCCTGCTAAGAGTTTTTTTGTTTGTTTGGATGCATGCTTCCTACAATTTCTAATTTTGTGTCACCTTGCAGCCATCACCTGCTTAATATTCATGAAAAGGTAGAGGGTGACATGTAGACCCAGGTTTATGCACAGTTTTGTCAGATATGAGGATATTGGGGAGTATAGAATCCTTGGTATTGTTGGAGAGCTGGCTTTGATAGATGTGTCTTACACTGATTGCCTTCTCTTTGGAAAGGCGTTTGTTCTGGCAGTAAAGTTGCAACAGTGCAGTCTGTTGTGAAGGCACAGCAAAAATACAGAAACGCACTTCCTAGAAAAAGGAGGCAATATCTACTTGACAAGCCTATTGTGTTTGTACAGGACCATAGAGGAAACACCTTAGAGTTAAGAGACTGAGGCCAGGCTGGCTACAGTGTGAGAACAATCGTGACATCAGGAGTGCTGAACACCATCGGGAAGACCAGTACTGTAAACACCTACACAGATGATGTGCCAAGAAACATGCAGACAACCCAGGATTACAGTTACGGGGCTCAGTACTGTCACCAAAAGAGGAAATAAAATATGGAAACCACTCACAAGGAGAAAACGGAATATGAAGTGATTCTTACATTTAACAAAACTCTTAGGGTGTGCACCGTTCCCGGAGACACTGCAATACCAGGTCGATGCGTGGAGTGGACGGAGCAAGCTCCTACACCAACTCCCAAATACAAAAATCCATTTAATATGCTGTCCTCGGGTAGAGGACGTATCAGATATTAAACTGATAAGAACAGATACTACACTTGATCTTAGCCAAAAGGCCGAGAAGCGATACCCGACCACCCGCGCGCAGCCCGGCTCCGCGCCCTCCACCCACAAGGACCTCGTGGTCACCGCTCGCAACCCTCGCTCCCGGCTCTTCCCCGCGCCTCCTCCCGCGTCCCGTCCGCGTCCGCGTCCTCGGCCCCTCCCTCGCCCTCTCACCTCCCACAGCGTCAGCCCCAAACGCCACGACCCCCGCGCTCCCGGCATTCCCGCGCGCGCCCGCCGCGTCTGATTTGCATGTCCCGCCCCCTCACGAGGGGCGTGGCTGCACCGGGCCTCCTCCCCACGGTTTCCGTATGACCCACAGGCAGGCTCGCATCCACCGAAAACAGAAGTTTCCAAAACGGGCAGGTGCATGGCCAGATGCACCTGAGAGCTACGGAGGCAGGAGGGTGGCTGAAGGGCGACGGTTTGCCCTGTTGAGTGACTAGCTCTGAGTCCCATGAGCGAAGTAGGGAGACTGGAATCCCAGCGATTTTCTCTTGTTTCCACAATGTTGTCAAGGCAAACTTATTTATATAGGTAAAAACCGTAATAAATGTTGAAAAATAAGAGTTGTATTTATTGAAATTCCTTAATAAAATGTGTGATGTCTTTGAACTTTACAATCGTTTTCTGGCTAAAAATACTGATGCTGGGGACTGAAGAGATGGCTCAGCGGTTAAGAGCACTGGCTGCCCTTCCAGAGGACCAGAGTTCAATTCCCAGCACCCACATGGCAGCTCACAACTGTCTGTAACTCCTGTTCCAGGAGATCTGACACCTTCACACCAATGCACATTAAATAAATAAATAAAAATACTAATGCTTAATAGGATCAAATGCAATAATGAAGCAAAGATCAATGATATTTGGCACATGGTAGGGAAGAGTGGACTCCCTACTCTATTAGCAGAGCCCTTAATAGGCTGAAAAAAAACACCCCAAGACACCCCAAGACCAAGTTCTCAGCACACATATTTTCCCCAGAGGGACAGAGGGCAGGAAGTGAGAGACAATGACAGATTAAAGGACTCAGAAGAAGGGGAAGGGAACGAGGAAGAGGGGGAAGGGAAGGGGCGTTTGTCTCGGAGGATAAAGGACTGCCTCTGTGGCGGTTTATAAGGGTAAAATGGGAAACCTCGGGTTAGGATGAGGTCTTTAATTTTAACGGCCATGTTCATTAGGTGATCCAGAGGGGGCTTTTGACTGCTGGACTTCAATACTTTGATAGCTGGACCTTGGTAGTCAGCCTCAGGAGAAGGAAGTGGCCAAATAAGGGAACAGACCGTGAGAGTTAGCTTTAGAATGGAATCTAACGGTCTTTAGCAAGACAGAGGGAACTGGGAAGGGCAAGGCCTGCCAGAGCCATGTTTACCATGCTAGAGCTCTAGAGTACCAGCCTTAAGAATGATGTCACTTGTGTTTGCAACAGCCTAAGTGACTTCTCTGGTGTCTTAGGAAGAGGCCAGTCCTGACTCCCACGGACCCTATGTTTTCTTAGACATTTTCCCTAGATCCTATCCTGGGTACTACCTCCTTGCTTGTGGGTCATTACCTAATCTTTGAGAAACACACTTTTATCATGAACAGGAAGGAATCTAGTTTGTCTTTAGATGGCTTTCAAGCCTAAGACAGAGGCAGGCTGGTTTATCAATGTGGTACTAAACATTTGGTAAATGGAATACTTCTGGAGGTCACAGTTGTCTGTGTAAAGATCTGATAAAGTATGCATACTTTAAAAGCATGATTATTCAATGCATATCTTGTAGAGTTCTAACAGATTTGGGGCACAGAGATGCAGTTCCTTGTGGGGTCTGTTCTTTCTGTCAGATGGCAGTATCTCCTCGGACACACACACACACACACACACACACACACACACACACACAAGCTTTTTTTCTTTTTTCTTTTCTTTTCTTTTTTTTGATACGAATCAACGAGAAACCAGTGCCATACAGCACATACAGGCAATCTGGGCTTTGCATTTGAGGGAGGGAAATACTTGTTTGGGAGCATGAGGAACCTGGAAATAAAATACATGAACAGAACAACCATGGCTTCCTTCTTGCCTAGTCTCTGTACAGCATGCTTGTCAAGGGGTTCTTCAAGAATGCACTTCCCCGGTCACAGTTTATAATATCCATTTCAACCTGAGTGCTAGGAATGACACCCCACTATGGAAAATATGTGTCCTACTCTACTCCTTAGCCCTGCTTCCTTAGTCAAGTTCCCTTGACTTCACCTTGCCTCAAAAGAAACAGGCACACACAAGAAGCAAGTACCATTAAAAAACGTCAGTAGTAAATGACCTTGGTTTCCTCCCTCAAACCTATTAATCTCAGGTACAATCAACTAACACTACACAAATAATCCTTAATCTCCTTGGTCCTCGTGAAGCGGCTCCTTTAAGTAGCATGGATTTGGCAAAAACACACTAAATGTAAAGTAACAAAGAAACTCTTTTATTGAACCGAGCTTGTCCCCCGAGGGGTGCACCGTTCCCGGAGACACTGCAATACCAGGTCGATGCATGGAGTGGACGGAGCAAGCTCCTAGACCAACTCCCAAATCCAAAAATCCATTTAATATGGTGTCCTCGAGCAGAGGACGTATCAGATATTAAACTGATAAGAACAGATACTACACTTGATCTTAGCCAAAAGGCCGAGAAGCGATACCCAACTGCCAGCGCGCAGCCCGGCTCCGCGCCCTCCACCCACAAGGACCTCGTGGTCACCGCGCGCAACCCTCGCTCCCGGCTCTTCCCCGCGCCTCCTCCCGCGTCCCGTCCGCGTCCGCGTCCTCGGCCCCTCCCTCGCCCTCTCACCTCCCACAGCGTCAGCCACAAACTCCACGACCCCCGCGCTCCCGGCATTCCCGCGCGCGCCGGCCGCGTCTGATTTGCATGCCCCGCCCCCTGACGAGGGGCGTGGCGACCTGAAAGTGAGCTCCCTGGGGCCCCTCCTCCCCACAGCCTCCCGGTGCTGCACGGGCCGGCTCGCATCCAAGATGCACCTGAGGACGCTGGCCGAAGGACGGACCTACTTTTCCTAGTTGGCGGTCGGCTGACGGACCAAGATCTTCTGTTGAGGGGCTGGCTCTGAGTCCCGTGAGCGGAGTAGAGGGGCTGGGGTCCCAGCGATTGATTTTCTGTTAAGTGTGTCCACAGTGTTGTGGAAATTCAGTGTGACTGGATTTATGTTGAGGTCTTTGATGCACTTGGACTTGAGTTTTGTGCATGGTGACAGATATGGATCTATTTGTAATCTTTTACATATTGACATCCAGTTATGCCAGCACCGTTTGTTGAAGATACTTTCTTTTTTTCCATTGTATAGTTTTGGCTTCTTTGTCAAAAATCAGATGTTCCTATGTGTGTGGATTGATGTCAGGGTCTTCAGTTGGATTCCATTGGTCCGTATGTCGGTTTTTAGACCAGCACCAAGCTGTTTTTATTACTATAGTTCTAGAGTAGAGCTTGAGGTCAGGGATGGTGATGCTTCCGGAGGTTGCTTTATCATACAGGATTCTTTTAGCTATCCTGGGTCTTTTGTTTTTCCATATGAAGTTGAGTATTTTTCTTTCCAAGTCTGTGAAGAATTGTGTTGGGATTTTGATGGGGATTGCATTGACTCTGTAGATTGCTTTTGGTAAGATTGCCATTTTTACTATGTTAATCCTACCTGTTCATGAGCATGGGAGATCCTTCCATGATATCTTCTTCAATTTCTTTCTTTAGAGATTTAAAGTTCTTATCAAAAAGGTCCTTCACTTGTTTAGTTAGTGTTACCCCAAGGTATTTTATATCATTTGTGGATATTATAAAGGGTGATGTTTCTCTGACTTCTTTCTCAGCCCTTTTATCATTTGTGTATAGGAGGGCTACTGATTTTTTTGAGTTGATCTTGTATCCTGCCACTTTACTGAAGGAGTTTATCAGCTGTAGGAGTTCCCTGGTAGAATTTTTGGGGTCACTTATGTATACTACCATATCATCTGCAAACAGTGAAAGTTTGATTTCTTCCTTTCCGATTTGTATCCCTTTGATCTCCTTTTGTTGTCTTATTGCTCTAGCTAAAACTTCAAGTACTGTATTGAATAAATATGGGGAGAGTGGACAGCCTTGTGTTGTTCCTGATCTTAGTGGAATCGCCCTGAGTTTCTCTCCGTTTAATTTCATGGTGGCTGTTGGCTTGCTGTAAATTGCCTTTAATATGTTTAGGAATGTTCCTTGTATTCCTGATCTCTCTAAGACCTTTCTCATGAAGGGGTGTTGGATTTTGTCAAAGGCTTTTTTCAGCATCTAATGAGATGGTCATGTGGTTTTTTTCTTTCAGATTGTTTATATGGTGTATTACATTGACAGATTTTCATAAGTTGAACCATCCTTGCATCCATGGGATGAAACCTACTTGGTCATGGTGAATAATTTTTTTTTTTTTGATGTGTTCTTGGATTCGGTTTGCCAAATCAACGATCCTGGGCTTTTTTTTTGGCGGGGGGGAGACTTTTCATGACTGTTTCTATTTCTTTAGGGGTTATATGTCTATTTAAATAGTTTATCTGGTCTTGGTTTAATTTTGGTGTGTGGTATCTATCCAGAAAATTGTCCATTTCTTCCAGATTTTGCAATTTTGTGGAGTATAGGTTTTTGAAGTATGACCTGAGGATTCTCTGGAATTCCTCCTTGTCTGTTGTTATGTCTCCCTTTTCATTTCTGATTTTGTTAATTTGGGTGCTCTCTCTTGGCCTTTTGGTTAATTCTATTTCGTTGATTTCAGCTCTCAATTTGATTACTTCCTGGCATCAATTTCTCCTGGGTGAGTTTGTTTCCTTTTATTCTAGAGCTTTCAGGTGTGCTGTTAAGTCATTGGTATGAGTTTCTCCATCTTCTTTATGTGTGCATTTAGAGCTATGAATTTTCCTCTCAGCACTGCTTTTCACAGTGTCCCATAAGTTTTGGTATGTTGTACTTTCATTTTCATTGAATTCTAGGAAATCTTTAATTTCTTTCTTTATTTTTTCCTTGACCCATTGGTGTTTCAGGTGGGCACTATTCAGTTTCCATGCGATTGTAGGCTTTCTATAATTTTTGTTTAAACAACACTGTTCAATGCATATCTGGTAGAATTCCTACAGGGCCCAGTAGGATCACAGAGTGGCAGTTCCTTGTGGGGTTAGATCTTTCTGTCAGATGGTAGCATCTCCATGGGCACACACACACACACACACAGACACAGACACACACACACACACAAGCACAGTCACTAGTAGTGCACAAGGAGCTGTGGGAGTCCATTTCCCTGTGACAGGAGAAAGAGCATAGAAGATCTGGGCTGCCTTTTGCCTTCCCAGGGCCATGTCTCTGTTCTTATAGCTGATTTTCCTTAGGAAACCATCCCTCTCCTGCTCTTAGTTCAATGTCTCCATTCTTCCTGACTCCCAGTTCCTCTTCACTTGAGGGGATGTGCATGAGACTGGCATGTGTTCTGAAGCCTAGTTCCTTCCATCTGCACAGTCCATCAGGTCTGTTGTTGGCCAACAAGGGTCAGGCCCAGACCTTTTGGTTGGATTGCTGGGGAGGAGGAGCTGTTCTCTGAGTTCACAGAAAAGACATGCAGGACAGGCTACAAGACTCATGAGAGTGCCACCAATGAACTCATCCCTGGAGGAGAGCAGAGGAATTGCAGATGTGCACGATCACATTATTTTGTTGGTTTGTTTGTTTGTTTTTGTTTTTGATAGGAATCAACCAGAAACCAGTGCTGTATATCACATCCAGGCTTTCTGGGCTTTGCATTGGAGAGAGGGAAATTCTTGTTTGGGAACATGAAGAGCCTGGAAATAAAAGACACAAACAAAACAACCATGGCTTACCTATTCTCTGTACAGCATGCTTGTCAATGGGGTTCTTCAGGAATGCACTTGTACTTGTCACAACTTATAATACCCATTGCAATTTCAACGTGAGTGCTAGGAATGACACCCTACTATGAAAAGTATGTGTCCTAGTCCTTAGCTCTGTTTCCACACGTATATCAAAGTAAGAGGCACACACAAAAATCAAGTACCATTAAAATAAACGACATTGTAAATGACCTTGGTTTCTTCCCTCAAACCTATTAACCTCAGGCACAACCAACTAACACTACACAGATAATCCTTAGGATCTTTTTCGTTAATGAAGAGGTTCTTTTAGTAGCATGGATGTGGCTCTTGATGTTTCAAAGCTACACATGGAAATTTCTGAAGGAAGCTAGAAAGACAAAGGTAGGACAGTAAATGGAAAACCTCTGCTAACATGGTATAAAAAGTCAATGTGGGAATGGAGGAGTACACTAGATTTTCCCCTGTCAAGACCTAAACTACCAGACCTAAACTACAAGAGTCGCAAAAAAAAAAAAATTACACTCAGAAGTATGATGACATACCAGTAACACACTAAATGTCAAGTAACAAAGAAACTCTTTTCTTTAACCGAGCTTGTCCCCCGAGGGGTGCACCGTTCCCGGAGACACTGCAATACCAGGTCGATGCGTGGAGTGGACGGAGCAAGCTCCTAGACCAACTCCCAAATCCAAAAATCCATTTAATATGGTGTCCTCGGATAGAGGACGTATCAGATATTAAACTGATAAGAACAGATACTACACTTGATCTTAGCCAAAAGGCCGAGAAGCGATACCCAACCGCCAGCGCGCAGCCCGGCTCCGCGCCCTCCACCCACAAGGACCTCGTGGTCACCGCGCGCAACCCTCGCTCCCGGCTCTTCCCCGCGCCTCCTCCCGCGTCCCGTCCGCGTCCGCGTCCTCGGCCCCTCCCTCGCCCTCTCACCTCCCACAGCGTCAGCCCCGAACTCCACGACCCCCGCGCTCCCGGCATTCCCGCGCGCGCCGGCCGCATCTGATTTGCATGTCCCGCCCCCCGACGAGGGGCGTGGCTCCACCAAGGGGATTCAACATCATCTCCCGCATCTGTGGACAACAGGCTCACACGAGGTACACATGCAGCAAAAACATCCATACACATAAAATGAATCTTATAAAAACGTTCCTGGCCTCACTGAATATCAGAATATCTGGAACAGTAGAGTGGAGCAGGGTTGAAGAATAAGATTTTAAACAGATTTAAGCCCAGGAGTTAATAGGCGTGCAGGAAAAGGTTATCGCACACCCAAGTGTGATGTGGGTCTCTCAAGATAGTTTCCTGCATGTCTTAGCAGTAGCAGTGTATGTGATTTTTGTCTCCTGAAAGTATGTTGTTTAAGAAATTTGTCAAGATCACCGCACATCTCCTTTCAGAGCGGTTGTGGGGTGGCTTGGATAGGATGACCATCTAAAAGATGAAAACAACGGTCACAAAGGTTGCCCAAGGGCTAAGATATGCCTGTCACTGTACGATTTTTCTTGTGAAATGTACGTGTTCTTTCCTTCTGGGAAAGGGGAAGGTTCATGGCTACTTTAATGTTCTTATTTGTGATACCTGTATGTAGGAATAGAGTCTCATGTAGGCAAGGGTTGCTGTTGATTATGCTTGAATTACTGACTCTAAACTGGCAACAAAACAAAACAAAACAAAACAAACAAACAAAAAAAAAAACACCTTTAACTGGACTCCGGGAAGAAACCTCCATGCCCTTTCCAAGTCCCCATAATTTCCCCCTTTCTCCCACCAGTTTTTTTTTTCCTCCCTCCACAGGATTTCTCTGTGTATCCCTGGCTGCCCTGGAACTTGCTCTGTAGACCAAGGTGGCCTCAAACTCAAGGATTCACCTGCCTCTGCCTCCTGAGAGCTGGGATTAAGGGCATGCACCTAGGACTCCAGACCCTCCTTCTTTCTATCCCAGGTATTTATAGAAAGTAAGGATCCATCGCTATTCCCAATGACACCCTGCCCCGTTGTGCTCTGAACTCAGTGACGAATCTCACCAGGGTTTATCTTAGTGTGCCTGCCCTTGCTCTGTGCTTGGTGTATTGTATGTGGTGGTAACCATCTGTTGGGTGACTAGAGCGTAGGTATGTGGTAATGTGTAGGTACTGATCAGAGAGGATTTGGGAGGCTGCTGGCCTGGTGCAGGGGGAAGAAGGCAGATGTAGCAGTTAGTGGCATAGTATTAGGGCTAACACCTGGGACTGCTCTAAGAGAAGGTTAGGGGCCAAGGTCAAGCCCCCAGGAGAGAAAGAGATGTTTCTTCCACAGAGATAACCTCGGAGTTTGTCAGTGTTCTAAAACGTTAAGAATACCCGAATGAAAAGGTGGTATAATTTTTGAGCCAACATCAAAGATCCCGGGAGCACACATTCCACAGCATGACCTCTGGGAGGTGTGTTTCCCTCTAAGGGGATTGCGTGAAACCTTTCCTGCTGTTTTCCGTCGGGACAGAGGCTACACTTTAATGTACCACTGTCTCAGACAGGAATTGCAGCTCTGCAGTTACTGGCCTGGTTTTCTGGCAGTGGCCCGGCTGTTTCCAAAGCCCTGGCCTATGTCACTGCCACCAAATGTAGCTCTTAATTAGATCTCTGTTGTTCTACTTGTCAATAAGACTCGGGAGTCAGAGGCTGGGGTGAAAACCTGCTATCTCAGAGAAGCTGAGGAGCAAGTAGCTGACATTCCCTCTTTGCTGGGTATCTCTGGAAGGGAGCTTCCTTCCATTATGTCAAAATCCAAAAGAACACAAAACAAAAATGCCACTCAAGTCCCTCCCTGCAAACTTCCTGTTCATTTCTCTATCTATCCGTCCTCCAGACGCCCTCTGACTGTCTATGATTACTTTCTGTCATCTAGTTGCTAACTCGGCCTCCTGACCCAAGGTTCATTTTATTTAATTAATGCAAATGAAAACTTGGGGTTCACAGTGTGATTGAATGTCCCACAACATGTTCCAGTCCCAAGAAGGAAGCAGAGAGTGGAGTTTGATGTTACAGTCCTCCAATCCTACCTCTTGAGAGGTGAAGTGTGGGGGAACAGTAGAGGTTTCTGGGGGACCAGCCCCCACACTTATTTACCTCAGGGACTCTTGAGGAATGAGGAATAAGAGGCTTAGTTAGAAATAGAGGGGAGAGAAAACAGAGAAACACAGGATAGACTCGGGTGGGCCTGGGTCTTTATCCAACCGGGCTCAGGACTTTATTCCAAAGGTCTATTTATAACAATGCCAAGGGGTGGAGCAAAAGACCTCCCCCTTGCTAGTTACAAAACACCTACACTCAGGCCCGTGGTCCAATCATCCACTCTATTCTGACCTGCTGGGTAAAGCCACTAGGAAAATGGCCTCCCACAGGGTCCAGGGACGGGGGTGGGGGGGTAGGGGTGGGTGATGGAGGGGTGGGTAAAGGGCAGGCACTATCAGGTAGGCAACAAACTAAAGCTGGGATCCGCAGAGGATTTAGGCGCTTCATTCCAGACTGAAGATTTAGAGACCTGAGGTTCCTTGAGTCTCCTACACTCAACAAGATTTCATGTAGCAGTCAGAGAGACCCTGTGTTCAACCTAGAGGCTGGTGTAACTGCCTGTCAGAGGAGCAGAAATAGTCCTGGACAACCCAGACTACTACTACTACTACATCATTTCTCCTCTTCCTCCTCCTCCTCCTCCTCTTCCTCCTCCTCCTCCTCCTCCTCCTCCTCCTCCTCCTCCTCCTCTTCCTCCTCCTCCTCCTCCTGTTTGTTCTCTTCCTCCTCCTCCTTCTTTTTCTCCTTCTTCTCTTTTCTTCATCCTCCTCTTTTTCTTCTTTTCTATTTTGGTTTTTTGAGACAGGATGTAGTCCTGGCTGTCCTGGAACTTGCTTTGTAGACCAAGTTTGAACTCACAGACATCCTCCTGTCTCTGTCTCCTGAGTGCCGAGATTAAAGGTGTACACCCCCACTGCCTGGCTATAGACTTCTTTGTAACATTAGATCTCTCCACAGAGTCACAACACTCTCATAAAAAACAAACAAACAAAAAACCACTGAGCCATCCCCCACAGTCAGTAAGTATGTCCTAGGCCAGCCAGCCTCCATGGCAGCTCAAGGACAAAGCCTAGGACTTGTCCAGGCCTGCCCAAAAATGGACAAAGGTAACCCCCAACTGACTCTAGCCAATTAAAAGTTACTACCATGAAAAAAAAAAAAAAAAACCAAAAAACCAACCGGCTGGACACTCAAAGGTAGGCTCTCTGGAGGAACTTTCATCTCAGCGAAGCCATCATAGGTCTACATCACAACCCAGTCAGTCGTATTTCCCCTACAGGACAGAGCTGGCTCTTACTACCCAACAAAAGAACAAGAAAACCCTGGGCACTGGGTTCTGAATGCCTGTTTAGGCTGGTGCCCTCCCATGGTGGTTTATTTAGTTCATTCAAAAACTTAGGGGGCTGGAGAGATGGCTCAGAGGTTAAGAGCACTGACTGCTCTTCCAGAGGTCCTGAGTTCAATTCCCAGCAACCACGTGGTGGCTTACAACCATCTGTAATGACATCTGGCGCCCTCCTCTGGCCTGCAGACATACATATAAGCAGAACACTGTATTCGTAATAAATAAATCTAAAAGGAAAAAATAAAAATAAATAAAAAAAACAATCAAGTTCTCATGATTGCACAGGTTCATTTTAAAAAGGAAGAAAGGAAGAAAGGAAACTCTTGGAGTGGTGGTAGTGTCATCCAGGGCCTGTGTCAGGAACACAAGAGTCCTCCAGTTTGGAAACTAAAGAGTATCACCCTTAACATTTCACTAATCACACCATCTTAATGGAAATGTATCGTCCATGAATGAAATTGGTATTGAAGGATTTGATTTACCTAGATAACAGAGTTTCCGGTACTCACAGAAACACACAGGCATTTCCCCTGTGGTCTTAAGGCAGGTTTTACTTATTTCCTCAATCCCTGCCCCCACCTTGTCACAGTCACCTATGTTTTACTGTTCTATGTGGTCTGTTGCCTTGGTGACAATCCACTCTGCCTGTAGCCCTGGAATTGTGTAGGTAGTTCTAATTCACTGTATGGTGAGGTTAAAATACTAAAAAGTATTTGCTAACTGAACTCCAGTCATGGCCCCGGTTGCTTCCATGGGAGTAGGAAGGGGTGAGGTCATGGTGGTTAGCAGGGTCTGTTGTGATTGCTCGTTAGGTCTGTCAAGGGCTGTGCAATTGTGCCGATTTCAGGAACAGGAGACACAGGCTTGTATATAATTCAGTCTGACCATTGCAGCAGGTTAGCACATTTGTGCATGGTTACCAACCCCTTAAAGGGGATTTACATCTCAGGTAGTTTCTACTTAGTTTTTTTGAGGATTTATTTTCACGTGTGTAGGTGTTTTGCCTGCATGTGTGTATGTAATACCACCTGCATGCAGTGACTATAGAGGCTAGAAGAGGGAGTCTGATTTCCTGGGACTAGCGTTACGGGAGGTTGAGAGCCACCATGTGGATGTTGGGAGCAGAACCCTGGCCCTCTGGAAGAGCAGCCAGTGTGCTTACCTCCTAAGCAAGTACTCTAGTATCTTAAAGATTTATTTACAGGTGTATGTGTGTGTTTGCATGAGTTTATGTGTACCATGTGCATTCAGGTGTCCTTGGGAAGCTCTAGGGTCATCAGATGTGAGAGCTGGGAACAGAACCCAGCTCCTCAGCAAGAATAGTAAGTCCTCTTAACCAGTAAACCATCTCTCCATCCCTAGATTTTGTTTTTCTTTTGTTTTGTTTTTCGGAGCTGAGGACTGAACCCAGGGCCTTGCGCTTGCTAGGCAAGTACTCTACCGATGAGCTAAATCCCCAACCCTGGTTTTGTTTTTCTTAATGTGGTAGTTGTTTTGTTATCTCTGAATGTAAAATCATTCTTTTCCACAGCAAAAAAGACCATTTTTTATTCCAGTGCTGGGGATTGAATCCAGAGCTTTGACATGCCAGGGAAGAGACACATCAGTGAGCCACATCCCGGATACTTCTTTTTCTTCTTTTACATAGTCCAGTCAGTCAGTGTTTTCTTCCAAGGCTTGTGAATTTTGGTACAAGAGTCCCAACCTAGGATTCCATGTGGACCTCTAAATCTGGCTTCTCCATTAAGATGTCTTGGCCTTGACTCCCTCGAAGGCCAAGGACCTAGGGAATGTCCTGGCTCTCACGAGATTTCAGTGTGGGCTCCATATTTCAGGAAGGGTAACAACAACAACTGTCTTGACACAGTTCACGGTTGTTCTCATCAATGGTAGTGACCCTGCAGGCATAGGCTGTGGGGGAGGGCAAGGGGGGAGGTCTTCTGGGGCAGAGGAAACCCAGCCTATGGATTCGTTGCCTTTCACACACACACACACACACACACCAGACAGGGTTACTCTGTGTAGCCTTGGCTGTCCTGAAACTAGGCTGGCCTAAAATTCTCAGAGATCCACCTGCCTCTGCTCTCAAGTGCTGAGACTAAAGGGATGTGCCACCACCTTCCAGCCTGCCTTCTTTTACTCTGTTTCTCAAGTTGACATTAACTACCAGAAGCCCCTAACACCTGTGGAGTTGTAGTTGATTTAGCTCTGATAATATAGTTAGAATATATACATATATATAGTTGGAATATATAGTTACACACACACATACACACACACACACACACACACACACACACACACACACACACACACACACACATATGCAGTTAAACATGGAAAGAGGGGCTGGAGAGATGGCTCCGTGGTTGGGAGCAGGGGCTGCTCTTCTGGTCAGACCCGGGTGTAGCTAGAGTTTTCCTGCCTGGCCCACGGTCAGGACAAATCTCTCTCACCTGCCAGTCCCACAGCCTCTCAAACCCGACCAAGTAAACAGAGAGACTTATATTGCTTACAAACTGTATGGCCATGGCAGGCTTCTTGCTAACTGTTCTTACAGCTTAAATTAATCCATTTCCATTAATCTATACCTTGCCACGTGGCTCATGGCTTACCGGCATCTTCACATGCTGTTTGTCATCGTGGCGGCTGGCAGTGTCTCTCTGACTCAGCCTTCCACTTCCCAGCTTTATTCTCCTCCTTGTCCCGCCTACACTTCCTGCCTAGCCAATGGCCAATCAGTGTTTTATTTATTGACTAATCAGCAACACATTTGCCATAGAGAACATCCCACAGCACCCAGGTTCAATTCCCAGCACCCACATGGCAGCTCACAACTGTCCCCTTTCCAAGGGAAAAAAGACTACTGAGCAAATATTTCTCCCTAGTTCATAAAAAACAAAACAAAACAAAACAAAAACATGGAAAGAGTATAGAAGATCTCGGCGGCCTTTTGCCTTCCCAGGGCCACGCCTCTTGTGATCACAGCTGGTTTTCCTTAGGAAAACTTCCCTCTCCTGCTCTTAGCCCTTTTCCTGTCTCTCAGCTCCTCTTCACCTGAGCAGTGTGTGAGTGTGCATGAGACCGGCGCCTGCTATGAAGTCTGAGTCCCTCCACCTGCTCAGCCCATGACGGGTCAGGCTCAGGCTCAGCCTGCTGGTTGAGTGATGGAGAAGGAGGTGTTTACTGCGTGCAGAGTTTACAAAACACACATCCACGGCTTTGAAAGCAGAGACACACTTTTTATGAAGAAAAATTAAGGATCTCACTATGCATCATCCCTATCGGGTCTGGAACACTGTAAGGGTCCTGATTTCACAGGAACCCGCCTGCCTTTGCATCCTGGGTGACGGGATTAAAGTGTTGGGACACCACAATTGCTTCCCCGGGTGTATATGGTAATCCAAGCGTGCAGTTAAGGAACCTTGGAGCCCGAAACGCGTAGACATGAAATCAAGAACAACCAAAAACTGTGGCAACTAGAGAAAGTAGAAGACGGCGTTGGGGGCGCACGCCTTTAATCCCAGCACTCGGGAGGCTGAGGCAGGCGGATCTTTGTGAGTTGGAGTTCAGCCTGGGCTACAGAGCGAGTTCCAGGACAGGCGCAAAGTACATCCCTATATGTCGTTTTGTTCTTCCATTTAACCGAGCTTGTTCCCCGAGGGGGGCACCGTTCCCGGAGACACTGCAATACCCGGTCGATGCGTGGAGTGGACGGAGCAAGCTCCTACACCAACTCCCAGATACAAAAATCCATTTAATATGCTGTCCTCAGATAGAGGACGTATCAGATATTAAACTGATAAGAACAGATACTACACTTGATCTTAGCCAAAAGGCCGAGAAGCGATACCCAACCGCCAGCGCGCAGCCCGCCTCCGCGCCTTCCACCCACAAGGACCTCGTGGTCACCGCTCGCAACCCTCGCTCCCGGCTCTTCCCCGCGCCTCCTCCCGCGTCCCGTCCGCGTCCGCGTCCTCGGCCCCTCCCTCGCCCTCTCACCTCCCACAGCGTCAGCCACAAACCCCACGACCCCCGCGCTCCCGGCATTCCCGCGCCCGTGCCCGCCGCATCTGATTTGCATGCCCCGCCCCCTGACGAGGGGCGTGGCGACCTTATAATGAGCTCCCTCCGTGCCGCCTCCCCGCCGCGCTTAGGCGGACTCGGCTGCACTTCCCCTTCGGCCACCGTAGAGAGAAAAATGGGGTGGGTCGGATTGCTTGAGGATCCTGGGAGGCGGACGGTGGCCGAAGTGTGGAATCTACTGTTCTTACTTCGCGAGGGTTGGTTCTGAGTCAGGCCGTCCGCGCTGCGTCCGTGACGCTTCCCCCAGTCCTGAATCTGTGTGTGATTGACACCGTGTTCTCCCGTCTGTCACCTGGTCCCTTTTGCAGAGACCGAGGGCCTCTCCTGCGGCCATCACACCCGCGATCCTGGGATGTTCCAGCGCCCGGGCATTTGTAGCTAATTCAGCCCTCGGGCTCTCCTACTCCAGTCCGCGCTCTTGATTGGCTGTAGTATCATCAGTACTTCTCTTAGTACTCCAGCGCTAGTCAGGTGCCCAGGGTGCTCTGCAAGACGTTGGCGGGGTGACTAAGACTCGCGGAGATAGTGATGTGAACACACCCAGAATCAGTTGAGGGGGCTGCTGGCCCGATTCCGGGGTCAGTAAAGATCCGCCTGAGCGGTAGTAGCACATCAAACAGGTGTGGTTACTGCTCTGGGAAGAGATAGGTGGAAGGATGGGGCTACGTTTCGTTTCCTTTTCTCTTCTTTCTTTTTTTTCTTTGAGTTTTCGAGATAACAGTCCTGGTCGTCCTGGAACTTGCTTTGTAGGCCAGGCTGGCCTCGAACTCACAGAGATCCTCCTGCCTCGCTACCTCCCTAATGCTGAGATTAAAGGCCAGGGGAAGGAGCTCGGTCTCCACGATGTAGTCTAGGCTGCCCTAGAATTCAATATGTAGACCAGGCTGGCCTCAAACTCTGAGATCATCCTGCCTCTGCCCGGCAATGGGAGGGGTTTTATGTTCACAACCATTTTATAACATTTGTTCAAAGTCAGATTTAGCCAATTTTCTGAGCGAACGACCTTGGATAATTTTTTTTCCCGTACTCTCCATAATTAACTTCATAGGCCTCAACTGTGTACTCAAAAATAATGGAATATTCGAAGTTGCTAGCATGGCATGCAGGGACATTCAATGGTTCCCTTCTAACTTTCCTTCATTTGGCTTCACTTCTGAGCCTCTGGTGGGGCAGCAGCCTGTCACTCCTACTCCCGAGGGTGGAACTGTGACACATTTTCTAGCGTCTTGACCTTGGACCAGAGGCTGAGGACACAGGGAACTAAGAAGGAGGTAGAAAGACAAGCTGGCAACAAAGAGAGGGGAAGCTTTTTCAACAGCGATGCCTGGACACAGTGTGCAGGAGAAAGCTGACCTCTGCGTTTCCAATGCTCCTCACAGACAGTCTTTTAAAAGGCTAATAGTGAATTCCATAATAAATAAAAGAAGCCAGCCCCTTGGTAAAAGGAAAACATTGAGATGCGTATCACCTTGCATTGTGGAGCCCTCTCTTTTTTCTCTCCCTGTAGCTGATAGTTGAGCTTTTGCTCACACTACCCCTTTGTGACATCAACTCCTCTTCAGGGCTGTCCAGACTGCAATGGCAGGAGTACACTTCCTAACTAGTGCTACATGGGATTAAGATTGCTGGAAACTTCCAGAAGCTTCCAGATGACACTTCTCTCTTCTAGAATCCCACGGGTGCTTTTCTCATAGTTCAAGAAGGGCTAATTGCCAGGCGGTTATAGTGGCGCACACCTTTAATCCCAGCACTCGGGAGGCAGAGGCAGGTGGATCTTTGTGAGTTCAAGGCCAGCCTGGTCTATAGGGCGAGATCCAGGAAAGGTGCAAAGCTACACAGAGAAACCCTGTCTCGAAAAACCAAAAAAGAAAAAAAAAAGAAAGAAAAAAAGGGGCTAATAAATATGCTTTCCTGTACAGTCAACTGCCTTTCCTGACAGCAGTCCGTCCTGTGTCTCTTGCCAGAACTAAGCCCCGTGAAGCCTCTATAACTTCCTGCCAAACACGGATAAGGAAGAGACCACCCCAAAATTATAGTAACAAGGGAGGCACCTGCAGGTTGGTGGTGGCACTCAGGAGGCAGAGGCAGGCGGATCTCTGTAAGTTCGAGATCAGCCTGGTCTACGGAGGGAGTTCTAGGACAGCCAGGGTTACATAGAGAGACCCTGTCTTAAAAAGCAAAAACCAACCAAACAACAAAAACAACAAAACCAACAAAAAATTAAGGGAGGCGCTAAGTGGACTTCAGCTGACTTGAGCCCTGAACAGCAATGATAGGTCCTCCTGAGAATGCCTGGGGACATCCAGGAGAGTGGATCAGAAGCCAAGTAATGAGAGCTCCAGCTGATCCATGGTCAGCCATACAGTAGCTATGTATGACCCGAGAGAAGCCGTTCATTTAACCCCTGGAGAGTTCTTTATCCATCACACAACAGATTGAAGTGTGCTGGCGTGAGGATCCACACAGGTGAGGGGTTTCACTCCGAACCAGCAGTGGTGGGTTCCAGGTTCCTGCCGGTTTGAAAATTTAATTAGGAAGACTTTTTTTTTTAAGGTTTATTGATTTATTATGTATACAGTGTTCTGCCTGCATGTGTCCTTGCAAGCCAGAAGAGGGCACCAGATCTAATTGCAAGTGGTTGTGAGCCACCATGTGGGTGCTGGGAATTAAACTCAGGACCTCTGGAAGAGCAGTCAGTGCTCTTAACCACTGAGCCATCTCTCCAGCCCACTGTTAAGAGATTACTGTCACACCAGACTTAGTGGCCCACATCCTTAATCCCAGCACTCAGGAGGGGCAAGCAGATCTCTGTGAGTTCAAGGTCAGCCTGATTTCATGGTGAGTTCCAGGACAGCCAGGGCCATGTGGAGAGACCCTGTCTCAGAGAGAGAGGACAGAAGAGAGGAAGAGATTGTTGTCCACCTGTCGAGGTATTCCTGCAAAGGAACTAAGGCTGATCTGGGAGGCTTGGCTCTGGGAGATCAGTCTTATCGGAGAGCTAGGGGTCTTTTCTGATTCTTTTCTCCCAAGGTCTTTAAAGCAACCTCTTCTTCGTATGTGTAGGGCAGTAGTGAAGGATTTCCCTTTCTTTCCAAGTCTCCTTTTCCTGTCGAAAGCATTTATTCTAAGATGAACATTTTCAGGGGGTTGTTTTTGAGGTTGCCAAGACCTGTGGAGGAGTTATCCTCTCATCTGGAGTTAAACCATTATACCAACTCTTCATCTTTAGGAACTGTACAGAAACTAGACAGAGATGGGTCTGCCTGGGGTTGGAGCATTCATAAGGAGTCCAAGTAGCCTGGCAAGAAACTCAGGGTACCCAGTTTTTGTGTTGATTATTTAGAAGAGGTTAAAAAAAATCCCTACCTGAAGTGATTCTCTCCTCCCTCCTTCTGTCCCTCCCCTTACTCCTCTGGTGAGAAAGCGTAGTCCAGGTTGGCTTTGAACTCATGATTTTTGTGCCTCAGTGTCCAGAGTGTCAGGATTACAGGCATCTCCCGCTATGCCTTGTCAGAGGATATCCTGATTAGACTGGAAATGAGCCCAGGGACAGGGCTCATGGTGGGAAAGCCTACAGGGAGGCTCTGCATCAGAAAGAAGAGGGGAGCTTAGAGATGCGTTAATGAACTTCACACAGTGAAAGCAGCACTCCGCTCTGACCAAATCCGACATTTAGAGTGATTGCCGTCTTTCCCTGAGTCCTGGCACACAGCATATCCTGTCCTCATTGGCAACAGCCACCTTCCTGTGGCCCAGCTTCACTGGCTGTGCCCAGGGGAGCTTCCTCCCTCCTGCCTCCCTCCTATCCCCTTCTGGTTCTTGGCCTGGTCCTGCCTGTGCATCTCACACCGTCTCTAGGGAGTCTCAGGCACCTTCTTAGACCTGTCCTCTGCACAGTCATATGCAGCCCTGTGACACTTCACAGTGGGATATGTTTTGAGAAAAGCGCCCTGGGGCAGTTTTTCTCGGTGACATCACAAAGTATAATGGGTGCTGTATTGCCAGGGAATATTAGGTACAGTCAACAATGTCATTAGGCAGCACTCAATATAGTTTTCTTTCTTTCTTTCCTTCTTTTCTGAGACAGGGTTTCTCCATGTAACAGCCATGGCTGTCCTGGAACTCTTTTTGTAGACCAGGCTGGCCTTGAACTCACAGAGATCTGCCTGCCTCCGCCTCCCCAGTGCTGGTATTAAAGGTGAGCACCACCACACCTGATTCTAATCATGAATTTTTTTTTTTTTTTTTTTTTTTTTTTTTTTTTTTTTTTTTTTTTTTTTTTGGTTTTTCGAGACAGGGTTTCTCTGTGTAGCTTTGTGCCCTTTCCTGGAACTCGCTTTGGAGACCAGGCTGGCCTCGAACTCACAGAGATCCGCCTGGCTCTGCCTCCCGAGTGCTGGGATTAAAGGTGTGCGCCACCACCGCCCGGCTTAATCATGAATTTTATGTAGTTAAAAATCCCTCACCAGCACATTTAATGAAAAGATGGATCTTTTCTGTGTAATTGCATCTACTATGCTGTCAAGAGAAATTTATTTAAATAGATAAAGTGGAATAAACACATTTAGGAAATCTCAATTTTAATCATTTGTTGGAATTCTTTTATATAATTTAAGAAATAGCTGGGTGGTGGTGGTACATACCTTTAATCTCAGCACTCAGGAGGCAGAGGCAGGTGGATCTCTCTGAGTTTGAGGCCAGCCTGGTCTACAGAGTGAGTTCCAGGACAGCTAAGGATACACAGAGAGCCCTGGCTTGTGTGTGTGTGTGTGTGTGTGTGTGTGTGTGTGTGTGTGTGTGTGTGTGTGTGTGTGTGTGTTGCCTCTTTCTTTTCTTTTCTTTCTTTTTTTAAAGATTTATTTATTTATTATGTATACAGTGTTCTGTCTGCATATGTCCTTGCAGGCCAGAAGAGGGCGCCAGATCTCACTCTAGGTGGTTATTAGCCACCTTGTGGTTGCTGAGGATTGAACTCAGGACCTCTGGAAGAGCAGTCAGTGCTCTTAACCACTGAGCCATCTTCTCTAGCCTTTCTTTTTCTTTTTTTTTTTAAAAATATTTTATTTATTTACTTATGTGTACATTTGTCTGTGTGAGGGTGTCAGATCCCCTGCAAGTGGATTACAGACAGTTGTGACTGTTGGGAATTGAACCCAGGTCCTCTGGAAGAGCAGCCAGTGCTCTTAACTGAGCCATCTCTCCAGCCCGCCTCTTACTTTCATAGCCAAGAGAAGGGAGGGCATTCTGTTCCATTCAGCTGGGCACTCGCATGCTGAGCGTTTGGGTGGAGTCAGTTGAAACCTCTTATTTTAATGTTGCCGTGACGATTTCAAAGAGACCGTGGAGGCGTTGAGGGGCTGCAGCTTTGCATGTGGCGTAAAAGCCGGTTTGCTGATCCATTTTTAGGTCTTCAGGCCCATCTGTGCAGACTGCGGCTCATTTACAGTGAAAGCCACAAGGTGGCAGCATGGAGACTCATCCGGGATTTAGAGCAAGCCCGATAGGTTGGTTCATCTGGTACCTTCATCTGTGTAGAAATCACATGGGAGAGCTGCAGGACCATTTGTGTCTTGGTAGGTGTTATGGAGAGATAAGATAAAGGAACAGGAAGGTAAAACACAATAGGCATAAATAAATGTGTTTATCTGTGACAATGAAATTGGTGGAATCTGGGCTTAGGACTTGGTGCAAGGCTTTAGGAGGCTCTAATAGCCAATATGAACCTGTCTTGTCCTTGCCTTGTTATAGTTTTATTATTTTTTTTTCTTTTTTAGGCAGGAACTTGCTATGTTGGCAAGACTGGCCTTGAGCTTACAGAGATCTGTTTATATCTACCTCCCAAATGCTGGGATTTGTTATAGTTCCTGTAGCTTTTATTTTGTGATTTTTGTGACATCTTGCAACAAGTAGGTGGTAATGAATGTTTATTAGAGTTTAATTGGGAAAAGGCACAGCATGATAGGTAGTTCTAGGCTTATCCTTAAACTTTAGTTGGGTTTAATATCACAAAACCTTGGAGAACATGGGATACTTGGTATTGGGTCTGGGGAGGGGGAGTGTCATCAAAATCTAGATACTGTTCTTTGTTGATCATTTCACCCACTCAGGGAGCATTAGCAGTGCTTGTTGTGGTAGGATTGCTTGATGGTAAGTGTAGACATATGGGTATAGTTAAAATGGGAATGTGTTGGACGTAGAGGTATGGACAGCTGTGGGAATAGACTTGCACATGGAAAAGATGGCTGAGGTAAGGAAGACCATCCCTAGGAATCAAAGGTTGAGCACAGACATCTGAGTTTCATAATTTTCCAATTTTTGTTCTGGGTTCATGTTTTTTTTTTCTTCTGAGTATCAAAAGCCTACTTTTCATCTTTAGATATATTCCATAAGATATTGGGCTCAGAACCAACCTTAAATGGTTGGCAATAGGTATTTGTTCAGTTGAATAATTTCAGGTGGTCATAGTTTGCTGCGTATGGGGATGCGGCGCATACCTGGTTTCCCTTTTGTGAAAAGTTTCGGCAGGCCAGGTTGTTGGGTTTGGGACCTCACAGAACCATGGCCTTGCCGTTCCTTGTGAGGTCAGCTTTTTCTCTCCACTGCTGATGGCAGCATCTGTGACCACAGAGAATCACAGTTCACCTAGTGTATCAGCATCTACGGGGGGGGGGGGTACAGGGGTCGATTTAGCTGTGACAGGAGAGTTCACATAGAGTACGGATGGCTAAGCAGTGCAGTTAGACATGGGAAAGACGGCAGAAGATCTGGGCTGCCTTTCGCCTTCCCAGGGCCGTGCCTCTGGTGCTTACAGCTGATTTTCCTTAGGAAACCATCCCTCTCCTGCTGAGTTCAAGGTCTCACTTTTCCTGTCTCCCAGTTCCCCTTCACTTGAGCACTGTGTGAGTGTGCATGAGATTGGCATGTGCTCTGAAGCCTGGTTCCCTCCATCTGCACAGTCCATCCGGTCTGTTGTTGGCCAGCAAGGGTCAGGCCCAGACCTGGTGGCTGAGTGGTAGAGAAGGAGTTGTTCTCTGTGTGCTGAGTTAACTAACAGGAAACACACGCAATCCAGGGCTACTGGAGGCGTGAGAACGGCGCCAACGCAGCCCAGGGTAAAAGCAGACCAGCCTTTCATCCTCTAGGGCCTGGGTCCAGTTGTGAAATCTATAGGCAGCATTACTTCGGAACTTGTGGGTTCCTTAAGGGGCAACATTGCCTTTTGCACTTGTACCAGCCTGAGTGTGGGGGCCACTGGTAATCAGTAGCTCATCTCTACCCAGTGATGGTCACTCACATTTGGACAAGGCACTAGGTGGAGTTGACACAAAAGGTTAGTTTGCTTTCATGGTAGGTCTGTATGAATCAAGTTGGCGCACGCCTTTAATCCCAGCATTCAAGAGGCAGAGGCAGGCTTATCTCTATGAGTTCAAGGCCAGCCTGGTCTACAGTGTGAGTTACAGCCAGGGCTCCACAGAGGAACCCTGAATAAGACTCTCGGTACCGTTTATATGTTTTCTCATATTTTCATATTTGGGGATTAAACTAGATGGTAGGTATCTGCTCCGCCACTGAGCCACATCTCCAGCCCCTCACTTGTTTCTCTTTTCCCAAGGGCTTGGAAATTCAGGATGTGTCTTGCCCTGTAGGAACCACAGGGTGATGGGGCTGAAGTGGAGAAGCCAAGCCAAGCAACAGTACAAATCCTGTCTGACCAACTCTGACTTTGTGCTTTAGACACTGCCTAAGTCTGAGAAGTGCTCTCCCTCGGTCCCACTGATCCTTTTCCTGACCGTCATCCCGTGACGGGACAGGAAAGAGATACATTTGGAGGCAACAGAAGCTGCCCCTGGTAAGCTAAAAGAATATTGAATGACCCACAGAGAATGGGAAAAGTCCAGTAGGAACGCTCCAGGCACCTGGGTAGCCTCTTCTTCAAGGGACTTCCCTCAAACATTCTCCATCGTCGGGTCCTGGTGTTTAAGATGTGAACTGTGGAAGACATGCTTGCTTGGCCTACTTCGGTCATAGTCCATCCCTTATAGAGGTTAGGGAGCAAGGGGTGGTGAGGTGCCTTCAGTCACGTGCAACCCATGGAATTGAGGGTGTTCGAAAAGAACACAAAGGAGAGGTGGGGGGTATTGTAGAAGCAGAAGTTACTCAGCTGGGCACAGTACTGCACTCTCTTTTGGTTGTTGTTCTTTTTCAAGACAGGGTTTCTCTGTGTAGCCCTGGCTGTCCTGGAACTCACTCTGTAGACCAGGCTGGCCTTGAACTCAGAGATCCACCTGCCTCTGCCTCCCGAGTGTTGGGATTAAAGGCATGTACCACTACCACCCGGTGGTACACGCCCTTAATCGCCACACTCGGAAGGCAGAGGCAAGGGGAGTCTCTGTGAGTTCAAGGCCAGCCTGGTCTGCAGAGTGAATTCCAGGACAGTCAGATACATACAGGGTCTCACAGATACATAGTGAGACCCTGTCTCCAAAACAAACAAAACCAAAAACAAGCCGGGCGGTGGTGGCACACACCTTTAATCCCAGCACTCGGGAGGCAGAGCCAGGCGGATCTCTGTGAGTTCGAGGCCAGCCTGGGCTACCAAGTGAGTCCCAGGAAAGGCGCAAAGCTACACAGAGAAACCCTGTCTCGAAAAACCGAAAAAAAAAAACAAAAAAAAACAAAAACAAGTGACTATGAGACCGTCACTCTGCTTTTCCCTTGATTAACTTTTACTTAAAAAAATATTCATATTTTTGTGTATGAGTGTTTTTTCTGTATGTAAGTTCACCATACATGTACAGGTGCCTCTGGGTACCAGAAAGAGGGTTTTGATTCCCTGGAGTTACACTTATACGTGGTTGTGAGCTACCATGTGGGTGCTGGGAACAGAACATAGGTCCTCTGCAAGAGAAGCAAGTTCTTTTTTTTTTTTTTTTTTAAAGATTTCTTTATTTATTATGTATACAGCATGTATGACTGCAGGCCAGAAGAGGGCACCAGATCTCATTACAGATGGTTGTGAGCCACCATGTGGTTGCTGGGAATTGAACTCAGGACCTCTGGAAAAGCAGTCAGTGCTCTTAACCTCTGAACCATCTCTCCAGCCCGAGAAGCAAGTGATTCACTACTGAGCCATCTCTCCAGCTCCTATTTATTATTATTATTATTATTATTATTATTATTATTATTACTGCTACTATATCATTTTGTTATTGAGACAGAGTCTCACTATGTAGCTCTGGGTGGTCTAGAACTCTCTACATAGATGGGGCTAGCCCCAAACTCACATAAACCTTCCTATTTCTATCTTTAGAGTGCTGGGATTAAAGGCACACACCACCAAGCCAGGAGGCAGAGGTAGGTGGATCTCTGAGTTTGAGGCCAGCCTGGTCCACAGAGTGAATTCCAGGTCAGCCAGAACTACACAGAGAAAACCTGTCTCAAACAACAACAAGAACAACAACAAAGTAATAAAAACAAGACCAAAAAGGCACACATCACCTTGTCTGTTTTGAAAAATTGTTTAATTATGTGTATATGCATGCATAGCTGACTGTGGGTGATGTATACGGGAATGCATTTACCTATAGAAGCCAGTGGCATCAGATTCCCCTGGATTCGGGCTCCGAGGTAGTTGTGAGTGGCTTGATATGTACTTGGAATTGAACACAAATCATCATTTGCAAAACCAGTATATGCTCCTAATTGCTGAGCCATCTGTCTAGCCCTGGACACACACACACACACACACACACACACACACTGATGTGTAAGTGGAGGTCAGAGGACAACCTTTGTACGTCAGTTCACTTCTCCCATGAGTGTCCTGGAGATCAAACTCAGGTTGTCAGGTTTGGCAGCAAGCACCTTTAACCACTGAGCCATCCTGTTGGCCTTCACGGGACTACGTGATATGATTTCTCAGAATCATGTTGGCTGGTCCTCCCCTGTGCCTTAGCATATCTCTCCTGGAGGGGTACAACTCCTAAATCGAGCCACCAAAATTAAACAGAGCTTTCCATGCAAACGCTAAAGGTAGTCTGGTGGAATACACTGATGATGTGATGTAGCACTGGCATTTAAATATTTGGATTTTCTTATTTTCCCTCACGCATGTTCCCTTTTCCCCCTTCTAACTGGCAGTAATTGTTAGTAAATTTCTAAAGGCTGGGGGAGTGGGCGGGAAGACTCCAAACTATACTAATGGTTTTCAAAACAGACTCAGGGTTTTCCTTGCCACAGAGAAGTCTGAAAATAGAGGCTGGCTTCTTTCCTAGCTCTGCTTTGAAAACAAGCAGCTGACGGGCGGTGAGTCACCCGTGGCCCCAGGGGACTGCCAACTCCCCCGGCATCAGGTGCCCGGGGGCTCTTGGTAAATGTCAGATGCTACTGTGTGCGGCTGGTGATGCTGTCATCGTCCACTCAGGCAGTGGAGTCGTGGAGCACCTCTCTGAAAAGGGAATCTCCGCGCTGCCCAGTGAAGGATGTCTGAAAGGGGAAATGGGCTGTCCGATGTGCTCACGGAGCTGAAGGTGGAGGAGAAGGTTGTGGTTCCTGTTGTAGCTCGTGAAAATAAGAGAAGCAGGAAGGGAGACAGCTCCCGGGAAGACCTCTGACAGACACTGAGGTGATGGGCCTTAAAGAGCCAATGACCAGGCAAACTCAATGGCTCTGTGAGGTGGGGAAAGGCAAGCCCCACAATCTCGGTTCGAACCCTGGGACCCCCCTGGTGGAAGGAGAGAACCAATTCCTGCAAGTTGTCCTCTGAAGCCCACATGTGTTGCCAGGGTACTCATAGCCCCCCTGCCCCCCCATAAATAGATGTAATAAGTGAACTTTAAAAAGGGAACTTCAACTGTTTCATGTATGTTCTTAAAATTCAACTTAGAAAAATATTAGTCGTTTAAAAGTAGGCATAAACTGGACATGGTTTTTACTAGGGCTGAATGTTAACCTCTTGATCCAAGTCATTAAAAAGACACAGTCCGTTGTGGGGGGCCAGGCCCCACTTTTTCCCCTAGGGTACTCGAGGAGGGAGAAGTGAGAAATACGTAGACAGAAGTATAGAGGGGAGAGACAGAAGCACAGGACAGCTCAGGAGGGCCTGGGTCAAAACCCACCAGCCCCTTCTGTCTCTTCTAAACGGCTTTTATAGGAACGCCAAGGGGTGGAGCAAAAGACCTCCCCCCAGCACAGCCAAGTGCAGACCATCCCAACCACCTGGTGACCATGCCCGTGGTCAAGCCGTCCCTAATGCAGCCCTGTTGTGGAAAGCAAACTCAGATTTCACTAGGAAGCGTTTGTGGGCTCCCACAGTCTGTGGGCTGGGCTGGCGCTGGCCTAACATGAGCAAAGCCCTGAGTTTGATCCCTAGCACGGTATAAACCGGTGTGGCAGCATATACATGTAATCACAGCTCTAGGGAGGCTGAGGTAGGAGGATTAGGAGTTCAAGGTCATCTTCAGCTATATAGGAAGTTTGAAGTCATTCTGGCTACGTGAGACCTTTTCAAAACAAAACACTGGGGACCTGGGGGTGTAAGCTCATGGGTAGAGCCTGGTGTGACCCCCAGGTACACACACACCCCTCTGTGGTACTTGTTCTCTCCCTTCTGCCTTTCCCCCCTCTCTATAATATATACTAACTTCATGTTAACCTATTTGATAAATACTTCCTTTTTCTAGTTCTGCCTCTAAAATGCTCACAAGAGTACGGACTTTTTGCTGGTTTTATTCACTACTGTGTTCACATGTTCTAAAACATGCCTAGCATATAGCTGATAATAAACATTTATCAGGAGCTGGAGAGAGATGGATCAGTGGTTTAAAGCACGGTGACTGCTCTTCCAAAGGATGGGGGTTCAATTCCCAGCACCTTCATGGAAGCTCACAACTGTCTGTAACTCCAGTTCCAGGGAATCTGACACCCTCACACAGACATGCATGCAGGCAAAACACCAATCACTGCTCTAAATAAATAAATAAATAAACTCTCAAATAAATCAGATTGGTGGAGACCAAAAAAAAAAATAAATAAATAAACTTGTGTCTTGTATTGGTGGGAAAGGACATATGTATGCCAGAGTCTATTTTGGAATTGTTCACTGGAGTCCAATTAAAGAGGCATCTATCTTATGCAACCACCAAAAATTTATTCACTTGATTTAGATGCCCCCAAGTACATGTTCAAGGGTGCGCACTGTGGCCCTGCATCTTAGTACAAAATGCTGGCGTTGGTCTACATGTGCACCCGAGTCTGTTTAAATAACACACTGGCATGCATAGATTGCATCACATGTCCGGGTTAGGAAGACAGAAAGGTACACACACTGATGCAGTAGTCTGTATGACGCTGAGTGAAACAAGCCAGCCACAAAAATGTGCGCACAGGAAGGGCTGGAAGGAGGGAAGGGAGGGGAGCGGTAATTATCATTTCAGAAAATAAAACAAAAAAATATTTTAAATGGGTGTGGTAAGTTTCTGTTTGGACCTGAAAAAGCCGGGTCAGCAGGGCGTAGTGCCACACGCCTTTAATCCAATCGCTCTGAGGCAGAGGCAGGCCGGTCTCTGTGAGTTCAAGGCCTGCCTGGACTACAAAGCGAGTTCCAGGACAGCTCCATTGAGAAACCCTGTCTGGAAAAACCAAAACCCAAAACAAACAACAAACAAAACAAAACACCCCCCCCCAAAAAAAAAGAGGAGGGTTTTGGGGGCTGGAGAGGATGGCTTAGTGGTTAAGTGCATTGAGGCTCTTGCAGACGACCTGGATTCTGTTCCCAGCACCTACTTGGTAGCTCACAATAAAACCAGCATCTCCTTGGTAACTCACATCTCTATCATAAATAATCACATCAACAGTTCTTGAACTCACAAGCGATTGCTTTTTTTTTAATCCTGTTTAGGGGTTGAAAGCTTGAAAAAAAAAAAAAACTTTTCAAAGCTTGTACTGTGGGAGACCTTTCACTTCCTCCGCAGTGAAGCCCATTAAAAGGACGGTTGGGTTCGGCCTCGTGCTGCAGACCCCGCGGGGGCCGGTCACCCCCCCCCCACCCCTCCACCCACCCTCCCGGGGTTCTGCTGTACGGTGCGGCTGGAAGAACGCGCTCGCTCCTTAGAGGGCAGCAGCGGGGCGTCGCGGGGACGCATGCGCTCGGGCGACACCCGGGGAATTAAAACAGGAGAAGAGGGAAAAAGCTCCGGCCAGAAACGCGCCGCTTCGCGTCCTCCCCCCCTCCCCCCCGCGGCCGCGGCGTGATGCGCACGGCCCGGCCCGTGACGCCGCGGCCACCCACGTCCCCGCGCCCCAGCTGCCATCGCGTGCCGGGCTCTGGGACCCCGGCGCCGGGCCTCGCTCCCCATGGGGCTGCGCCGCTGGCTCCGGAGCGCCTGCTGCTGCTGCCCGTGCCGGTGCCTGGAGGAGCCCGCGCGGCCCGAGAAGGAGCCGCTGGTCAGGTGCGTACGGTACCCGGGGGGTGGGGTGGGGTGTCCCCTGAACCGGGGACACAGGGGTGGGGTGGGGTGAGGGGGTCCTGTGAGGTCACACCGCGGCGTCATCCGAGCCCCTCGGGCCCCATCCCAGCGCGTCTCCGGTAAAGACGTTTTTTGTTTTTTTTAAGCTTCAGATCTGATTTTTGTGTGGCTCGGAGAGCGCAGGTCCCCAGAGGCTGATGATGCCCCCGGGGAGATGCCACTGATGATGAGTGCAGGGACAGGGGCTGGGCAGAGAGGTTTCCAGAGAGAGAGGTTGAGGGGGTCCCATCGGATGAAACGGACGCGGGTGGGTTTCCGTGTCACTCAGCAAGAAAGTTTGGCTACCCATGTCAGGACGGAAAGAAGTCGAGCTCAGCGACTGGACCTAAGGAGATCTTTCTCATGATAAACACAGCGCGTGTTGTACCGGGGGCAGTCGAATGGGCTGTTTTGTTGTAGTGGAAGCTGTGAAATGTGAGGACATTTAATGCTCGTTAGCTATGTGCTAAAAGAAGGTTTGTGAAGGAACCCTAGGCACAGATTTGCTTGATTTTTTTTTTTTTTTTAAGCGATACTTTAATATAGGAGGAAGCACAAGGGGTTGGAGGAAAAGGCACCCAGGAGTAAGACATATCCACATGTGGGTGCGGGCAGAGAGGACACGGATTTTTATTTTTCCTTAAAATGATTTTTCTATCGTGAGTTTGCTGAAATCAAAGTTCCGCCAAGTCGTGCCTCAGGGAGCAGAAAATTTAGAATGAAATTAGGGCACAGGATGTAGGGTGGAATTCCAGGCTCGGTGAACAAGCTCTGAAGCCAGGGCAGCTTTAAGGAATACGCATCGAATACAATAATGCTTGTACAACTCTTTCCGAAGCACGACTTAACCGTTCCTTATCCTGTCAAGTCCAGACACTTCTCTTGACTTTGGAGGGTTACATAACCTGTCTGCTCGTATTTTCCAGAGCGTTAAGAGCCGCTGTAGGAACAATCCACTCTTAGTCCCTTCATGCTGGAGCCCAATAGTGACCTTTTGCCTTCTCCCCCTTTCCAAATGCTGGTTTTCAAGTAGTCTCATTTGATCACGTGGCTCTTTTTCATCTTCCTCCTGCGATTTAGGAATTTATCATCTTGTTGTTTGGTGAGCACACGGATATTCTGTGGAACATATATAGACACACAAGCCACTATACACACACACACACATATATATATATATATATATATATATATATATATATATATATACACAACACACACACACACACACACAAACATACACACACTCACTATGTAGACCTGTAGACATGGCTGACCTGTAACTGGCAGAGATCCACTTGCCTCCTGAGTGCTGTGATTAAAGGCATGTTCCACCTCTCCGGGCTACCATACGTACGTATGTTTGGTTGTTTTTGCTAATAGCCCTCTCACTTAGATTTTGAGATTACTCTGCGCCGGGAGGAACTGAATTACCTATCTTTAATTTAAAAGGCAATAGGTAACAGTGTAGGATTTTTATCTCAGGACTCCAGGCTCTCGGTTATTATGAAATATAGCCTTCAGTTTAGGTTCATCTACAGCTTTGGGTATTTCTAGTGTTTTTTTTTTTCTAGGATAGCTAGACTTCTGGTAACGTTTATTTTGAAATGGAGACCCTCTCCTGTCTTGCTTTATGTCCAGTGGATGAAAGTCCATGAATTTTGTGATGATGATGATGATGATTATTATTTTAGAAGATAAGATTAGCCAGGAAGGGTAGAGCAGGCCTGCAGAGGCAGGAGAGTCAGGTAGGTGTTCAAAGCAGCCTTGGCTACAGAAGTTTATACACAAGGACCTACCTAAAAAGAAATGTTTAAAAATTAGGGCGATCTAGTCATGTGGAGCAGCATGGCAACGTGTTGATGAATCCAGCTACCTGGGCTGAGTCACATGAGTGGGTGACTGGCCGTGAGTTATGGAGATGATTTGTGCCCACAGTTTCCTCGTGTCTTTGTTGAGGGTGATGAGGATAGTACACACTTCAAAGGATTGCAGGGGAAAAGGAAAGGAGGTCATCCATGCCCAGTGCTTAATAGAGCACCCGACAACATAGTAACTACTCCATAAATTTTAATTATTGTTAATTTTCATTGTTATTCTTCTGAGCATGTGAGTGTGAGTGGCCTTGTCTCATCTGGTCACGGGTTACTCTGACACCATTTTGATATAACCATCTCAGAAGGGCGGTGGCTTATTAATGGGCCGGTGAGGTGGTGGTGGTGATACACATGTGTCTGCAGGTCCTTGAATGTTCTTTTCCACCCTAGTCATGTGAAGATCTGGTTCGGAGTTCATTGTTTTACTTTATTATTGCATATTTGTGTGGTGTGTGTGATGTGCGTGCACATGTGTATGCATGGTGTGTGTGCATGGGTGTGCGTATGTGCAGGTATATGTGCATGTAGAGGCCTGGGATTGACGTCGGGTGTCTTCTTGGTTGCTTTTCACCCTGTATACTGAGGCCAAGTCTCTCACCTGAATTCAGACCTGGCGAGCTAGCCATTTGCCAGGGAGCCCTGGTCTCTGCCTCCTGAGCTGGAATTACAGGCAGATGGCCGTGCCCACTGGGCATGTATGTGGGTTCTGGGGATCCAAACTCTAGTCCTCACATGTTCTCACACTGGCATGACAAGTACTTCACCTAGTGAACCGTCTCTCCAGCCCCTCATTTATTTATTTATTTATTTATTTTTGGTTTTTTCGAGACAGGGTTTCTCTGTGTAGCTTTGGAGCCTGTCCTGGATCTCGCCCTGTAGACCAGGCTGGCCTCGAACTCACAGAGATCTGCCTGCCTCTGCCTCCCGAGTGCTGGGATTAAAGGTGTGCGCCACCATGGCCCAGCCTCTATTATATTTTATTAGTGTGTGTGTGTGTGTGTGTGTGTGTGTGTGTGTCTGTCTGCCTGTCTGTCTGTCTGTCTGTGTCTGTGTATGTATGCTGGCATGCCTGAGCTATGGCTTGTGTGTGGAGGTCAGAGGACAACCTGTGGCAGCCAGTTTTCTTCTGTTTCCCGTGAGTCCTGGAGGCTGAACTCGGGTCAGCAGGCTTGGCAGGAAGCATAGTCACCCGCTGAGCCATCTCCTCGGCCAGCTGTTGTACTGTTTAGTTCCAGTGTATTTTTAACTCCTCAAAAGAAAAAAAAAAACAAACAAACAGAAAAACCCACGCCAGGACTGTTGCACAAAGAAAGCCCGTCTTGAAAAAGAAAAACAACAACAAAACAAAAACAAAAACAAACAAACAAAGCCAGCATGCTTTCTAGCAGTCACTCTTCCTATTTTTCTCAGTGGTTACTAAACCAGTCATTTGTCATTACAGATTTGCCCGTTTTGGAGATTTTGTGTGAGTGGGATCATAATTGGCCTTTTGCGTGTGGCTTTCTGCGCTTAGCGTGATTTTTTTCACAGATTATTGTGTTGGAGTGTATATTAACACTTCATTCCTTTTTTATGGCTGAATATTATTTCTTTGTGTGGACTGATCTTATTATTATAATTTTTTATCTCTTCACCCGTTGATGGACAGTTGGGTGATTTCTCCTTTTGCCTTTTGTGAATAATGTGGGAACGTTTGTGGGCAGGCTTCTGTGTAGACGTGGTTTCAGCGCCCTTGGGTAAAGCTGTCAGAGTGGAATTGCTGGGTCACGTGGCAAGTGTGTGTCCGACTTCTGAGGACCTGCTGTTCGGTTTCTGAAGAGCCTGGCTTGAAGCACCGATGAGGTGAAGTCATGTGGCCAGATGGCTCCCATTATTATTGAGGACTTCAGTTTTTCACGCCATCTTTTCATCTTTCCCCTTCTAACAAACTGGCTTTTTACAGCCCGCTTTGTTCCCTTAAACCATCCTTTCCCAGCTCTGAGAACCTCTCCGTGTTTTATTTTAGTCCCAGCACCGTAGTGCCTGGGAAGAGGTACCCTCCGGGGAGGCTACACAGCCACCTGTGTGTGTGGCCTCCTCCAGTCCTTTCTCAAAGCTGCTCCAGGGACTCCTGTTATTCCAGGAGGCGCTATCATAAGTCTCAGCTGCCTTGCCAGTTTGTGACCTTGATCCTTCGGCTTTTCTGGAGACTATGTCTCTGAGGAGGGAGGCTTCTCCTCCTTTCTTTTTTTTTTTCTTTTCTTTTTTTTTTTTTTTGGTTTATCGAGACAGGGTTTCTCTGTGTAGCTTTGCGCCTTTCCTGGATCTTGCTCTGTAGACCAGGCGGGCCTCGAACTCACAAAGATCCGCCTGCCTGTGCCTCCCAAGTGCTGGGATTAAAGGTGTGCGCCACCACCGCCCGGCTTCTCCTCCTTTATGTCCCTCTGTGTCTTCTCTCCCCAACTTGTCCCCTTCCTTTCCCTCTAGAAACATCCCGAGATCTCCCCTGACTAGCCATTCACCTTGACGATACCATGACCTTCAACTGCTGTTCCCTGACATCCTCTGTATCCCACACAAATGTCTTTGAAGAGCAGTTGCCTGGACCCCCACTGCCTTCTTTCTCGACTACTGTTGCTGAGACTGATACCCAAGTCTGGGTCAGGCCTGGGATTATGCATTGTAGGGACTGTGCTAGGTGGTTTGGCTGTGGATGGTCTGTGGACAGAGTTTGTAACACACAGATGCTCAGCGATGGGGAGATGGTCAGCAGGTTAACGTTTTCATGCTGGCATGAGGGCTGGGATTTGGATCTCCAGAGTCCATGTAAAAAGCTGGGTTGGGTGGTCGTGTCAACCTGTACGTAATCCCAGTGCTTGGAGGGTGGGACAGGAGATTCCCAGAGCGAGCTGGCTAGCAAGACTACTTGAAACTGAGACCAGTGAACAAAAGACCTGCCTCAGTGTAAAAGGTGGAGATCAGGAAGAATCTTGTCATCAACCTTGGGCCTCCACGTGTGTGCATATGCACACATGCGCACACACCATGCATGCATACATACATACATACACACACATGCAAAAGAACTAAAAGCTATGCTTAGATGCAGTGGAAGGGCGGTTACCACATGGGACATGCCCATATAGGTACCATCTATTTGTGGGGCTCCTGGACTTTTCTGATCCTGAAATCAGACTTTTAGTTAGATGCATATCGTGTTTTTGAAAGTTGCAAGCGGAAATTGGCTGTTTCTCTCTCAGTGTACTCGTTACCCACTGCCATGCCGGCGACGCTCCAATCTATCCGTTCCCATTGCCTCCTCCCTGGAGTCTAACTTTGCATTCACTGTCTCTGTCTGTAACCAGCTAGTGAGCTGGCTTCCTACCTGCCGCCTTTGCTGACGTCATGGTTGTTAGTAGCAGTACCTTTTTATTTTCTGTTCTCCCTCCCTCGGAGTGTGGGGGGTGTGTGTGTGTGTGTGTGTGTGTGTGTGTGTGTGTGTAGAATGTGTGAGAAGTGTGTGAGCAGAAGCCAGAGGAGGCTGTCTGGTACCCCGCTTTTACACCACACACTATTCTTCCAAGAAAGAGTCTTACAGAATCCAGAGCTAGGCTGGCAGCCAGCAAGCCTCCGTGGTCCTCCCGTCTCTGCCCCCTTGATGCGCTGCGGCTACAGGAGTGTGAGCACGGTCATGCCCAGCCTTTTAGGTGGATGCTTGGGATTTGAACTCAGGTCCCCGTGATTGCGCAGCAGGTGCTTGTACCTGGTGTACGATCTCTCCAGTTTCCTATTTTCTCTCTTTCTGAGAAACTTTGCTGGGGTTGTAAGGCCCGCTTCAGTTACTCCCTTTTTGAGGAAATGTTGGGACATCTCCCTAAGAGGTTAAGGTGCCTCTTTATTTTTACCCTTGGGCCTCTTCCTGCCTCTTGCCAGCTGTCACAGTTATAAGGCGCATAATGTAAGTCTGTCGAGACTGGAGGTCTCAGGCCAGCATCTGGAGGCTGAATCCTTTTCACTTATGTATCCCAGTACGGAGAGCCACAATGGAGTAAGAATTGAATAAAAGTATTTTTGACTATTTATAATTATAGCTATCCATTTATTAATTGCTTGCTATGTGTAAATTTTTAAATTTTTTTTTTAAAAATCACGATGACTAATAAAACAGACAGCAACAATTCTGACTTGCACCGTAAGAAAGGATGATAATGTCCCTGTATCTGCCACTGTTGTGTGTACCCCCAGTTTCATACTCTTTCCACCTTCAAAGGTGACCTCTAAATGAAATTAGCATCCTTAAACTTTGTGTACAAGGAGCATATTGCATTTAGGCTCTTGCATAAGTGAGATTTCTTTGCACATATTGTCATTTAATTTGACCAAAGGAGATAGATGTTAGGTATCTGTTCATAAATGAGGAGTCCTGAGCACAGAGAAACTAAATAATAAATTCAGGGTTATAACTAATAGGAGAGACTATATTTGAAAACCAGTTGTGGGGCTGGAAAGGTGGCTCAGCAGTTAAGAGCGTGGCTGCTCTTCTAAGCAGCCCTGGGTTTGATTCCTAGCACCCACAAGGTGACTCACATTTACCTGTAACTCCAGTTCTAAGGGTTTGTATGCCCTTATCTGGCCTCGGAGGGAACCAGCCACGTACATGGTACACAGACATGCATGTCAAACACCCTTGCATATAAAACAAAATAATTTTTTTTTTTTCAAAACAGGGTTTCTTTCTGTAACAGTTCTGACTGTCCTGGAACTCACTTTGTCGACCAGGCTGGCCTTGAACTCAGAGATCCGCCTGCCTCTTTCTCCCAAGTGCTGGGATTAAAGGTGTGTACCACCAACACCTGGCTTAAATAAAATAAATAAATCTTAAGGGGAAAGAGAAAACAGCATGGTAGTGATGCACACCTGTAAATGTGTTCTTGGGAGATGTGGAAGCAGGAGGACCAGAAGTTCGAGGTCTTTGAGATGTGGTGACTATGCCTTTAATCCCAGCACTCCATGGCAGAGGTGGGTGGTTCTCTGTGGGTTTGAGGCCAACCTGGTCTACATAGAGAGTTCCAGGTCTATCAGGGTGACATAGTAAGTCTCTCTCTCTCTCTCTCTCTCTCTCTCTCTCTCTCTCTCTCACACACACACACACACACACACACACACACACACACACACACACGTCAACCTTGGTTATATAGTGAGTTCAGGACCAACCTAGAATATACCAGACATTGTCTGAAAAAGAAAGAGGATGTGAATGCATGTCCGTCTGGGTAAAAGCCTGTATGCAGGAGTTGGAATGACGGCTCAGTTGGTCAAGGGCTTGCCTTGCAGGCACGAGGACCTGAGTTTGATCTGCAGCACCCATGGGGAAAAGTCGGGCATGATAGTGCTTGCAATCCCCAAACCAGGGAGTCCTGCTAGCTGAGGAGGTGGAGATAGGCAAGATCCTTGTAGCCTACTAAACTAGCTCTAGGCCAGTGAGAGACTTTGTCTCAAAAAAACAAAGTGGTGGCCGGGTGGTGGTGGTGCACACCTTTAATCCCAGCACTTGGGAGAAAGAGGCAGGCAGATCTCTGAGTTCAAGACCAGCCTGGTCTACAAAGAGAGATTCAGGATAGGCACCAAAACTACACAGAGTGTCTCGAAAAACCAAAAAAAAAAAAAAAAAAAAAAAAAAAAAAAAAAAAAAAAAAAAGCCAGGATAGAACATGTAGTGTAATGATACATGTAACAGCGCCTCTCATAAGCATTGCCTTGGTACCTTTTCAGTGAAAAGGGATTCTTCTTTTTTTAAAAATAATTTATTTATTTTATTTCATGTACATTGGTGTTTTGCCTGCATGTATGTCTGTATGAGGGTGTCAGGTCCCCTGGAACTGGAACTACAGACAGTTGTGAGCTGCCATATGGGTGCTGGGAATTGAACCCGGGTCCTCTGGAAGAGCAGTCAGTGCCCTTAACTGCTGAGCCGTCTCAACAGCCCCCAGAAAAGGGAGTCTTACTCCTCCATTTTTATTACCTGTTAGTAACTGGGGAGCATCACCATTATTTTCTGGGTATTTAAAGGCAGAAGAAGCAGAGAGAACCACCAGGCATGCTTGAGATTTTCTGTAACCCAGACAGGCCTTGAACCTGTGGTCTCCAGCCTCAAGCATCCCGAGTAGCTGGGCTTACAGGCCTGTACCACAGGCCTGACTTAAAATGTTAACTGTTGGTGATCTCAGTTTGCTCTAGACAATTATTTTGCATCCACAGAAAGGTTGTTTTAGGAAGGGATGTGATTTCTCTGAATGTCCCTCAGGCCATGTAGACATGAAATAGTTCGAGCCATCCTTCTTCAGGACGCTGGCAAGGAGGAGTCTCAAGGAAGCATCTCTGACATTTCATCGTCCCTGAGCTCCTCGCCCTAATCCTTCCCAGGTTGTCCTTCATGCCCATGGTGTAGTAGCCACTGTTGAAAGGGCTTTGTATTTGTTAGTTGAATATTGGCCTAACCTATGCGACACAGTTGTTAGTCACCTTCAACTTCAATGAAGTTACCTCGACAACCAAATGAGTAGATACTGAACCCCTGTTCCAGAAGGTTCCACAAGGAAAGTTATGTTCCCATGAGCGAATTCACCGGCTGGTCAACACATCATCTTCTTTCATGTATCTGTTGAATGACACCTCACTGTTGGTCATTAACATTGAACTCATGGGGAACAGCTGCCATGTGTCACGTGTGCATGGAGTTTATTTAGCACATGTCTTTTATTATTTTGTTTTGTAGAACTCAAGCTGACTTCAGACTTGCTGTGTAGCTGATAATGATCTTGAACATTTGATCCTTTGACTCTTAACTTCAGAGCGCTATGATTTTAGGTTCACACTACCATACCTAGTTTATTCAGTGCCGGGGATTGAACCCGGAGATTTGTGCATGTGAGACAAGTACCTGCCGCTGAGCCAACTCTCCATCCCATACACATGTATTTTCACATTTCAGTGTCACACTTGGGGGCATCCTAAACAGCCAGATCACCAGTGAAAAGTACAAAAATGCAAAAATATGCCACAATAAAACATTATTTTTTTCTCATTTTGCAAGGTGGACTTAGGTGACCCTGGAGTTGAGTTGATTTATGTGTGTTACAAAAAGGACATTTGTTGCCAGCATTTGATCTAAAACAAGAGAAGTAGGGTGTTGCCTGTTCAGCCTCGATTGCGAATGTTCACCTGAGCTTTTCCTTGCTCTGCCTTCCCACGTATGACCTTAAAACTATCCATTTTAGGGTTTAGATAAATTTTAGTGAGTGTGAAAAATTTCAAATATAAGATAAAGGAGATCAACGAACTAACGTCTACACTTAACATTAGGAGAAACCAAGGCCGAGAGAGCTTCAGTAACTTGCTGAAAGGCATGCATGGCCGAGGCAGGATTCGCATCCTGTTACATTTTGGTGTCACTGTGAGAACAGAACCTTTCCGGGACGCAGAGGGGTACATCTCCAGCTGCTCATAAACTGTGTGCTAGAGATTGTGTGTTGAGTGTGAGATTTTCCTTGAATTGTGGTAGCTTGGGGTCCAGAATCCTGAGCCCCTTTCCCTGTCCTGAGGCTAGAGATGAGGTGCCAGTGTGGGGGAAGGACAAGGGTGTGTGGGGGGGGGGGGCTCGTGGCATTTGAAGGGGTCATCTCCTGCTGAGAAGTGCATCGCCTCTTACATGTGTAGAGTCTTTCATTTTACAGGCTGAACTCACATGACCTTTGAGCTGATGGAATCACCCTTAGAAGGGCTTACAGAAAGTTGGCAGGTGTGTTGATGTGGGTGAGAGCTCTCAGCCCGGCGTCCAGATGGCCCGGTTTTCTTCTTGCAGCACACTGTTGGATTTGCAGAGCCAGGCTTCAGCAGACTGTGAAGGGCGGACGCATCTCATCCCCGACTTCCTGTGCTGCAGGTTCTGGGCTGCCCCAGCTCTAGCCAGAGAGTGCTTCACAGGAGTCAGTGGGAGACATTCGGGCTTCCACTGCAGGAGAGTGCCTTGATCCATGAATCCCATTTGAGGGCTGACACGTTTACCTTCTTGAGACAGAGCAGAGATGGAAAACATGGGTGTAGACTGAAGTTTCTGTCCTGCCTGGTCCCGCAACCGTTCAGTCCCAAATAAACACACAGAAGCTTACATTAGTTACAAACTGTTTGTCTGTGGCTCAGGCTTCTTGCTAGCTTTTTTGGTTGTTGTCCCCCCTCCCCAGGGTTTCACTGTGTAGCTTTGAAACCTGTCCTGTTGACCAGGCTGGCCTCAAACCCAGAGAGATCCACCTGCCTCCGCCTCCCGAGCACTGGGATCAAAGGCGTGCGCCACCACCGCCTGGCTGCTAGCTACCTCTTAGAACTTAACTCACCCCATTCCTGTTCATCTATGTTTTGCCACGTGGCTTTGTGGCATTCATTACCTGTTCTTTCTCACTTCTTCTCCTGGCGGCGGCTGGGAGCATCTCTGTGACTCCATCCTGCTTCATCTCTGTCTTCAGTTTGAATGTACTGCCTGACCTTATTCTGCCTTGCCATTGGCCAAACTGCTTTATTTATCAACCAATGAGAGCAACCCATTCACAGCCTGTGGAAAGATATCCCACCACACACGTGGGCTATTCCTGGAGCTCAGAGGTCAACACGAGTTCTGACTGAGTGTTTCAATAACAAAGGAAAAGGTCCCGGAAACAGTGAACAGCTCTGAGCCCCACTATTTATGGGATGTTTTCCGTTGTTATTGAAACACTCTTAACAATATTAATTCTGGATGGCCTGGTACTTACTATGTAGACTGGGCTTATCTAGAACTCACGGGGATCCTCTTGCCTCTGCATCCCAAGTGCTGGGGTTAGAGGCGTGGTACCATTTTAGTGCACAGGTGTTTTTGTTTGCATGAATGTCTGTGTGCATCATGTGCTTGCCTATTGCCCAGGAGGGCCAGAAGAAGACATCAGATCCTCTGGAGCTGGAGTTACAGGTGGTCCTAAGCCACCACGTGGGTGCAGGGAACTGGACTCAGTCCTCTGAGCAGCGGTCAGTGCTCTTAACTACTGAGCCATCTTTCCAGCTCTCACAAGGATGACTCCTAAAGGTTTTTTTTTTTCTCTGGAAACCCACAGCAGCAGCCTGTTCTCCTTTTGTGACTGATACCAATTAGTCACGTGACCCTGGAAGGTCCCTAGAGATGACATTTCTTTCAGTCATGTGATACTGGGGGGTCCCTAGAAGGTGACATTTCTTTCAGTTAATCAGGTGACAGGGGAAGTTCCCTAGAAGGTGGCATTTCTTTTAGTTGCACATCATATGATCTAGGTTTCCTGGAACTTTCTAAATGTCTTGAAGTGATTATATCACTATACCTTTGTGTAAAAAGTAAACTCTGCTGAAAATACTTGATTAGAGACATAAGAATATTTTGCTGGGCTAATAAATATCTGAACTGAGGCAGTTATATAGTGTGTATTCTATTCTTTTTTTGCCTTTTGGGAAAATAGTTTTGTTTGGTGAGACACTGTACCTAAAGACTCTTTCAATATTTGGCAATATCCTGAATTATGTTTTATTTTTATTTTTTTTTTTTGAGACAAGGTATGTAGCCCTGGCTGTCCTGGAACTCACTATGTAAATCAGATTGGCCTCGAATTCACAGAGATCCATCTACCTCTCTGCCTCTCAAGTGCTGAACTTCACACATGTATGTGTAAATGCTGTCACAGACAAGGCAGTTGGTATAAAAGCTGTACAGGGCACACTCCTGTAACCACCAATCAAGATAAGAGATGGATGTTGCTACCCGCCTCCCATCCCCACCCAGATCTTATCTAGACTTTCATCAGAGTTGTTTCTTTATAGCCTTACCGCTTCTCTGTGCGCCTACAGCCTAGCTTTGCCTTGAAACTTCCCACGAATGGGGTCAAACCTTGAGCGCTCCCACATGCCTCTCTTTGCTGCACTTTGGAGATTCATTCATGCCGTTGTGGTGAGCTTGCTTCCTGCTGCACGGCGTGTCCGTCACACTCACCCTCTCTATTAGTGGACTCGGGAGTGGTTTCTAGTTCAGTGCTATGATAGCATGTTTCTAAGGTCAGCACAGACCGTGAAATTATTCATCCTTTCTGTGACCTTCTCCTGGTTCTTTAGATATGCTAAACAAACCCCCTAACTCAGTGCCTCTGTGCATCTGCCTGGAATATTCTTTCTCTGGCTGCCTGCATGGATAGCTCTCACTTTATTCAGTTCTCTACTCAGTCATTTTTTATCAGACCGCGCTTCTCTGACTGCCATGTCCAACCCTGCTCCATCCCCTCTTCCTGAACCTCTCTGTGTATTTCTTCACAGTCCTGGATTGTCACCTGACAGAAACACATGTGCTTATCATCTGTTCCTCCCACAAGACTCTTAAGCCCGAGTCTCATCCGTTCAGTCAGCTGAAGAGTGTGAACAGTTTTCTGTGAGCCCATTGACGTAGATGCTAGCCTCATCTCTCCTGTTTAGAGGCCTGTGAATTGGGGAAATAAATGTTCAACAACTCGGCAAATATTTATTGAGTACCTGTTGTGTGCCAGGTACTATGGTAGACACTGGCAATAAACCACTGAGCAAAACTATGGCCAGAACCCGGTCCTCATGTGTCCCCTAATGGTGCTAAAGCAAAGGACACAATAGACAGTAAATATAACCAGTAAAGTAGGAATTAAGCATGTGCAAAGAGAAAGGGTAGAGCTGAAGAGGGAGGCATGATCACAGACGATTGGTCATAGCAGGCCTCGAGCAGGTGATGTGTAGAGGGAGAGAGGCAGCGAGTGTCTGGAGGAGACTGGGTCGGTAGATAGAGCAGCCATTACAGAGGGCTGACAGGACCCGACGGACATTTCGGGAGACTCAGTCACTCTGGCTGTTGGATTAAGAAGAGAAGAAGCGGGTTGGAGAAATGGCTCAGCTGTTAAGAAACCTTGCTGCTTTTGCAGAGGACCTGGGCTTGGGTCCCAGCATCCACAAGGCGGCTCACAACTGTCTGTAACTCCAGTTTACGGTTTAAAGTTTAAAAGATGCCCTTTTTCTGGATTCTCTGGGCACCAGGTACACATGTGGTGTAATATATACATACAGTCATACATGACAAATTAAGAAAGAAAAAAGAATAGACTAGAAAAACAAACTCCTGCTTCCAGGAATTCTCCTGGAAGACATAAGAAGCCCTGGTTCAGGGTGTCGTGGGGGAGGTGGGTATTTTTTGAACACAGAACCAGTAGGATTTTCTGATGAACTGGAGATAGGGGTTGAGGGACTCAGGATAGCTTTGTGTTCTTGGCCTGAGCAACGTGAAGATGGAGCAGCCATCGTGGGAGTGGGGAGCCCACTAGCAGCAAGGTCCTTGTTTGGGTCACTTTGAGCTCGTGCTGACTGTCAGACGTCAGTCTTCTTTCTGTCAGCCGCTGCTGACCCGAGGCCCAGGATCAGGGCAGTGAGGTCACTGGAACTTCTGGCCAGCAGCCATCCAGTGTGTGGGCTTTTGTGGGTCTTTTCAAAATCCTTTTCACACAGGGTCCTTGGTCCTTTACCACTGTGAGGAATCCCAGGCTTTGCCTGGAAATGGCTTTCATGCTGACAAGCCCTTTGCAGACATGTCCCCAGGCAGATTTTTTTACTTACACGTATTGAAAGTAGACTCCTGATGGTTTGGGCCTTATGCCCTGAGGTGAGATTAGGGTGAAATTCAAGACCTCCCCTTTGGGAGTGGGAGTTAGCTTCTGCATGGGTTGTAACATCAGAGCAGCTTCTCAAATGCCTGAGGTTCATAAAATATTTATTATCAGCAGACGGTGGCCAGGGGCAAAGCAGCTGCTCTCACTTTCTTTAGAACCTTTTAGACATGGTTACATGAGGGGGGAAGAGAGGGAAGCGTCTGGCTGGGAACCCCCTTCCTTCGTGTGTTCTCCCAAGGCTCCTGGGGCTCCTGGGTCCACTCTGAACTGGGTTCACACACCTGCCCACTTCCTGGTCTGGGGTTCACAAAGGTTCCCAAGCAGCTTTTCCTCACATTATTTTGCTCTATGCTTTTTAGCCTGATCTCTAGGCTAAGAGTAAGGTGGATTGATGCGGTTGTTGGAGTCAAGGGGCCTGCCGATGATCAAGACTGGGGAGTCAGGATCTGGCCAGACGTTATAATTCCAGCACTCCTCAAAGAGCTCACATCTATGGTTCTTTCTGAATAGTGCTCGTGTGCGTGTGTGTGTGTGTGTGCGCGTGTGCGTGCGTGCATACATGCATGCACATGGGTGGGTGGGTGCATGCCGGTGTATTTGGAGATCAAAGGATGTCCTTGGGTGTCATTTTCAGGAGCTGTCCATCTTTCTTTTGACACAGGGTTCTTTTGCTGACTCAGAACTCACCGGTAGGCCAGGCTGGGATTACACAGGTACCCTACGGTACACACACCCATGCTACAAAGGCAACCTCTTTTCCCACTGAGCTCTCTCCAGCCCCTTGAGCATTCTTTTATAAGTCATTGCTAGAATAATCACTTCTTTAGAGACTTGGAGGCAGGACTCCACCTTCCCTCTGCTTGGAGGGGAGACTTATTAGTAATGAAGAGCATGGCCACAGGGGTCCTGGTGAGGAGACACTGGGGTGGGACAGTTGTGGCTCTGCAGAGCTGAACAGGCTTAGAAGGGTGAGGGGGGTGGGTCACTGACACCCCTGGAGAGGCTGTGTTCTCTCAGGGCAGCACCTTTTGGTTCTTTCCTGCTTTCCATTGTTCCATTGTCTCCTGAGTATCAGTGACTAGGCAGAGCTTGAGGCTCTTCGTGGGCTAACTTCAGAACCCCACCCTGATTTAGGGCAAGCCTAGATGTGGGGAGAACTCAGGAGGGAGCACCTGTCGGTGGATCATTTCTATGTATGTTAAATTTTAACCTTTCTATTATGTGTCTCTCCAGTTTACACATGAAGTGGCTAGCATTTAACATCGGATGAAGGGGTGTGTGTGTGTGTGTGTGTGTGCGTGTGTGTGTGCACATGTGCAATTCAGTTCCTGTGAGATGATTGCTCTGCCTTGGGGCTAGGGGCGTTCAGTTACTGTCATGGGGTAATTGATCCCACTTAGGGGATGATCTCATCATGAAGTGGTCTGTCTGAGTGAGGCTTCAGTGTTCCTGGAATCCATGTGACTACAAGTCTAGGGGATACTGGAAACTTCTAGGCCAGACTCCAGGGGATCCAGAGCAGGATGTTGTAAAAGCTGACAGCTGGACTCTCCACCAGTCTGGAAAATACCTTATTTATCTTATCTTCATGCTTTTGCTCTTGAAGAGGGATGAGATAGGTTAGGTAAATTCTGTGCTAATCAACTCCTGTATTACCAGTTTTTCAACAGACACTCCTTCAATGATTAACACATCCCTGTGCAGACTGGAACAAGAGTCTGACCCGGAGTTTTAAGACAAAGGAGGCAAATGAAACCAGAAGGCAGACACACCAAGCCTTGTCCCCTCGCTCTTGGCTACCCATTGGCCAACAGGTCCAAGAGAAGGGTCAGTGCTACCTACAAGTGCTAGTGAGCAGAAGCAGTCTCTCAGGGCTTGCTATGACACGGTTGCTCAGTGAGACCCTGTCAGGGACCTCACTCAGGAAGGGTTGTCAGCCTTTCCTTGGAGAAGTTTAGTTCTTTTGTTTTGTTTTGTTTGTTTGGTTGGTTGGTTTTTCGAGACAGGGTTTCTCTGTGTAGTTTTGGTGCCTGTCCTGGATCTTGCTCTGTAGACCAGGCTGGCCTCGAACTCACAGAGATCCGCCTGGCTCTGCCTCCGGAGTGCTGGGACTAAAGGCATGTGCCGCCGCTACCCAGCAGAAGTTTAGTTCTTATCTATCAAGTGGGATAGTGCCCGTAGCCCTTCCTGTCCCGGGAGGGGTGGAATGGGAGACCCTAGATACAAGTGCCGAGTCTGTGGTGCTGTGGTGGCTGACAGGTTGTAAGAGCTAGTTAGGCAAAGAGAACCTACGCTTCGCCATCATGCTCCCTGCCGTGATGCTGCTAATGGACTGAGCCTGAGATGGGTAGGCAGGCCCCCAGTTAAATGCTGTCTTTTGTAAGAGTTGCCGTGGTCATGGTGTCTCTTCACAGCAGTAAAAGCAGTGACTAAGACACATACCCCTCCTCATGTGACAGTGGGTTTGTGACATCACCCCCAACCACGCGATTTTCTTGTTTCTTCTTCAGTTCTCGCTCTACGACCCTTTGATCTGGCCCATCATAGCTCGTGGGACAAAAGCCTAACACTGTCTTCGATCTGATGTCAAATCATGTGTCACTGTGTCCCTGCAGTGTGTGAGCTTGAAATGCCCCAGTCTGTGGGCACAACATGAAGCGTCCGTGTGCTGCACTTTCTCACTTTGCCCTTGCTCCTCCTTTGGGGGAAAGGCTGATGTTGTCTCCATAGAAACTCCTAAACTTCCTTCTCCTCTCATGCAGTCGGTCTCGTCTTCCTTTCTGCTCTTACGTCACCTTGTGCTGCGGATTGTACTTACCTTACTGAACTGTGAGGGCGGAGACAGCGTCCTGTTTCCACAGACACAAAGTATTCAGGTACCAATCTGTGATTTTTGATCCATAGCCATGAGTGAGGGTTTGAGTGAGTGAATGAATTTAGTATAGTATTGAAGCCTGTGTACACGGAGCACCAAGGCATCTCTTGCCTGTCCCCTTTCATTGGCTCATCATTCTCATTCTCTCTTTCCCCCTCTCTCCCTACCCCTCTCTCTTCCTCTTCCTCTCTCTCTCTCTCTCTTTCTCCCTCTCTGTCTCTCTCCCTCTCCCCACCCCTCTCATTTTTTGAGGCAGAGTTTCCTCTGTGTAGCCCTGGCTAGCTAGCCTGGAACTGGCTCCATAGACCAGGCTAGATCTCATTCACAGAGATCCGCCTGGCTCTGCCTCCCGAGTGCTGGGATTAAAGGCATGCGCCACCACCGCCCGGCCTGTATGGCCCTTCTTTTAAAGATTTATTTATTTATTGTGTATACAGCATGTATGACTGCAGGCCAGAAGAGGGCACCAGATCTCATTACAGATGGTTGTGAGCCACCATGTGGGTGCTGGGAATTGAACTCAGGACCTCTGGAAGAGCAGTCAGTGCTTTTTTTTTTTTTTTTTTTAAGATTTATTTATTTATTATGTATGCAGTGTTCTGTCTGCATGTATGTCTGCAGGCCAGAAGAGGGCGCCAGATCTCATTATGAATGGTTGTGAGCCACCATGTGGTTGCTGGGGATTGAACTCATGACCTCTGGAAGAGCTGTCAGTGCTCATAACCGCTGAGCCATCTCTCCAGCCCCCTCTCCCCACCCGTTGCCCTGGTTTTCCTACGTGGGTCCTGGCTGTCTTTCCCAAGTATGAGGAGTTGATCGACAGCCTGATCTGCACCCACTCACTCTAGCCCTGGGGCATCTCTCTTGTTGGACAACTCTGCTGATTCCCAGTCTGGTGATGGGTTCTTGCTTTCTGTTGTGAGATTTCCTGGGTGCCAACTTGCAAATGTGTCGTGTGTGTGTGTGTGTGTGTGTGTGTGTGTGTGTGTGTGTGTGTGTATGTCTTGGCAGTTACCCTCAGCCTACCCATCATTTACTCTCATCCCCCATCCCTTCCCAGGTCCTTCTGTTTTTCTGGATGTCTTCTGTACATTTTCACTTGCCGTACCCTCATGTTACACACTTAGACGTACTTGCTATCCCACGGCCTCTGGCCTTTCTCATTCTGCCTCAAAATAGTATCACTCTTTGTCCAGGTAAATAACTCGGAGCTCAGGGTGGGCTTGACTCCTCCCATGCCCTTACAGCCCTCTCCTACTGAGTTCAGCTTGAACACCCTACTTCTGGGGTGTGCGGTCATGGATAGCACACTTTTCACCAGCCGCACACTGACATTCAAATCCTGCCCTCTACCGTCTCTCACTTGAGTTATCTAACTTGCTTACGTATGGATCTGTGCATTCTGGTGCTAGGGATCAAGCCAGGGCCTTGCACACCTCAATGCCATCTTTGTTTTCTCCTCCCCCTTACTCCTCTTTTTACACACACACACACACACACACACACACACACACACACACACACACAGTATCTCTGTGTGACACGGGCTGGCCTCAAGCTTGCTCTGCAGCTCAGGCTGCCCTGAGTTTATGATTCTTTGCCTCAGCTTCCCATGTCCTAGGATTGCAGGCCTGTGCCCATGCCTAGCTCCTGTTGAGTCTTCTCCTGACGTCTCTCGGGCGTTCCCCACACTTAACCTGGGAAGAGCTTTTAAAGATGTTGATGCTGCTCATGCCTCACTCATTACAATCCTGCCTTTGCTCATGACGAGTAACTCTACCCCAGAAACGTGTTAGGTGCATGGCCCACGGAGTCCCGTGTCTTTAGCCCTGGGCTGCCTCCCCAGCCTCCCTCATTTTTCTGACCAGTGTTCCTTTTTTTTTTTTTTGGTTTTTCGAGACAGGGTTTCTCTGTGTAGCTTTGTGCCCTTTCCTGGAACTCACTTGGTAGTCCAGGCTGGCCTCGAACTCACAGAGATCCGCCTGGCTCTGCCTCCCGAGTGCTGGGATTAAAGGCGTGCACCACCACCGCCCGGCTAGTGTTCCCTTTCTTCCAGGGTCGCCCCCAAGTTTCCTCATAGGCCTCCCTTGCCGGTGCCTCCTTACAGTTCTAACATGACTTCTGTATTATGCCTGCCCGATGTCCACTGCTGCTAGGGTCTTCTGGTATCCATCATAGGTGTGCTCCTCACAATGCCCCCCTTTACAGCACACACCATAGTCTTTAATTAGATAGCCTTGTGATCATCCAGCAGAAATTTCCTGTTCTTGGTTCTAGTGAGGACCAGAGACAGGATCATGCCCATATCCACAGTTTTACTGAGTCCCGTGATTAAGGTGTCATCATATTTCATACATGTTATTAGAGGAAGTGAGTAGCTCCCGTATGGGTGGCCCTGTTTGTCCTGTCCTTCAGAAGTTAACTAAGGCTCCGTACGGGCATACCACCATGGGTAGACCTTGTAAAGGAAAAAAATCGTGAAACAAAAGTACAAAACAAGCAACCGAACTTTCCCTCTCCGTGTGTGTGTGTGTGTGTGTGTGTGTGTGTGTGTGTGTGTGTGTGTGTATAGGCATACATACATGTATGTGGGCATGCAGGTTGTGGGTGCAAATGCATATGGAGGCCCAGCATTTATGTCAGCTCATCCTCTGTTACGCTCCCACCTTTTTTGATGAGGCAGAGTCTCTCAGTCAGGCACAGATGTGCCAATATTATGGCTAGTCTTGCTAGCCAGCTTGCTCTAGGGATCTCCTGTCTGCCTCTTCTGAAGCTGGAATTACAGGTAGGCTGCCATTCCCACCCGGCTTTCACCTCGGTTCTGGGGATTCGAACTCTGGTCCTCAGCCTGGTGCAGCAAGTGGTTTTTGTTTTTGTTTCACTATGTATGTATCCTTGACTGGCCTGGAACTTGCCAGGTAGATCAGGCTAGCTTCAAACTCATTGAGATAAACATTCCTCTGCCTCGGGAGTGCTGGGATTAAAGGTGTGCACCCCTGTCCTTGGCCCCAGTTAAAAACAAACAAATGTGTATGGGTATTTTGTCTTCTTGCATGTATTTGACCTGGTACCCTTGGAAGTCAAAAAGGTTGTTGTTGGGTCCCCTGGAACTGGAGCTACAGGTGGTTGTAAGTCATCATGTGGGTGCTTGGAATTGAACCTGGGTCCTCTGGAAGAGCAGCCAGTGCTCTTAACTACTGAGTGATTTCTCCAACCCCAGTCTTGTGTGTGTGTGTGTGTGTGTGTGTGTGTGTGTGTGTGTGTGTGTGTGTGTTGCTAGGAACTGCACCCATGGCCTAGCACATGCTAGGTAAGTACTCTCCCATTGTGCTATAGTGTCAGTCACACTTCAAGTTTATTCTGTGTCTGTGACCTCAAAGCCAGTAAAAGTTCATTTCTTCGTGTTGATTTTTGGTTGGGATGCCTAGTGCTGAATTTCATACTTAGCTGTAGTAATTGCTTCTTGTCTCTATATGTGATTATATCAGTTTTCTAATGTTTTTATTATTATTATTCCTTACCTATTTTATTTTATGTGATCTTGGTTTGGGAGGACAGAGTCTCCTTGAGTGGTCCAGGCTGGCCTTGAATATGTGAGATTGTGCTGCTTTGCCCCCCCCCCCCCCCAGTGCTGGTATCACAGGCATGGGCCGCCCCACCTGGCTGGTTTATGTTATTTAAAACAGTGCACTTGTACAGGTCAGAGTTGAACTTGTAGAGTTGGTTCTCTCCTATGTGTAAATTCTAGGGGTTGGACTCTGGACATCACACTTGACACAAGACCTTTATTTGCTGATCCATATTGTCATCCCGTCTTGGCTATTTTTAAAGTGATTAACTTCTGGGAGGTGGTGGCACATGCCTTTAATCCTAGCAGTCGGGAGGCAGAGGCAGGTGGATCTTTGAGCTCGTGGCCAGCCTGGTCCCAGGACAGCCAAGGCTACACAGAGAAACCCTGTCTCAAAAAAAAAAAAAACCCCAAAAATAAATAAATAAATAAGAAATTAATTAATTTTGTTAATTATATTGTGTTTATGCTTAATTATTAAAAATAATAACAGATCCTTTTTGTTATCATTTACGTGTTTTCATTTATATTGTAAAATATACATATGTGATATATAACATGTTGTACATATATAAGGTATATAATATATAATGCATGCATATAACAAAATCCTTATGCTTGCTTTCTTTATTTCACAGTGGTAACAATCCGTATTCCTCATTTGGAGCAACTCTAGACAGGGATGACGAGAAGAATTTATGGAGCATGCCTCATGATGTGTCCCACACAGAGGCAGATGATGACAGGATCTTGTACAATCTGATAGTCATTCGTAATCAGCAGACCAAAGACTCGGAGGTAAGCACCTTTTGATATCTCACTATGTACAGCGGATACCAGGCTATGATGGGGGTGGGGCGGAGCTTGGCTTTGTCAGCGGAGTGCTGTTGTGCAAACACAAGGACCCGAGTTTGATACCCTAGAACTCGTATAAAAAAGCTGGGCATGGCAGCACATGCCTGTAATCTCAATGCTGGGAAGGCCGAGACACAGGAGGATCCCTGGGTCAGCCAGTCTAGCTGAATCAGTGAGCTCCAGGTTCATCGAGAGGCCCTGTCTCTAAAGGTCAGGTGGAAGGCTGGAGAGATGACTCAGGGGTCAAACGCTTGCACTGTAAACCTGTTGACCCGAGTTGGGATCCACAGAACCCAAATAAAAGTCAGCTGCACTATCTCATGAGTCTGTAATCCTAGCATGCCCCTACTGGGAGATGGCAGGCAGAGGCAGGAGAATTGCCAGAAGCCCACTCGTCTGCCAGCTAGCCTGGAATACACAGCAACGAACAGCAAGAAAGACCTTGTTTCAAACAAGGTAGAAGCAAGGACCGATGCCAGAGGTTGTCCTCCGACCTACAGACACACACACACACACACACTTTGGTACATGTGTGAGTGTACTCACACGTGCCCACACATACAGGGATAATGACCCTGTCTCAAAAACAAACAAACAAACAAACAAACAAACAAACAAACAAACCAAAAGAAGACCATCTGGGTTGAAAGAATGAAGCATTGACTACATGGTCAGATGGTCAGGCTGATCTTGAACTCTTGAACTCAAGAAATCTTTCTGCCTCATCTTACTTGGTAGTAGGGACTCAGCCTACAGATAAGTTGTGTGAAATGAAAGGCAAATATCTTAGCAGTGTGCATTAGTATTTGTTAATTATGGTTGGTGTTGATAGACTTGCTTGATACCATGATGGGACTCATTTTTCATGTTTATTGTAACAGTATAAATTACATGTAAGACAATCAATGCTGTTGAAGAACAGTGAGAAGGATGACTTGAAACCTTAAATCATTCATCTCTTCTTATCTTTCCAGTTGTTTAACAAGCCACAGTTAGATAATTCAGATTGAAATGCGAAGGATGGTTTGTGTTACCACTAGTTCTGAGTTAGTGGGACCAGAATAAATGGTTGTGTGTGTGTGTGTGTGTGTGTGTGTGTGTGTGTGCTGGTATGCACAGTGCATGCTTGTTTTCGTGTTTAAAGGTTTTAAACTGTTCGTGTGGATCAGACAGCCGTGTGATTTAGAATGCTTTTTACAATAAGTCTTTGTTTTAAAAAATAATTTATTTTTATTTTATGCTCATAAATTTTACACATTTACCTGCATGTATGCCTGTGTGGGGGTGTCAGAAGCTCTGGAACTGGAGTTACAGACAGGTGTGAGCTGCCATGTAGGTGCTGGGAATTGAACCCGGGTCCTCTGGAAGAGCAGCCAGTGCTCTCAACTGCTGAGTAGTCTCTCCAGCCCCCTACAGTAAGTCTTGAAACACTCCTAAGGACTAAAGAGTGGCATGGGAATACTAGAATATAAAAAGAAGGATCTGTGAGTAAGGATAGCAAAGAGGACCGTGGTTCATCCATTTTTTCTTTCTTTTTTTTTATTTTATAATTTAATTTAATCTTACATGTCAGCCACGGATTCCCTTGTTCTCCCCCCTCCCACCCCCCATCCATTCTTTCAAAAGTAGTAGTATTAGAGTATTGTGTAAAATAATTTCCAAATAATGTGACTGAGGCTGACTCCTGTGCTTGCCGGCTAGCTCAGAGTAGACACCCATAGCAGATACACACAGCGTGTTTATTAGTGCTTTACCCTTGTTCAGAGTAAGGAGGGTAAGAAGCTCTGAAAGAAAGCACTTGGGTGTGCTGTGGCGCGTTAGTGATAACTGTTTGTTTCTTTTGATTTGTTTTTTTGAGACAGGGTCTCCCAGTGTAGCCCAGGCTGATTTGCTGTGTAGACCAGGCTGGCCTGGGACTCACAGAGATCCGCCTGCCTTTGCACCACCCTGCCCAGCTCTTAGGGGTGACTTTAGCAGTGCACGTGTTTTGGTGCGATTCGGTTGCCTTTGGTTAGAGTTGCAATGGAGAAAGGTGGTTCCCTGGTTCTGAGGGGCTAGAGCTTCCTGCAGCAGCTCCTGGGGGTTGTTTGCGTCTGAGCCCTGCAGCTCTCCTGGGAGGAGCTCTTGTGACTGTCTTCTGTGGGTGTCTCCGCATCTTTTGAAATGACCCCTGAAGAGGCAACAGGGGCCGCGGAACACGCCCCAAGTGCAGCTTCCGAAGTGAGCCAGGTATGGATGGCCAATGGCCGCCACCTAGAGGTTTCCGTTGTTTCTTATTCTTGCTCAAGAAATGATGTCAAGCTTGACTCTCAGAGAGTATTACTAAGAAAGAGAACCGGATAAATAGCATGAAGATTTGATGGTTATTACTCATGAAATGATTTGAAATATCTGTTCACAGGGCTTCCCTTTATTAGAAAAAAAAAGTATAAAAGTAATATGATTAAAGGCGGTGGCGCACGCCTTTAATCCCAGCACTTGGGAGGCAGAGGCAGGCAGATCTCTGTGAGTTCGAGGCCGGCCTGGGCTACAGAGTGAGTTCCAGGAAAGGCGCAAAGCTACACAGAGAAACCCTGTCTCGAAAAACCAAAAACAAAAAAACAACCACTTTTCCTCTGTATAGTACTTGGTTCTAAGGAGCTAAATTTATTTATTATTGAAGCATCCGATCTATTCATTTGTAAAAACAATAGTAAGTATACTGATTTTGTCCAAGATAATAATAATGACTACTGTGTCTAGCCCTAGTTGTCTCAGTTTTTGTATATTAGGATGCCCTTGTAACAACTCAATGAAGTAAGAACCGTTATTGCTCCCATTTTAAGCAGCTTACCCAGGGCCACATATCTGTTAATTTTAAAGCCAGGATTTGAATCTGGGCTTTATGAGTCCCAAGACCTAATAAACAAGGTGGGGAAGAACACACCTCACCAGTGATTAATTTCAGACTTAGATCAGGTTTCAGAGAGCGTTAACGAAGTCTGCCCACAGCCTGCGTGTGATTTGTTGAAACCAGTGAGTAGGAAAGACGTTTTGGAGAGTGGGTGGAGCACCATGCTTAGTGAGGGGGCTGGTGACCACATTTCAGGTAGTGTTTCTCCGCTTAGGATTTTCCACGGTGACCGATGCTGCTCACCATTTGCCAAGTTCCACCAACAGCTCTCTGAGGACTTGGTACTTAATTCTGAAGTGCTGGGACTAAGTCCAGGATCCTGAACTTGTGAGGCCGGTGTTCTGCCACTGATCTGTGTCCCCAGTTCAGATGTGATACATTGGATTAAGAAAATACATGTTAAATGTCAAATCATTCTCAGAAACACTTTTTAAAGCACAATGGATAATAGATATTCTGTGCTTACTTTTAAGTAATTCATGATAAAAAAAATGTATGCAGTTGTCATGACGGGAACCTGCCAACTTGTCACTCAGGCAATATTTACATATTAACAGGTGCCACGTGGTCACCAGATGCTTGTGTGGATGGAATACTGTAGAAACCACATCAGGCCAAACCTCAGGGGAACAGCTAAATATTATTAGTATATATATATATATATTAATATATATTAATATATATATTTAATTACAAAGACAAAAATCATAATATCAGGACTAGGTTCTGGCACTGTGTTGCCAGGCATAGCACACAGCTCCTGTCATGTTTAAAATAGTATCTGGCCTTCCTTGGAGCTATTTCTAGTGCTGGATCATACACTCAGGATATCATGTCCTTAATCCGAAGGAAACAGCAGAGTGGAGTCGAGTGGGATATTTGCAGGGAGAAAAGAGAGAGGAGGGGCTGAACTGATGTCAGACCGGCTGCGTGGAGGATTGTTGAAGCCCCTGGAGCCTTGGATGTTCGAGCTGGGCTCTGCATTACCGCCCCAGCCGGTCTCAGGAGTTGGGCAAGCCTCACTCTTTCAGGGTCACCTGATTGCCCCCCAAATGGGTGAGCATTGGCTGGTTTTGGAGATAGGACTGCAAGTTCACACCAACCAAGAAGGAGTAAAATAACAGTGGGAAGTTCAAGCAGTTCTCCAGATAACTCTGCTTCTTCCAAATGCCTTTAGCTTGGAGATCCAAAGAATTGAATTACGGAATAAGTCTTTTTGTTTGTTTGTTTGTTTGAAGTGCTGGGGATCAACCTAGGGCCTTGTTGACCTTTCATCCAACCTGTGTATATCTTGTCTGCTGGACCTGGGATCCGAGGGCTTGAAAGAATGGGGCGGACTACAGTCTAATGCTGTAGACAACCTCACTTCAGTTTCTGTGGACTTTTATACACGAATGAAACACAGAAAGCAATGATCCAAGGCAGGTTGTTTGAGTTCAGAAAAACATGTAAATAAACGCCAGTAAGCATATATTAAATATTGACAGAGTAGCCCCTTTTCCAGAACTTTCTCAGGACAAATCAATGTAAACACAGTTGCCTGGCACATACTATGGATTCTGTCTGGGGAAGCAGGAAAGCAGGGCAGAAGGCCGTATCCAGACTCAGGGCACACTGAACAGATTGGAATCTACAGCCATGTTCTGACATCTAACAAGAATAAACATGTCTTATAAATCGAAGGAGGCAAGAAGTCACATCCAAGCACAGTCCAGGGAACAAAATGCACCTGAGGTAAAAGGCCCTCTGCCTTTTCTCCTGCAGCCCCTCTCACGTTCCTCAAGGCATTGTTCACCATGCCTCAGTCTTTTGTCCGTGTCCCGACAGGCTTTGTTCAAGTAAGTGCTCTGAGACTAAGCCAAGTCCTCGTCCCCAGTACTTTGCTAGTAAGCGTTTGGACTTAGGTGACCTAGAGGGGGATTCAAGAAGCATAGGATCGGAGGAGCCAGGGATCTTGCCCTGTTTTCTACTGTTAGTGTTCATGAAGTACTGTGTTGTGTGCTGAGCGGTGTGTGTGTGCGCGGCATGCTGTCCTGACAAGTACTGAGTTCTTGGAAGCTTAGGAAGGAGGAGTTTCAACAGGTTTGCCTAGGAAGCTTTGAGTCATCTCAGATGTTGGAGGAAATGGGTGGGGTAGCTGGGGTCCCAGCTCAGGTCTGTGTGACCCACAAACCTGTCTGACTAGAATCACTTTTCTGGGCTGGGTGCAGTGGCGCACGCCTTTAAATCCCAGCACTTGGGAGGCAGAGGCAGGTGGATCTCTGAGTGTGAGGCCAGCCTGGTCTACAGAGTGAATCACAGGACAGCCAGGGCTACACAGAGAAACCCTGTCTTGAAACAAACAAACAAACGAACAAACAAAACAACAACAAAAATCAAAACCAAAACAACAACAACAACAAAAAAAAACCCACTCTTCTGGTTTCTCCAGTAAGTTTGGGAAAATCTTCCCGGCCACTTCTTGACTTACTGCCTTCAGAAGACAGTGGCGTCTCTGTGCGCTTGTTTCCAGAGACACACCCTATATAGGAGAATCACAGAGTGACAACTTTGGTGATTGTGGGCTATGCCGGTGACATGCCCTTAGGGTTGTGGCATATTCTGGATAGTGCAGTCCACCAAACTGTACCGGATCACATTCTGCTTATCTGCCTTACTATCCCTTTAAAAGGTGTAGCTGTTTCTAGAGGTCAACATCAACATACCCAGCATTTTTTACTTTACACGTCTGTGTAAGCCATGTCAGCCACAGACTTGGCCATAAATGCTGGCAAGTGAGATGTGAGCCGGGGGCAGGGACTTCATTAGATGCATTGTAGCATGCTTACTGTTGAAGATCATGGGCTTTGGAATCACACGGCTTTGAGGGTAGGCGATATATTGTCACTGTGTTCTAATTAGATGACACCCGATTCAGCCTTAGGGTGACTACACTATTTGTTTTCAAGTTTGGGTCATAGTCACCAACTATTAAACTAGAAGGAAGGACGCTGTTTGATAATATCTAGTATATGTGGCCAAAAAAATAAATTGAGACTTTCCTGGACAAGCTGAGACATAGACCACCTTTCTTTTTCTTTCTTTGCTTTATTTTTTTTTAAATTGTGGTAAAAAAAATATATATAACATAAAACTTACCATTTAATTATTATTTTCTTTTAAATATGTATGTATGTATGTTTGAGTGTATGTAATTTGTTTGAGTGTCCCTGTGGAGGCCAAATGACAACCCCAGGTGCTAGTCTTCATGTACTGTCCACCTTGGCCTTTGATATATGGTCTCCCGCTGGCCTGGAACTAACAAGACTAGACAGGGTGGATCACAAGCCGTCGGATCTGCCTGTCCCCACTCACCCAGCACTGGGATTACAAGCATCTGCCGCCATTCCTAGCTTAAAATTCTTTTCTTTCATTTGTTTATCTTTTTTGGGGGGTGGGGTGGGGGATGCTGCATGTGCACACTGCATGTGGGGAGGACAACTTGTAAGAGTTGATTCTCCTCTTCCTCCGCCTCCTGAGTGCTGATATTACAGGCATGTGCAAAATACCCTGATATTTTGTGTTGTTAAAAACACGGGGGCTGGAGAGATGGCTCAGTGGTTAAGAGCACTGACTACTCTTCCAGAGGTGCTGAGTTCAGTTCCCAGCAACCATGTGGTGATTCATAACCATCTGTAATGAAATTTGGTGCCCTCCTCTGGTGTGCAGGCATACATGCAGACAGAACATTGTATACATAATAAATAAACACCCCTCCCCCCACAACAACAACAACAACAACAACAAAAAACCAAAGCAAAACAAAACAAAACAAAAAACCCAGAACACTAGCTGGCAGTGGTGGCACACGCCTTTAATCCCAGCACTCAGGAGGCAGAGGCAGGTGGATCTCTGTGCGTTCGAGGCCAGCCTGGTCTACAGAGCGAGTTCCAGGACAGCCAAGGCTACACAGAGAAATCCTGTCTCAAAACAAACAACAACAACAACAAAACAAAAGCCCACAACCCCCCCCCTACAAAAAAAAACCCCAAAAAACCAAAAAACCCAGAACACTTGTGGAAGTCACAGGACAACTTGTTGGAGTGGGTTTGGGGATCGAACTCAGGTCATTAGGTTTGGCAGGAAGCCCACATCTACTGAGACATCCCAGCAGCCTGTGCCTGCTTTTGTTTACATTGGTTCTGGAGACTGAACTCAGGTCCTTAGCTTGCCAGGCAGGCAGACATTTTACAGCTGTGGTGGTCTGAATGAAAGTGATCCCCGTAGGCTCACGGGGTGGCACTGTTAGGAGGTGTGGCCTTGTTGGAGGAAGTCTGTCACTGTGGGCATGGGCTTTGAGGTCTCAGATGCTCAAGCCAAGCCCACTGTGGCAGTCTCTCTCCCCTCTGCCTGTGGATCCAGATGTAGAGCTCTCAGCTCCTTCTCCAGCACCATGTCTGCCTGCATGCCGCCATGCTTCCCGCCATGATGACAATGGACTGAACCTCTGAACTGTAAGCCAGCCCCAATGAAATGTTTTCCTTTATAAGAGCTGCCGTGGCCATGGTGTCTCTTCACAGCAATAGAAACCCTAACTGAGACTCCATCTTCTCTGTCTCCCAGCTCATCTTTAAACTTCCTTGAGTGTTCTGTTGAGCAGCATTAAGGACATTCATAGTCCTTGGCAGCCATTCCACAGTCTCCAAAAGTTCTTCAACTCTGTCCCCATTCAACAGTGACTAGTAATTCCCTTCTTCCCTCAGCCCCTTTCTAGATATACTCCCTATAAATTTGTCTACTTTTAGCACCATCGGCAAGGGGAATCCAAATGATGCCTGTTCACATGCACAGTATGGCACATGCAACCTCCACCCCACCCCACCCCCAAAAGATGAAAGAAATGAAAAAATCAGACAATATATTCTGATTGAAAGAAAAATTTTAATGCTATATTTTTATTTCATGTGCATTGGTGTTTTGCATATGTGTCTGTGTGAAGGAGTCGGATCCCCTGGAACTGGCATTACAGACAGATGTGAGCTGCTATGTGAGTGCTGGGAATTGAACCCAGGTCCCCTGGAAGAGCAGCCAGTGCTCTTATGGGCTGAGTCATCTCTCCAGCCACAAAAGGAAAAAAATGTTAAAAATCAAAAGGTGGTGGCAGATGCTTGTAATCCGATGAGTGGGGACAGGCTCTAGGCTGGGAGTCCAGCTAGTCTAGTCTAGTTAGTTCCAGGCCAGCGAGAGACTATGTATCAAAAACCAAGGTGGACAGTGTAAGCATTACATACAGCTCAGACGGAAAGGTATCCTGGCAGCCGGGAGCCAAGGAATACCGCCAAGTCACCGCACAACAGACCTCACACGAGATTGATTGGGAGGGAAAAAACCAGAAGGGTGGCTGCCTCTTTGCTCGGGAGAGAAACAGCAGAAAACTGAACAGGATACAGGGCTTATATAGAGTTTCTTAGGAGGGTGGTGGAACTTTTCAGGGTGGATATTGGTGGGATTTCATGTCCATAGATTGGGCTTTTTACTCCATAGGGTGGGGGCTGGGTCCAGCAGTTAGGGCAGTTAGAGTATTCTGTGGGTGGAGCCTGGCAGCTAGATGTCCTGGGGCAGGGCTCTGGCTGCTTGTGTGGCTCGAAGGGCTTATAGAAGAATAATGCACCTGGGGTCTTCAATCAACATCACCCATGCTGTAGCAAGTATAAGGTTTTTTTTCTTCCTGAAGTCTGAGTAAGACTACGTTCTCTGCTGGAGAGAGGAACTGCTATACCATTTTCCATAGCAGCTCTACCATTTAATATCCCCACCCAGGTGGGGATATTAAATGGTAGAGCTGCTATGGAAATCCCCGCCAACACTGGTTACCTCCTTAACCTTCTAAGTCAATCAGTAATGCATTGCACATCTCCCAAGTTGATCCGTTTTCACGTACATGTAGTGTAGATGCAGTTGACACTGTGACCTAATCAAACCCACTCAGTATGGGCATTTGGATTGGAACCCGAGAGGTGGAATTTGTCAGGGCTTCCCTCCATCCACCTTCCCCGGGAAGGAAATGGAAAGGGCAGAAAACCTCGAGCCTTTTGTACCTGAATTCGGTGTCTTGGGCCATGCATGAGGAGGATGTAATGGCCTGATCGATTTCCCATACTGTTCTTTTGTTCTTTATTTTTCCTTTGATTTCTTTATTTCTTTTATTACCTCTATTATTTGGATGGTGTGTGTGTGTGTGTGTGTGTGTGTGTGTGTGTGTGTGTGTGTGTGTGTGTGTGTAACAGCTTTCAGGAATTGTTTCTCGCCTTCCAGTATGTGAATCCCAGGGATTGAACTCAGGTCATCCGGTTTGTGAGCAAGCTTTTTTTACCTGCTGGGTCATTTCAATAGGCTTTGTCGATTTTTTTCGTTTGGAGACTGTGTCTTTTTTATGTAGTCCAGGCTAGCCTAAAAATCTCTTAAAGTGCTTAAGCTGGCCCTGGACCTTTCTGCCTCAGCCTCCCGAGTGCTAGGATTAAAAGGCATGTGCCACCATGCCTTTTCTACTGTTCTTGAGGCCCTGTCCTCCTTGGCTCTGTCTCCTGAACCTGCAGGAAGGTTTGTGGAAGTGGTTAATGTACTCACAAGTACCGACAGCTCTGTGAAATAGGCCGGACTAGCTGGGCAGGGGCTGGCCAACTTCCTCCATACCAAACGCTTCACATCCCTGCAGCAGGTTGCCACGCCTCTGTGGTGTAGTATTTGTGATAAGGAAGGCCACTTCTTTATTGGCAGGTACCAAGCAATTTGCTAGTAAGATCTCTCTTTCTTCCCGCACTCCAATTTACATAAACCAGATGGGGTTGAGAAGAAACCAAAACTATAAACCTGTCTTTAAAGTCTTATTTTAAAAACAAACAGTCCAGCCTGGTGCTGCATGCCTTTAATCCTAGCAGTTGAGAGGCAGAGGCAGACAGATCCCTGCGAGTTCTGAGTTCCAGGACAGCCAGGACTGTTAGGCAGAGAAACCCTGTCTTGAAAACCAAACAGCAAAACCCAAAACAAAACAAAAAACTCAACAAACGAACCAACCAACAACCAGTTGACCACTGACACATTTGAAACACTGAGGAGTACTATCAAGCTAAGTCTCCAGTGACCTTAGCACCAGCTTTGGTTGTCCTGAGAACCACTGAGGGCATCAGGATGCCTGCCTGCCTGCAGTAGGCATGGATGCCATGCGAGACTTCTCACAGCTGTCTTAAGGAATAAACGAACTTTATTTCAAAAGAGCGAATGAGTAAGAGAAACAAAGAGCTTAATGGACGTTTCTTAATATTGTCCGGGGAGAGATGGGCTTCGATCAATGTCGATTGTAGACCGGGGAAGGGATGGTAACAGGGCCGTCCACCCAGGGCAGAGGACTTCAGAAAACCCCAGTGTGTGACTTCTACTTGAAAAGTACCTAAGATATCGTATGTAGGGGAGTTGTGACAATATGACGGTTGTTTCCATGTCCCAAAGGAGCTGTTGTGTCTGTTTATCAGTTCATCTTGTTAAAAATGCTAGGGATGGTTTGATTTAAAATTAGTGCTCCCGAGTCTCTTCCTCAATTGTGTTTCTTCTTATTTCTATGTTTTTTGAGATAGGGTCTTACTATATAGCCTTGACTGGTCTGAAACTTGTTATGTAGACCAGGCCTGCCTTTGCCTCCCAAGTTCTGGGATTAAAGGCATGTACCACTGTGTCTGGCCATCTTATTTTATTTATTTATTTATTTATTTACTTTTGTTTGTTTGTTTGCTTGTTTTCGAGATGGTTTCTCTGTGTGGCCCTGGCTGTTCTGGAACTCGCTTTGGAGACCAGGCTGGCTTCGAACTCAGAGATCCGCCTGCCTCTGCCTCCCGAGTGCTGGGATTAAAGGCATGCGCCACCACTGCCAGCTACCTTATTTTCACTTTCATTGTTTTGTTGTGCTTAATAGCAAAGTATTATGTTCTGTGTCAAAGTATCTGGGCTGCAATGTACAGGTGTTTGGTCAGATGTTCTGGGGACTGGTAAAATAGCTTTGTGTGCAAGATTGAGGACCTGAGTTCAGAGCCCCAGCTCCCATATTAAAAGCTGGGTGTGGTGGCGTGTGCCTGTGAGCTCAGCAGTGAGGAGGCAGAGACAGAGCATCCCTAGAGCTCAGTGGCCAGCCTCTACCTGTACGTGTTCACTGGTCTCGCGGTTCGTGGACAGGCCATGCCCAGCTTGTATGTAGTGACGAGGATCTAGACTCAGTACCTCCTGCGGGTGCAGCAAGCTCTTTACCCTCTGAGCCATCTTCCCAGCCTGTAATCAAGCACATGGCTTTGCGAAGTAAAAATCTGTCCAATGAAAGTTCAGGTTAGTGTATCATATCACAAATAGCCGTACTAGTAGGTGGTATGCAGCTTGACGAGCAAGAAGGTCGGACTTATGGGTACTTCTGGGAAAGGTAGTTTTGTTTGATTGCTAGATGGATAGGTATGAATAGCTCAGAGATGCTGCTACACAGTGGAGACCTTTGTATTCCTTTGGCTTTATCGTTTTCTTACTGTTTAGACACATTGCAGGCATGTTACTTTGTATTCATAGACTTCGTTAATATTTAAATACAACTCTAAGCCATTTTGCTTTGTTTCACTCTAGGTGGTGCTCTGGAAAAGGGCAGGGGAAGAGGGAGGGTATGTGTTTAGGAGTGGCCAGAGCAGGCTTTGTGGAATTCCTCCAAAGTGGACTAGTTTGAGAGTGCGTGAAACCGTCAGTCACCTTTGTCTTTGCCGTGTGACATCAGTCTCCTGAAGCCGGTCATTTACTCTTTCCCACACCATCCAGAGCTTCATTGTTGCCTTTTCCCCACTCTGCCCTTGTAAACATTCCTGCCCCGACTCCTGCCCTTTGTTGGTCTTGCTCCTATCAGAATAAATAAAATTGGCTCTTAATCGCGTGGAACCCTTGAGAGCCCTGGGTACTGACGCACTGGGACTTCCTGATGTCGGTTTGACTCAGCTGCGCGGGATCACGGGAGGGTTCTGAAGAGCACTCCACAAGAGCTGCATGACTTGTTTGCCGGCTTTGATTACACCTGTGTGGGGGACTAGAGGTTGTGGAGGGGGTGGAGACCTGCTCCTCAGCCCTCAGAACCCGGTGGTGTGCTGGGGACAGGAGCATCTGGGTCTCTGTGGTTGTGCAGTTTAAGAAGCAGGCCCTGTAGGTGCAGTCTGGAGAAATAATTGTCAAGTTTAATTACGGATCAGGTGAGGAAAAGTCACACCCCAGCCTTTTTTTTTAAACTAGTTTATTGTCATCATTGTTATCAAAGCACTTGGGGCAATTTTCTGTAGACCCGAGTTAAGATGACTTAGTTCCTCCCCAAACAGTGTATTTTGTTGTGGTCGGCTGCCAGCGTACCGGAAGTGTGCATTGGATCCACAGGGTGCTAGTACTGCCTGTGCAGGGTCTGAGAACCAGGAGATCTACCACCGTTGACGGTTACCTAGACCCATGTACCTGGCCAGCCATCCCAGAGGGCTGAGGTGGAGGCATCCTTTTCTATAGCCGCTGCATCGCATCTTCCTTGCGATTCAGCTTCATTTTTTTTCCACCCTTTTTTTTTTTTTTGGATAGCTTCAGTTGACCGAACCAGAAGAAAAACTGAAAATAGGTGTAAAAGATATGGCTACAAGTCTGTTGCATTGTGGTTTGTGGCTGAATCTAGCCATCCCTTGGGGGCATGGCCTTCTTCGCTATTTGGTCTCTTTCCCAGTAATCGTGTAAACTTTGGGGGCTCTGGGGAGCTCTAGGAATGGGGGGGTGGCAGCAGCTCCCAGAAAAGACGACTGGGGACTATGGACTGGGTAGGGGTCCAGTGTTTCAATCTAGGCCGAGCGGTCTGCAAAACTAAATAGAAAAATAAACGTCATGGCCCACGGCTCTGCTTCCCCAGGCAGAAGTTTGGAAGGACGGGGTTATATGTAGGGATTGAAGCAGACCCTTTGAAGCAAGAGTGTCCTACCCTACTTTATGTGTGGATGAAAAAGGAGTGTCCTTTGCATGCATAACCATCCCCTTTAAAGAATTCTCTAGTCAGATATTCTGCAGGTTGTTTATCACGTTATCCTCTGTGCTCTCTTTGGTTAGCTCATTACAAAGCGTGGTTCTCCCAACAAGTACTACAACCCTGATTTTTTTTTTTTTTTTTTTTTTTTTTGCTTCTCAGCTTTCCACCCATTTGAATGTCCATTTTCTCTGTGTAGGCTCAGCTCAACTGGGAGTTTAAATAAAGCAGATATTAGGAAGAATTCAGCTGAGGTGTGTGTGCGTGCGAATGAATTTAACCTGCTCAGCATTTTTTTTTTAACCTAAGCATTCATTTAAACATTTTTTCCCATTTATTTATTTACTGGGTGGGTGAGGGGCCTCACGTGTGAGCACCATGGCTCGAGTGTGGAGGTCAGAGGACAATCAGGAGTCGGTTCTCTTTTTCCGCCAGATGGGTGCTATGGATTAAACTCACATTGTGACCCTTGGCAGCAAGTAAGTGCGTTTACCCACTGGAGCATCTCACCAGCCCCAAAGCATTCATCTTTAAAAATGTAAACATCTTTATTAACTGATTTTGTTATTTGATACTCTCATACATGTAGACACATCTATAATATGTTCTGATTACTTTTCCCCTCCACCCTCCCTTTCCCCAGTCCGTGACTTCATGGTTTTGTTTTGTGACCCACAGTTTAATCGGGGCCGTTGGTGTGACCATTGGGTTGGAATTATCTATTGAGACCTGGTGGGATCATGGGTGCTTACATAATCGAAGGCAATGAATCTGCCTGACTCTAATGCTACCAGATAGTTGAGCAGTGAGTGCCAAGGCCCTCTGACTGTTGAGGAACCCATCCTCACGTATACCCTGTGCAGGTATCCAAAGCTGTGGACTTTGTGGTTCGGATAGCTGGGCCTTGCCCTAAAGATGTTATCTTACAGCCCCTCTTGTTATTTTTTTCAGTCCTTACATTCTTTCTGCCCCTCGTTTCTGCAGTGCTCCCCGAGCCTGAGAGAGGGTGGTATGCACGACTTAGGTAGGGCTGGCTGAATTGTTTTATCTAATTATTCTTTATCAATAAAAACCTGGGAGTCAGATATTGGGGTAAGAACCTGAAAGATCAGAGAAGTGACAGTGAAGCGATCTGTCTGTCTGTCTCTCTCAATCCCAAAGGGCCTAGACTCTCTCCAAGCCCTGCCCTACTACTTCTTGTGTCTCTCTATCTGTCCTTAGTCCTCCCAAACCTCTGTGGCTAATTCTGATCAGCTAGCTCTGCCCTCTGATTCAAAGCAAACTTTATTGGCAGTCTCGGGAGTGTCAGAATTCGACCAAAATACCCCACAATGTAGGGCTGCCTCTTTGCAGTTTTGAGAGGGGAAACTGAACTCCTCTGTATTCATGTGTAACATGAAGAGCCCGATCTGCTCAGTGCTTTCTTGCTAGGCTTCCAGACACACCATGGGTACAGTTACCATGGCATAGGGACTTCCTTGGATGGATTAAAGTTGAAATAGCTTCACCACCTTCTGAACCCTGCCAGAAGCTTGGGGTCCAGGATTCCCTGGGATGGAGACAAAGGATTCCCTGGCTGGAGGTCACGGCACTGAACTCAGACACTTCGCATTAGCATCTGACAGGTCTCTGAGGTGACCAGGGAAGACTGTGGACAGCTCGGGCATGCCCAGCATGCCTTTCCCATCTGATAGGCAATGCGGGGAATTTGAGAACTGGTGCCGTCCCTCCCTGGGCAGGTCCCTGGTTGGTGCCGAAACACAGTCCTTTATCCCACTCATGCTACCTGCTTCTCTGCCCTAGTTTCTAAAGGGTAGTTCGTGTATCTTCTGTTTCTGCTGCTTCCCCGCTCCTTTTGACTCTCGTAGCTGCGAAGCTACATAAAACCACCAGGAAAGGAGAGGGCAGAGCCCCTGCTCAGTTCATTCGTCCTTTCCTTTATTCCCCTTCTTTAAAGTCCAGGACATTTTCACCTTTGTCTGTCCCCATCTTTCTGTGACCTTCTCATCTGTCACATGGTGAAAACCTGGTCACTCAGAGAGCATCGCATTCCCTGATGTGGGTGCTGGGGGCTGGACTCAGGTCCCTGGAAAGAGCAGGAGGCACTCCTTCTTACCTGCTCCGTTGTCTCGCCAGCCCCGTATGCTGCTCACTTCAACGGCTGGCATCTCTTACCTGTTCAAAGTGATGCTTTGGCTGCATGGAAACTAGTAGGCGTGCCTACTGAAGCGTCTCAGAGTGACACTTTTCCCCGTGTACCCCTCCTTCCAAGCGTGGGTGTTCGTTCACACGGTTGCTTTTGCAGCCAGTTGTAGATGCTGACGCTATGCTTGCGGCCCGGTAATCCGCATTCCCCACCTCATTCTGTTTCCTGTCGCCAAATAGAATATCTGAGGTTTGGTAATGAGCAGAAGAAAGACTTTTATTATTTTGGCTCATGGCTTGGGGACGGAGGGGAGTCTAAGAACGTGGCACTGATGGGGGCCTTGAGCCGCTCCGACTCACAGCGCATAGCGGAATGGCAAGTGGGCGGTTTTAGGAGAAACAACACACGAAGAACTTTATACGAACCCTCTCCGAGGTAACGAACTGTAGTGGTTTTGAACAAAGTGTCCTCCACAGTCTCGGGTATCTGAACACTTGGTTCCCATTTGGTGGTGCTGTCTGGGGAGGTTTAGGTGGTCCAGCCTTGCTGGAGGGAGTGCATCACCCGGGAGAGGGGAGTTTTGAGAGTATATATGGCTATAGCTTCTCCTTACTTCCGTTTCACCCTCTTTCCGCTTTGAACTCGCCGCTGAGGGTATGACCTCTCAGCTTCATGCTCCTCCCTCGGTTCCTCCCCACCATGAGGGACTCTTGTCCCTCTGGAACCATAAGCTCTGCCTTATGTACGCTGCCTTGGTCATGGCATCCTCTCCCAGTAACAGAAAGATAACGAATACACGGATGCGGCCCTTTGAGATCTCTGCTAATCCTTTCCCCAGAGTGGAGCTCTTATGACATGACCACTTCTCGAAGGTCCCGTCACATCCAGAGCTATTACGTTAGCTATTACATTTCAACGCAGCTTTCGGTGGAACAAACCCATAGCACGGGCAACGTGCTTCTTACAGAGTGCTTTCGCTTATATCCTGAGCTTTACAGCCTGAGTATTTTTGACTTTATAATGAATGAATAGAAGGCACAGAGGTTCTGTGGTTTGCTAGTAAAGAATGGGAGTGGGCTCAGATCCAGAGCCCATGCCCTATGCAGCGCTGCTCTGCATCGAAGGCTGTGAGGCTTTAGTAAGAAACTTTTGCCCTGGAGGCCTGGTTTTAAAGGAAAAAGCTCACACTTCACAAACTGATTTGCAACACTTTGATAATATGTTAGCTCACTGTGGCTGCTGTACAAAGTTCCATGATCTGGGTGTTTTTTTTTTTTTTTTTTCCCCCAGACAAGGTTTCTCTATGTAGCCCTGGCTGTCCTGGAACTCACTCTGTAGACCAGGCTGGCCTTGAACTCACAGAGATCCACCTGCCTCTGCCTCCCGAGGGCTGGGAATAAAGGTGTGTGCCAACACCACCCAGCCGAACTCGGTTTTAATGACAGAAATGTATTCTGCTGGTGTTCTGTAGGCCCCAAGTCTGAGATCAAAGGCTGCTTTTTTTCTGAAGGGCTCTGAAAGAGGATCTGTCCCAGGATCCTCTCCTAGACAGACATGTTACACGTCATCCCATCCCGTACATCACCTCTGTGTGCTGATCTGTGTCTCTGCTTCCTTTTCTTACGTGGATATGGTTTCCTTGGAATAGGACCCTCCTGTATGACCACATTCCTGTTTAATTACTTCTGCAAAGACGTTGTCTTCAAATAAGGCCACATTGTAGGATACTGGGAGTTGAGATGTCAACATATGAACGTTGAGGAGACACAATTCAACCCATGATGGTGAGCATGCCAGTAAAACATAGCTCTTTCTCCTGGCAGTCAGACACAGACACAGCAGTAAACACAGGGTCTGCTTCTGGGGATCCTATATCCTGCTGAGCGGAGACCCATAGGGAATGGGTAAGTATGAAGTCAGGTCATGACAGTCACTTTGAAGGCAAGACAGGTAGAGAGTGACTCTGGGCTGGGGAGTGGACCTGAATGAGGGGAGGGAGGGAGGGAGCTTCATGCAGGGCCTTCCTGGCTGAGGGAACAGCCTGTCCAGCGGCTCCAAGGCCCTGGGATGAGTGCTAGGAAGAGAAGGCAGGCCTGTGTGGCTGTAGCAGAGGAGCAAGGAAGAGCAAGACAGCCAGGGGAGGATTTTGAACTTTGTCCTCTGCACGTCTTTATCCTTTCTCCCTCATTCTGGATGCACTGGGTCTGGGACCCTCACATTCCTTGGGAGTCATGAGAGCGCTTAGGCTCATCCATCCCTGCATGTGACTCAAGTCCCTTAGCCACCCCAGGGGCAGAAGCACTATCTGCCCTTTGTTTCCCTGGGTCCTGGACTGTGTTTTCTTGGATGTTTCTGTAACCCGCAGCTTTGGGAAACGGAGGTAGGGCCTGCCTCTGACTCCCAAGGAATGTGGTCACCCGCCAGTGCTTTGGCGTATGTTTGTGGTTTTTTTTAGACTTTTTTTTTTTGGTGTTATCTCTGCAGCTTTTCACCCCACAATGAAACCTACCATGAAATTGATAAAATGACAACTTTGGTTGGAACAGGGTCACAGCTTAGATTTCCCCATGTTAAGCAGCTCCCTAGAGATCATTGTGGAAACTGTCCCACATGGTTCCAGAAACACTGCTTTTGAGCCACTAAACGTCCCTTTAGAATTCCGATCTGATAGCTGCAAAGGATACTATCTTAAAGTCTTAGGGAAGACAGATTGTGTTTTAGGAAAAAAATTAACTTACCAATTATTAACAGGACAGTACAAATTTAGCATGGTACATGCGTTGTGTTTGGAGTGCAAGTTGGGGGCATTTTTTTTTTTAATTAAAAATTGTTATTTGTGCTGGGTGGTGGTGGCACATGCCTTTAATCCCAGCACTGGGAAGGCAAAAGCAGGTGGAGCTCTGTGAGTTTGAGGCCAGCCTGGTCTACAGAGGGAGTTCCAGGATTGGCTCCAAACCTACACAGAGAAACCCTGTCTAGAAAAACCAAACCAAACAAATAAATAATTATGTGTGTGTGTGTATATGCATAAGTCAGAGCTGGTCCACCCAGTTGCGGGCATTTCTTTTGCACAGTCCCACCTGTTTGTTTATGTACTCTCTGTGGCTGCTCTTAGCAGGGCGACAGAGTTGAGTTGCTGTGACAGACCTTTGGTATCTGGCTCTGCCAGAAGAAGAGCTAGCTGCTGAGCTCTAAACAGGGCACTTAGGCTCGGTGTTTTGTTTGGTGTGGGGTGGGGAGGGTTGGCGCAGACTTGCCTGAATGATCATGTGATTTAATTTTCATATGAAAAGGGTGTAAAAATGACTCCTCAGTGAGAGGCTTCTCACCAATGATGATAATTTGGAGGAAATTTAGAAATTGAGAATCAATTTGTAGTATGAAATATTTTTTATTTACTGATTTTTCCCCTCTTTGAATAAACCTGTGGTACAATGACCCAGTATAGAATATTAGTACAAATTAAAAAACTAGTATTTTAAAATATTTTATATGCGTTGGTGTTTTGCCTGCATGTAGATCTGTATGAAGGTGTTGGATCCTGGAGTTATGAGCTGCCATGTGGGTGCTGGGAATTGAACCTAGGTCCTCTGGAAGAGCAGTCAATGCTCTTACCCATTGAGGTATCTCTCCAGCCCCCTAAAAAAAATCCTGAATTTTATTGTAAAAGCCAGAGGTGGTAGATGACTTCCAAGGAAACAACATCTTCCAGACAAAACAGGACGGATGCGCAGATGAACTCACAGAACTTAGGACAGCCTGCGCAAGTCTTAGCCAGACCAAAAATCCTAGTATTGAGAAGGGGAAGTAATGAAGCCTCCTCCCTAACCAAGAAGCTATTTGCAATTGGACCTGCTGTCGAAGGGAAAATCTGTTTTCTCTAGTGGAGCGTCACTGGGAATATCAACCACACTCCAGGACAAGGTCCCATTCCTGGCAGTGGTTGGCCAACACAAAATGGCCTTTATTTTTATTTTAATTTTTTTTTTATTTTTTGGACATGGCTTATGTAGCTGTCCTGGCTCTCATGCTGCAGGCCAGGTTGGCCTCGAACTCACAGAGATCCATCTTCTGCTTCCTGAGTGCTGGGGTTAAAGATGTTTGACACCCTGCCTGGTTTAGACTCCGTGTGTGTGTGTGTGTGTGTGTGTGTGTGTGTGTGTGTGTGTGTGTGTATGTGTGTGTGTGTGTGTTTTATTGTTTTGCTTTGATATTTTTTTCTCTTATTGATTTTCTTTTTCGCTTTTTGATTATTAGTCTGTTTTCAATTTTGTTTGTTGTTGTTGTTGTTGCTTCCCAAGAAAGAGGGAGAGAAGAACAGAGAAGATGAAGTTGGGTGGGGAGGGAGGTGGGGTTGGGGGGAGGGAAAAGAATATAATCAAAATACATTGTATGAAAAAATTTAGAAGTCAATAATCTTTAAATTCCAACTATATTAAAATGCACTTTATCTTAGAATACTGCGATACCACCCTTGTCCCTAACAATTCTGGGATCTTCAATCCGTAGGAATTGTCTTAAGGGCTTTGTTTGAGTTAATGAGAACCCGCCATGTTGATAAGGAGGAAAGAGGCAAAGTGAACAAGATGAGGCTGTGTCTCCAGGATTAACAGGCTGCTTGCTAATTGGGCTGATAAGGAGACCATGCCTGTCTGTGTGTGCCAGGAACCACTTGGTAATCAACAGATGTTTTAGCCAGAGAATTTCCCTGTGGAACCAGGACTGTTGCTGTTTACATGGTTATTTTACCTCGGGGCTCCCAGTATATTACATCAGGCTTTGCAAGTGGAAGCCCTAAATACCCGTGGTCATATGCAAATACCACACTATTTTATCTAAGGGACTTGAGCATCTTCAGATTCTGACATCCGTCAATACACACACACAAAAAATACAATTTGAGTGTATCTCTCAGTATACGTTACATTCCCCTGCCTCATAGTATAATATAAGTGCTATGTAAGTAGTCTCCCACAATCCACCCATACATTTAAACATGGCTGAGGTCTTTGAAGTGGCCTTTATCATGGTACATTCTTCTTCTTTTTCTTATGTACCCTTTTATTTTATTTTTTAAATTTATTTATTTATTTATTTTTAAAGATTTATTTTATGTGCATTGGTGTCTTGCCTGCCCGTGTATCTGTGTGAGGGTGTCGGATCCCCTGGAAATGGAGTTACAGACAGTTGTGAGCTGCCATGTGAGTGCTGGGAATTGAACCTCCGGCCCTCAGGAAGAGCAGCCAGTGCTCTTAACTGCTGAGCTGTCTCTCCAGCCCCTCATGGTACATTCTTAAGGTAACTGTGTGAAGTGGTCATTTCTACCTTGCTGGAAACAAGAAGTCTTCCTTTTCTCCCTGTGAGCAGGAACTTAGTCTTACTGTCCCTGGCCTTTGGTGACAGCAGCGGATTGTCATTTTTCTGTGCAGTAACTGGAATCCCAGAACTCTTGAGTTGGTTCCAAGTAGTTGCTTAGGAATACTCATGACTCATGCTAAACATTGCTTCCCCCGAGCAGCATTATTAGCTATATCACATTCTGAGTTGTAACCCTGAAAGCCCGTGAGGCCTGAGACCCCCACCTATTAGACAAAATGAACTAGCTCTGTACTGCTTAGCCATCCCTTTCCAAGGCTTTGATCGCATGCCTGGGAGGTGGTAAGAGCTGTGAGCTAGCCTTCGACTTAATCTGATTAAAACCAGATAAGGAATTAGGTCAGAGGCCTTGGACCACAATGCAGTCTGTTTCCAGAGGAGATATGGGGTAAAAATAAACAGGGGGAGTGGGCACAGCATCGCTCAGCATTTACCTTTGACCTTTCCTAGGCGGAAGCAGCTGAACACTGCAACAGGCCGTAGGACTGAGTGAGTGGCTAGGGCGGGATGTATCATTCCAAAGCAGTAACCCAAGGGTGATGTCTGTCACCTGAGCCTCTGAGGGGCATGTATACAATCTGCTCTCAAGTTTTTCTTTATCAATCTTTGTGACCTCATTTTAGGTGGACCTCGGGGCCTGGTAGCATAGCGGCATGCTAGGCCTCACGGCCTTCAGGGCCGATTCCAGTAAAATCTGGTGCTGTGTGACTTTTCCTGGAGAGGTGTAAATACGTGTGTGTTTATTCACCCTGGATAGAGAGGACCCCGATGGACCAATGAAGGGGTTCTGTCCAAGTCTGGGATGTTGGACTGATGGGTTGATTGGGGTTAATTACAGGAGATGGGTGACTCAGGCAAGGCACACCACTAGGAAGTCACACCCCAGTCCACTGACATAGTCACAGAGTCTTGTGAGGCGCAGGAGCCTGTTCCCTCCCTCCAGGAGGAATGGTCACAGGCCTGATGTCATGGAGGTCATCATAGGTACTCAGCTGCGCCGGGCGATGGTGGCACACGCCTTTAATCCCAGCACTTGGGAGGCAGAGCTAGACGGATCTCTGTGAGTTAGAGGCTAGCCTGGGCTACAGAGTGAGATCCAGGAAAGGCACAAAGCTACACAGAGAAACCCTGTCTCGAAAAACCAAAACCAAAAAAAAAAGTACTTAGCTGCAAGGTGGAGGTAGTGATCATACCCAGCCTAGGGGAAATAGCTGTGTTATGCCAAGTTTTCCTTTTTGTCCCTAATTTATTTGTTTATTTATTGGTTGATTGGCATATGTGTGTGTGTGTATGTATGTATGTATGTATGTATACATGCCATGGCTCATACCTGCATGGAAATCAGAGGACAGCTTCCAGGAGTTGATTCTGTCCTACGACATGCATTCTAGGGATTGAACTCAGATCATCAGGCTCAGTGGCAAATACTCTTATCTGCTCAAAACTGTCTCTCTCAAGGAGATAGTTCTGGAAGATCAGTAGGGAGGACCCAAGTGTTACCGAACCAGGTCCGTTTTGCCTGGCACATAGCATGTCAGTCACCAAAATAATGAGAGTTTTGTTTGTTTGACTTTTTTTTCCTGATAGGTTCATGCAATTAGTCCCAGTGCCTGGAACTCACTGTGTAGACCAGGCTGACCTCATGCATAGAAGCAATCATGCTGCCTCTGCCTTTTTAGTGCTGGGATTATAGGCATTCACCTATAATGCCTGGATTAAGATGATGACTCTCTCTCTCTCTCTCTCTCTCTCTCTCTCTCTCTCTCTCTCTGCTTGTTTGTTTGTTTGTTTTTCTAGACAAGGTTTCTCTGTGTAGTTCTGGTTGTCCTGTAATTCACTCTGTAGACCAGGCCTCAAACTCAGAGATCTGCAAGCCTCTGCCTCCCAGGTGCTGGGATTAAAGATGTGCGCTGCCACTACCCATTGAAATGATGAGTTTTTCAAAATAGGAAGTTTGTTCATGAGGTAGCCATGTGTGGAGTCAGGAGAGCAGGCCTCAGTTATTCCTATTCAAGGATATGGTTTAGGAGTATTTACGGTTAACAAATCTGGGTGGTCTGGTGTGTGGGAAAAGGTGACTAGAGGTAAGGAAAATTGAAAAAAAAAATGGCATTCTGTATATGCATAATCAAATTTCATGGCTCTTCCCATTCAGACAATGTTGACATTAGCATGCTTTGGGTGTGGAGTTTTGGTCCTCTGACTTCGACAGGTCACCCTTCAGACACTTGTAAAAGGCCAAGTGAAGGGTCAGCGGCATCAACCATTTTGAGCCGCTCACAAGTTCCTAAGAAACAAACGCAGGCATCGTGACCCTCCGGAGAGGTGTTAACTGTAGCATAGCGCATGAGAACGTGTCTCTTAGCTACACAACTTCTACAGTGGTGGTGAAACCGAACATCTGGAAGCAAGCAAAGCCAGAGGGCGCATCCCCTCAGCTCTGCAGGTCAAGTTCCAGCATCAGAAGCTGCTTCTGTCACTGAAGGAGGGGTCTGGTGAGGACAGTGAAGCCTTCATCAGAATTTGACCTACTCAGCTGAAAAGGCTCTTTTCTCCATCGGCTCTGGTTACCAGCAACTAGACCTTCCTTTCTTAGAGTGTCTCATAGTAATGGCACCCTCTGGTTGAGGCACTAAAGCCAAATGTGAGCTGTTGGGGAGACAGGTCCTGGAGCCCCCATAGACCTAAGTGCCAGGCCTCTGGACACCGATCCCTCTTAGACTGAATGAATTCCTTGGCACTCTTTCCTCAGAGGTTCATGTAGGCCGATACGTATCCTTTGGTGTACTGGGTTTCTCTGTTCTGTCACTGGAGCCTGTCCCGTCTGGGGCGAGGCAGAGGCAGATGGCTGAGTGGACCGGCTGTCTAGGAACAATGAAATAAAATCCGACCTTTCCCCTGTACACACCATGTCTGATGGACGGAGAAAGCAGGCTTTGAGAGCGCCGACTGACAGTGCCCCTTCTGCTCCGGTGGCCTTGACACTGTCTAGTCCGGGGATGTCTAGAGGAAACTCTGATCTCCCTTTGCATAATCGACTGTCTGACACCCTCCTTCCTTGCCAAGTCTCTCCAGTCTGTCGCTCGGCCCAGGTGGCGTGAAGTCTGGTTGCATTGGTCTTCTTTCTGCTGCTGGATAGTAATGGGCAGCTAGAGAATAGAGGAGGGCCGCCCCTCTTTTTATTTATTTACTTTTATTATTCATTCATTCATTCATTCATCTATCTATCTATCTATCTATCTATTTATTTGTGGTTCTTTTGAGACAGGGTTTCTCTGTTTAACAGCCTTGGCTGTCCTGGAACTCACTTTGTAGATCAGGCTGGCCCCGAACTCACAGAGATCCACCTGCTGTTGCCTCTCACGTGCTGGGATTAAAGGAGTGCCCACCATACTTGGCATTCCTTTCTTCTTCTTCTTCTTCTTCTTCTTCTTCTTCTTCTTCTTCTTCTTCTTCTTCTTCTTCTTCTTCTTCTTCTTCTTCTTCTTCTTCTTCTTCTTTTCCTTCTTCTCCTCCTCCTCCTCCTCCTCCTCTTCTTCTTCTTCTTCATTTATTTAACTTTATTTTATGTGTATTGGTACAAAGGTGTCAGATTCCCTGCAACTGGAGTTACAGACAGTTGTGAGCTGCCATGTGGGTGCTGGGATTTGGACCCATGCTTTATGGAAGAGCAGCCAGTGCTCTTAACTGTAGAGCCATCTCTCTAGCCCCTATTATTATTATTATTGTTATTATTTATTACATCCTGGCCAGTTTTCCTTCCCTCCCCTCCCCCTATTTCCCCCTCCTCCCCCAGATTCCCACCCCCCCAGAATAGAGGAAGGCCACGCTTCTGCTTTCTATACTTAGGTGACCAGACCAGAGATCATTTTTGGGAAGTTTTACATCTCTTTGAATTCTCATTCCCACACCTTGTTGGTGATGGAGGAACAATATTACGGGCTAAGTTTGGGTCTGGTTGAGTGGCAACTCTTTGAGAACTATGGGATCTGGGAAGCAGATAGTTTCGAGCTTAATTAAGTTGAGGTTTCCTACTTAATCAACTGAGTGTTTGCCTCAGAGTCTCACCTGACAGGTTCCTGCTGTACATCCTCTTAGGTTTCTTATGAACGTGATGAACGCAGAGGGGCAACTCAGGGCCTGTCACCCAGTTGTCCTTGATAGTTTTAGTGCTGAAAGAGACAGGTCTGGAAAGCAGCCTTCAGATCTCAAACCGCCTGATCAGGCGCAGAGTGGAAGGGATCATGGATTATCTGGTTTTATTTCATCTTCATTGAATTCATTGCTTCTCAAATATATGTGAGCCAAAATACTTTATTATATAAATCTGCCTTGTTCAAAATAGGAAAGGATTATACATTATCATTATTATTGTTATTATTATTATTATTATTTTTCAAGACAGGGTTTCTCTGTGTAGCTTTTGGAGCCTGTCCTGGAACTCACTTTGTAGACCAGGCTGTCCTCGAGCTCACAGAGATCTGCCTGCTTCTGCCTCCTGAGGACCGAGATTAAAGGCGTGTACCACCACTGCCCAGCCAAATTATTTTTCATTACATTTATTTATTGCACACGTGTGTGCACACACCCTCGTGCTACCAATGCACATGTGGAGGTCAGAGGACAATTGTGAGAGTCGGCTCTCTCCCTCCACCATGTGAGCCCTGGGAATGAAACTCAGTTTGTTCGGTTTCACAGCAAGAGCCCTCTACCCACCGAGTCATCTAGCTGGCCCCTAAGTAGCTTTTTCTTGTGGGATGTGGCGCTGTGTTCTAGATTTGAAAGGCACTCCATCACCCACAAAACTTGGCTTCCTCATGCGTCTTACGCGCCGCTGATTTCAGCAAACCCATTGTCGGATGCACCGCGTACGAAGGACTATGCAGGGTACCGATGAACCCCGGTTCTAGTGTCCAAGGAGCCTGTACTCTAGTAGTGAAGGAGACCCCGCACACACCAATGTGGCAGTGTAGAGACCTAAGTCTGTTCATAAAGACTGAGGGAAGAAGCCATCACTTCCAGTGAATCGGAAAGAGGTGGTGGCCTTGATAAGTAGGATTTAGATGTAGAGTAGTGGTTCTCAACCTTCCCAATGCTGTGAGCCTTTCTGTTTTTGTTCGTCATGTGGTGGTGACCACTGCTGCCCCCCCCCTAAAGTTAATTTCGTTGCCACTTCGTAACTGTCATTTTGCTACTGTTACGGATTGTAAACGTAACAGCTTACATAAACATGTAAACATCTTATGTTTTCTGATGGTCTTAGGCAGTCCCCGGGAAAGTGCCCTTTGACCCCCAAAGGGGTCATGACCCACAGGCTGAGAAACACTGATGTAGAGGCATGCAAATGATCATTCTTGGTCAAAGACACCATAGCAGTAGAGGACAGTGTGTGTGTCTCAGCTCTGTAATCGCAACACGGAAGCAGGAGGATTGCTGCTAGTTTCAGGACCGCCTGGGCTACATAATAAGAGCGTGTCAAAAACAGAACAAAGGGTGTGTGTGTGGGGGTATCCTGTAATCGTGTGGATGAACATAGAGGTCATTGTGTTATGGTCTGAATGGGATAAGCCAGACGCAAAAGGACAGATACTGCCTGATGTCACCTCTGTATGGATTCTGAAGTGGCATATTTGTACCAACAGAGGGTAGAATTATGGTATCAAAGGTTGGAGTAGTGACCAGGGGAATTGCTGTTTAGAGAATACAGTGTTAAATTTATTGTTTTTAAATTTTATTTTTATGTGGGAGTGTTCTGTCAGCATGCCTGTTTGCACACCATATCCGTGCCTGGTGCCCACAGAGGTCAGAAGATATCGTCAGATCACTTGGAACTGGAGTTTTATGGATGGTTGTGAGCCATCCATATGCATGCCAGGATCCGAACCTGGGTCCTCTGCAAGAACCAAAAAAGCGCTTTTAACTGCTAAGTGAACTCTTCAGCCCTGGAGAATACAGTGCTTTGATTTTGCACAGGAGAAATGGTCTGTCTTAGTTAGGGTTTCCATTGCTGGGAAGAGACACCATGATCATGGCAACTCTTGTAAAGGAAAACATTCAATTGGGGCTGGCTTGCAGTTCAGAGGTTCAGTCCATTATCATCATGGTGGGGAAGCGTGGCAGTACACAGGCAGACATGGTGCTGGAGAGGGAGCTGAGAGTCTTGGTCCACAGGCAGCAAGAAGAGAGAGAGCCACAGGGTTGAACATCTGAGACCTCAAAGCCCAGCCCACAGTGACATACCTCTTCCAACAAGACCACACCTCCTCCAACAAGGCCACACCTCTTCCATCAAGGCCACACCTCCTCCAACAAGGCCACACCTCCAGTAACACTCCCAGTGAGCCTGTGGGGGGTCCTTTTCATCCAAACCCCCACATGATCTAATGAACTTAAATCAGTGTTCATGTTCGCAGCCAGCTCTTGGCCCTCAAAGCTGGAAGGCAGTGGCACAAGATTCCATTTTTTCCTTCTCTTCCATGCTGTTGCTTCAGCCTTCCTATCAATCAGTTCTAATCTGATTTGGCCAACAACTGAAGAGGAGAAACAACAACAACAAAAAAAATTAGCTGTGAACATCTCCAGGTGTTCATTTCAGTCACAAATTTTCAGTTTGGCGTGGTTCCCAGATGTTGCACAGAATGAATCCCACATTATTCTTTTTGTCAGATCTTTACCAGTTCACCCATTCTTAATTTTTAAGGCTGCCCCAGCACTCTGACCACAGCGCACTGTTTCGGAAATTATGGGAAAATCAACACAAGTTAAGAAAATAAAACTTAACAATGTTTGGTGCTTAGTGGAACGAAATTCTCCTGTGAAGGTTATTTAACTGATTTTGAATTTTTATTTTCAAGTTGCTTCAAGCTTAAAAAGTAAGTCATTAGGGGCTGGAGAGATGGCTCAGTGGTTAAGAGCACTGACTGCTCTTCCAGAGGTCCTGAGTTCTATTCCCAGCAACCACATGGTGGCTCTCAACCACCTGCAATTAGATCTGGTGCCCTCTTCTGACCTGCAAAGACACATGCAGGCAGAACACTGTATACATAATAAATAAAATAAATCTTTTTTAAAAAAGGAAGTCATTACAATTTAACAGTTATGAAGTACATCAAGAACTTCTTCCTTTCTAACATGAAGGAGTAGGTCTTTTCAGTTATGAAAAGATGTAGTTGGAGAAGATTTTGCATGCCATCGTTCCCTCACTTTGGCTCTGTTGTTTGGAGTCCTGTATTTAAGGGGAATTCAGTCTCCACTTCTCACTCATTTTATTAAATCCAAATTTCAGTTAAGTTCTGCTCAGGCTTCTACTGGTTTTAGAGTTTTTTTTTTTTTTTTTTACAAAACTTTTAGGTATTATTATGTTAAAAAATATAATAATCTCTGGGCGGTGGTGGCGCACGCCTTTAATCCCAGCACTCGGAGGCAGAGCCAGGCGGATCTCTGAGTTCGAGGCCAGCCTGGTCTACAGAGCAAGCTCCAGGACAGGCACCAAAACTACACGGAGAAACACTGTCTTGAACCCCCGCTCCCCCCAAAAAAGATAGTAATCTTATGTGTGGATGAATGGATGTGTGAAAGTTTTATCCCGTTAATCTTTTTTTAAAAACATTTATTTATTTGTTATGTATACAGTGTTCTGCCTGCATGTATGCCTGCACACCAGACAAGGACACAGATCTCATCTTTGGTGTGGCTGTGATTAATGTGGTTGCTGGGAATTGAACTCAGGACCTCTGGAAGAGCAGCCAGTGCTCTTAACCTCTGAGCCATCTCTCCAGCCCAATCCCATTAATCTTATGTGCAGGCTATTTACAGTAGGGGAGCCTGGGATCCTAGTATGTGTCACCATTCAGCTGCCGAGGGTCCTTTTGCTCTTGAGTAGATCGTAGGTAGGTAAGAAGTTAGTCCCTAGTGGCCTTTGTCTTCAGTGTTTGGTAGCAGTGAAAAGAGTTGTAGGCGGGTAGAGGGCGTACAGGTGACATCCTCTAATACTACTGTCCTGGTACAGGGACCCAGGTCTCTGATTCTTGATCCTTGGTGGTCGTCAGCTACAGCTCAGCCTGGGGTTTGAGACTCTTGGCTCTGAAAACATGACAGCTCTCAGGAACCTTTGTGACTGGGGCCTACAGGTTGTCACCTCTGGCTCTTTTAGTCCTTCTTTATACCCTCCCTCTCTGTGCCAAGGTTTATTTATTTATTTTCATGTATATGGGTGTCTTGCAGGCATAGATGTGTGCAAAGTGCCCTCAAAGGCCAGAAGAGGGCATCAGATCCCCAGGAATTGGAATTACAGATGTTAGCTGCCATGTGGGATCTGAGAACCAAACCCAGGTCCTCTGCAAGTGCTCTTAACCACTGAGCCCTCTCCTCAGCCCTGATTGGCTCTCTCTTACTGACTCTCTTCTTCCTCTTGCCTTCGTTCTGTCTTGACTACTCTGGACTTTTCTCTTCAGATGCTCCTTCAGTAGTCAGTAGCCACTGCCGGGACTTGGGTACCCATGGCAACAAACAGGAGTGCGGGGGGCACCATGGGGACTGACCTTGGGTAGCCGGGGTCATTCAAGCACAGCATCCCTTGTCACTGAGGATGGAACCCTGGAGGGCCGGTGAGATCTCTGTTGGAATCAGCAGGGTTCAGGCCTGGACACACTGCTTCCTGCGCGCTTCACAGGCGGCCCCGCTAAGCTCCCTGTCCCACTGCTGCTTCTGCAGGCCACTTGTGGCCTGAGAGGTTCCTGGCATTTGGGTCTAGGTGATACCAAGTCCCGGCTTGGCACTGGGTGGTATGGGATCTTTACCTGTTAAGCTGGAATCAAGCCACCCCCAGGCGGTGCTGCTGCCTGAGATAGGCACTAGTTTGGCTGTGAAGTTGTCAGGCACTGTTCGCCACCAACCACAGATGTTCATTTTGGAGCATTCACAGTCATTAAACTTTATATTTAGGACCAATCCCAGTCTTGTGTGAAATGTAGTAGCCTCTCCACCAGGGGAACTGTAAAATAATGAATAGTGGACAATAGGAGAAGTCTGGCACCTGGATGATCCAAGGGCTTTCTCTTCCTGCTGTTCATTTATTAGTTATTTTTCTGTTGCTAAATATCAACACTGGATTTTATATGACTCCCTGTAATTTTAGCGCCTCTAACACTGCATAATAAAGCTTTTGTCTGTCCATGGAAAGAATCTTGTCGGGGCATCAGCACTGGACTGAGACAAATTAGTAGACCTTTAATCACAAGTTAGTGAAGCCACCTAGTGGTTTGTTCCATAAGTTAAGGTTCTGGGTTCTCGTGAAGCAACTGCTTGGTTATGTGAACTCCTAATGAAGTGTGAGTAAAGTTCTGACCACTTTGCATTGAGTCCAGAACACAGGATCAGTTTTGGTAGAGAGGAAACACTGTATGGTGCTAATACTTTACTCAGCCTTTTAAAAGTTTAGCTTTTTTTTTTTCTTCTGGTTTTTTGAGACAGGGTTTCTCTGTGTGCTGATGTTTTATATATACCTTAAGTCCTGACAGTAGTCTCGTGTGGAAACTTTACTATTGCGTACCCCATTTTGCAGGCAAGGTCACTGCAGTGGAGAAAATTGGTATCAGAGAGTCAAAGTGACATATTTAGAAACGCTGTCACCTAGAAGGGGACACATTCTTCAGCAGTGGTAGCTGATGACATTCTTTCTTGCCAGCTCCATCTCGTCTATGCCTCCTTTTCTTTTCTGATTGTGTTTAAGATTAGTGAGGTGGAGAACCACATGTTTAAGCAACCTACAGTTCCAGAAATGAGACAGAGGTTTCAGGCCCGAGGGTGTTTGTAAAAGCGAGTTTTTCTCTCTTTCCAGGAATGGCAGAGACTCAACTATGACATCTACAGCCTGCGGCAGGTTCGCCGGGAAGTGAGAAACAGATGGAGGCGCATCTTAGAAGACTTGGGTGAGTCTTGGGAAATGGTAAAAATATCTAGTCACGTGCACCGCTTTTCCCTTTTCCCACCGAGGCTTTTGTAGAAAGATCGTCAGCACTGGCTGCTAAACTGCCTTGTGCTGATTTCTTCTTCAGACTTGCTTCTGTGTTCTCGAGAATAAACCTTGATATTTCCGTTGTCACCAGCTCGTGTTCTTCTTGTGTCCCCAAGTATGAGGTAACACAGAGTAGTGAAGTCATATGGGTGTTACTGTTTACTATAATGCCATCATTTATCGATTGAGTTGGGTGAGGGGTGACTGAGCAAGTAGTAATAGGTTTATGGATATGGCAGGTTGGAAGAAATATTGTTTGTAAGAGACGTCGAGACACAACAGCAAATTCTAAACGGAGCAAAAGGAAGAAAAGTTATAAGGTTGGGAAAATACACTTGGCATTATGGTAGACGTTGAACAGTGGCCTTTCTTAATTCTACCAGAATTGAATACATATAGCTCACGTCATAAAATAAGCTTACTTTAGTGTTCAGAAATGAACGATCACCTTTAAAGTTCTAGATCATTCTGCTTTGAAATAACATGACCCTGGACATGTTAAAGATTTTCAAAGGTGGGGGTACCAGGTTGCTAGCCCTTGCTGTCTAAGTTGGGGGATAGTGGGGTAAAGTGGACGCTCTTTAACTTACTCAATATTGCTGTGGGTTAACAGTCTCCTTTTTGAAGTGTAAGTCAGCCTGAGCAGGTTTCCTTCTCTGAGTCTTTCCCATCTTTAGGGAAATAATTTTTACCCGTTGACCATACTACCATGAGGAAATCAGGGCTTCGAGATGTAGTAACCTGGAGGTGACCACTGTTCAGGCTGGGGAGAGGTGTAGGGATTCTAGGACAGGGCAGTGGACAATTGTAGTGAGCAGTCGGGGATCGGGTATGACTTCCCTCAGTAGAGAGAAAAGGTAACAAAGAAAACAACAAGGAGAAACATGAAAATAGTTTTTTATTGTTGTTGTTTGGTTTTTTTTTTTTCCGAGACAGCCCTGGATGTCTTGGATCTCGCTCTGTAGACCAACTTGCCTTAAACTCAGAGATCTGCCTGCCTCTGCCTCCTGAGTGCTGGGATTAAAGGCGTGCACCAACACTGCCCTGCGAAAATAGTTTTAAGTAAAGAGCCCCCCACTCTCGCAGAGCTGGGAAGCAGTACTCTGTAGTGCCTCTGACTTAGTTTTTATTGTATAGAATCCACACTTGGATCCCTTCGTAACAATCACACAGCGATAGAGTATCACGGGATGAGCACTTCCTAGTGACGGCTTCACAGAAGGACTCTGTGTTTCTGCCTTAGGTTTTCAAAGGGAAGCAGACTCTCTGCTGTCAGTGACCAAACTCAGCACCATGAGTGACTCTAAGAACACGAGAAAAGCCCGAGAGATGCTGTTGAAACTGGCCGAAGAGACTTCCATCTTCCCAGCCAGCTGGGAGCTCTCCGAGAGGTATCTCTTGGTCGTGGTAAGTGGATGCCGTTCCTCACCTGCCCTGCTTTGCTTTCCTTCCCCATTTTCTGTTATTTCCTGGGAGCCCCCCCCTGCATCCCAACTTCACCAGCTCCACCAGGACAGAGGGGCAAATGGTGCTGCCACTGTATGCACCTGTGGCTGGTGGCTCCAAGGGCCACCCGGAGAGCTTTGAAGAGAAAGATTTCTGGATCCTGCCTAAAGCTGTTTTTAGCCGGAGTTTTCTCCAGTCCCGCTCAGACCCGCAGCTGCTCAGACCCAAGTAAACACACAGAGACTTATATTACTTATAAACTGAATGGCCGTGGCAGGCTTCTTGCTGTCTAGTTCTTATATCTTAAATTAGCCCATTTCTATTAATAAGTTGCCATGTGGCTTGTGGCTTACGGGTACTTTACATCTTGCTTCTCATGGCGGTGGCAGCCAGCAGCATCCCCTGACTGACTCAGCCTTCAACCTGTCAGCATTCACCTCTCTCTTGTCCCACCTATCCTATACTTCCTGCCTGGCTACTGGCCAATCAGCGTTTTATTTATCAGTCAATCAGAGCAACACATTCACATTATACAGAATGACATCCCACAGCAACTGTTGAGGCTCAGGTTGTGTTTTTCAGATGATTTCTGCTGCGTGGTTAAAGTTTCTACATCAGGTCAAAGAGTCAAAGTATCTCTACAGCCCAAGATCAGAAAGACTGGCAGAGGGCTGCTGGGGAGAGAGTTTAGTTGGTGATAGGCTTGCTGTGTAAACAGGAAGAGCTGAGTTTGATCCCCAGCACCCATTTTAGGAGCCTGACATACATGGTGGCCTGCTAGTAACCCCAGGGCCAGGACACAGAGAAATAGGCCGATGCCTTAGGCTTGTGGCCCCACCAGCCTAGCCTCGGCGGGTGTGCCACAGCTCCCAGTGAAAGACTGTGTTTCAAAAAATAATGAAACAAAGGTGGGGTGGTTCTTGAGGAGCAACACCAAAGGTTGACCTATGACTTTTGCATGCCTGCCGTGTGCACACCGGCCCACCTGAACACCTGCACACACACCTACATGCACATAAGTATGCTCACATACACAAATTATTGGCAGAAACATCTCTTGGGTAACGTACATAAAGGGGTAAGGTAAACCTCCGAATCTTGAGATTTTTAATGAATGTTTTACTTGCTTGGTATCATTTTAAGGGCAGGCTTTATTTTTGTTAAACTTTCTCATCCATATAGCCCTGTTTCCAACTTGGTAAGTAAGCTTCTTTCTCTTTCTTTTATCTTTTTTTCTAACTGCAGGACCGTCTCATTGCTCTTGATGCTGCTGAAGAGTTCTTTAAAATTGCTAGCCGAACTTACCCCAAGAAGCCTGGGGTCCCTTGTCTGGTCGATGGCCAGAAAAAACTGCACTACCTTCCATTTCCAAGCCCCTGACGAATGGCCTGGAAGAGGGACAGAGTTCTTTCACCATGACATAGTAATTTACCAAAGTTGGACCACTGCCCGCGGTTGCAAATGAGCCAGGAGACGGCTTTCTACACTCAAACACGATTCTGAATCCTACAAAACGTAATGTCTTCCTCAGGACCTTAGCCTAAGAAGGTTACATTAAAACACCTGGCAACTGCATTGAGAAATGAAGTTAAAGAGTCGGCCGGTGGATAGATGTTCTTTTCTTTTTTCTTTCTTTCTTTCTTTTTTTTCTTCGAGACAGGGTTTCTCTGTGTAGTTTTGGTGCCTGTCCTGGAACTCGCTCTGTAGACCAGGCTGGCCTCGAACTCACAGAGATCCGCCTGCCTCTTGCCTCCCGAGTGCTGGGATTAAAGGAGGTGGATAGTTTTTCAAGGCTAGTCGGATTCTAAGAACTCATCGCCTCCTTTGTTACATAAGCTACAGTCATTCATCCTGTGGAGGACTGGTGTTTTCTAATCAACAAAATAGTATGACTAATAGAGAAACGTGTAACTGAGCCCTTTATTACTTCACCAGTTTTGAAAGTAATCATTATTAAATGTAATGCTAGACAGAATGCCCCAAATTTCATAAAATTCTAGGCCTTGTGTGGCCTCTCTTTGATTTGGAAACACCTGTAGCAGCTCAGACACTGTTTTGAGCAACAGGCATGGTTGTTTAGAAGCATAGGTGAGCCAGGCAATAGAGATGTGTATTGACACGTGACTGTCTTCATTTGTGACACAGGCATCCTAAACCCTCAACGATAATCCCCAGCCTTGATGTTACCCAATGACCTCAATTTTTTACGTGTTGCCCATTTCTAGTCCAAAAGCCCTTGTCGTTTTATGAATAGCATCTGTAGACTGGAATGTTTGGCCTCCACTTCCTGTTTTGAACCTGTTTCCTGCTTACCAGCTGAGGGTGGTACCTGCTGAGGGACCTTGGGGTGCACATTTGTAGATATGCAGGCTGTGACATATTGACAGAGGTCACCTCTGGGTCTTCCATCGGTCTGAACATGATTTTCAAAATGGAGCTTGCCAAGAGTTTGTGGTTTGTTTTGTTGAAAAGCCTTTAAAGACTTATAGGATTTATCAGTAATCTACTGAGAACAATAGGAATATTTTTATTTTTTAACGATTTTGCACTTCTAACTTCAGGTTGAAAACAAAGTCTGTTCAGGAGGTTGTGACTTGAAAAATTTCATATCCTGGGAAGGATTTCTGGCTTGTGTACTGAATGTTTAAAATATCTACTAGGAAATACATGTCCTCTGTTCATTGATGCATTGTAGACCAATTTAACAGATTCGTTCCCAGAGAAATCTTCCTAGTTTATTAAGTAAGCTAAAAGTTTTATTTTTTTAATATTTAGTGCTTAATCTCTGCCTCATGTTGTTTGAGATTGGCCCCTTGGAAATTTTCACTCACTTCTGTGGGCTTTTAGAAAATAAGCAATAAAATAAACAAAAGAAATCTGGGAACATTGTATTGTTTTAATATCTGTACTCAGAATTTGTTTTGTCTTTTGTCTTTTTTGATGTCAAAATAGATGAGTTTGACTGTGTCTGTGGATTGTAAACTATTACCATACTTCTTATTTTTGGTAATGAACACGTAAGGATTATCTCTGTGGTAATTAAAATACATAAAATTACTCAGGAATGTTTCTCCAAGGAATTAAAAGACTTCTACGTGTGCTTCTGAGTTGAATGTGTGTTATATTTCTGATGAATGAGAAGGGCTTCTGGTGTTCCTTCTATGGTCCCATAAGTTAAAGGGCAAAGATGCTGAGAGACAGATGTGTTTAAGGACCTCTTTCCCCGCTGAATCAGGGAGTGGATTTGTGCTGAGTAGACACTGCAGTGTATGAGAGGCTCGGACTGACTCAAGTGGACACTTCAAAAATCACAGCGTTCTCATCAGGACCAGGGTCCGCAGATGTGTTGGGAGGCCACAGGGCTCTCCTACTTAAATCATCATCCCCTTGTGGACCACTTCAGCACTTCTCACAGATTCATCTGTGTGTGCTGGGTGGTTTTAAGTGGTAGATGGGAACACATTTTTATATTAAAATTATTTATTCTACTGGGCATCAGGGAAAAATCCCTGTAACTAGTAAGTCAAATACTCAAGTTCATATTTCATTGATGGTATTGGACAGGACAGTAAAGTATTATATTTTCTGTTTTTGTTTGTTTTGGGGGGATAGAGTTTCTCTGTGTAGCCTTGGCTGTCCTGGAACTCCCTGTGTAGACCAGGCTGGCTTTGAGCTCACAGAGATCTGCCTGCCCCTGCCTCCCGAGCGCTGGGATCAAAGGTGTGCGCTACCACTGCCCAGCTGAATTTGGTTACTTTTCAAGCTCATAAACTATTGACCAAAAGACAGGGTGGACCCCCCCCCCCAAAAAGGACTTTTGATGCTATTACTGTTCATTCTGGCAGTAATTCCCTGTGATGGTTTATATGGAAGAAAGAGAATATACACACACACACTCAAAGGACCATGAGCTCCAAGGTCAGGGTTACCTTGATCTCGGGGATTAGTGAGTAGTTGTCACCTCCTTTTTCAGATGGGAATATCTGAGAGGTGGCACATGGATTCTCCCCTGGGACTTATTAACACTGAATTCATAATCTACTTCCTTGGCATCTCCCCACATCCAGAATAAATAATTGGGCTGAACATACTGTGTCTTCACTGGTAGATGAAGAATTATCTTAATGAGAAAGACACATAGAAAATCCTGAAAATTCCCCATCCACTGGCCAAGACTGTAAACTAAAATTACTATTCTACCCTAGGGAGATGGCAGACATTACTTTTTAAAGATTTATTTATCTTATTAAAAAAAAATGTGTGTGGGTGTTTTGCCTGTCTGTATGTAAGTGCATTCATTATATGCATGCCTGGTCATCGAGGAAGGCTGAAAAGGGCGCCAGATTCAAACTTGGAGTTACAGACTGTTGTGAGCTGCCACGAGGCTGCTGGGAACTGAACCCTGGTCCTCTGTAAAAGCACCATTGCTCCTTAACCACTGAGCCATCTTTCCAGCCCCAGCACACTTACTCATGAAAGTCCTTACCGAAGTCCATAGCTTAGTCAGATGTTTTGAGTTTTTCACCTAACATGTTTTTGTTCCAGGACCCCATCTAGGCCACCAGATAGCATTTAGTTTGGCTGCTGTGAATCAGGAGACTCCGCTTGGTCATGACTGTAGCTGGAGGTTTTCCTGTGTCCTGCCTGACCCATAGTCAGGACAAATCTTTCTCACATGCCAGTCCCACAGCTGCTCGGACCCAAATAAACACACAGGCTTATATTTTTTTATAACTGTTCAGCTGTTAGCTCAGGCTTATTACTGACTAGCTCTTACACTTAAATTAACCCATAATTCTTGTCTGTTTAGCTACGTGGCTTGGTACCTTTTTTCAGTTCTGCCTTGTCATCTTGCTTCCTGTGTGTCTGACTCCTGACTCAGCTCTTCCTCTTCCCAGAATTCTTGTCTGCTTGCCCCACCTATACTTCCTGCCTGGCTACTGGCCAATAAACATTTTATTTATCAACACACATTCACAGCATACAGAACGACATTCCCATCACATGACAGTTCCTTAGACTCTCCTTGCTTTCAATGTCCTTGACAATTTTGTAAAGTGCTGGTTAAGAATCTGGATGACAGGGCTGGAGAGATGGCTCAGAGGTTAAGGGCACTGGCTGTCCCTCCAGAGGTCCTGAGTTCAACTCCCAGCAACCACATGGTGGCTCATGACCATCTATAATGAGATCTGGTGCCCTCTTCTGGTGGGCAGGCACACATGCAGACAGAGCACTGTATATGTAATAAATAAAACTTAAAAAAAATGCTGGTTGCTATAGCAAAGGACCCGACTGCAATTCTTAGGACCCATATTGGGTGGTTCACAAACACCTATAACCTATAATTCCAGCTGCAAAGAATACACACACACACACACACACACACACACACACACACACACACCCCGCTGGGTTCTGTGATTCTGTGGTCACCTGTGCTCACATATGTCCACATCTACACATGCACAATGAAAGTTTTTTTTTTTTTTTTTTAAGAATCTAGAGGAAAGATCTGGATACCACTGTAACAGTGGGGTTGTGTTAATGTTCTATTAATTCTTCTTGCAATTTCCTTGAGAAAATATAGGTACCAGACTCCTGGAGGAGATGCCCCTAGAGCTCACCGTCAAAAGCAAGTGGATCCGAGGAGTGTACAGGACTGGGCAAAGAATGAGCACCACTGCTCAGCTCGGGTCTTTGTGATGATGTTTCTTGGTCCTTTAGCTGCCAGCAGTACTGCAGTTTGACTCCTCAGATGAGATTGCTGCTAGCTGATGGTAGCTGCCTTGCCCATGCTTATTGGATAGTTTTATGTTAACTTGACACAAGCTCGAGTTATCTGAAGGGAGGGAACCTCAACTGAGAAAATGCCTCCAAAAGACCTGGCTGTAGGACATTTTCTTAATTCGGTGGGGAAGGGCCCAGCCTGTTATGGGTGGTGCCATCCCTGGGCTGAGTCCCGAGCTCTTTTTTTAAAAAAATAATTAATTAATTATGTACACAGTGTTCTACCTGCATGCCAGAAGAGGGCACCATATCTCATTACAGATGGTTGTGAGCCACCATGTAGGTGCTGGGAATTGAACTCAGGACCTCTGGAAGAGCAGCCTGTGCTCTTAACCTCTGACCCATCTCTCCAGCCCCAAGTCCTGAGTTCTATAGTAAAGCAGGCTGAGCAAGTCCTGATGAGCAAGCCAGTAAGCAGCACCCCTCCATGGCCTCTGCATCAGCTCCTGCCTCCGGGATCCCGTCCTGCCTGAGTTCCTGTCCTGACTTCCTTTGATGATGAGCAGTACTGTGGAAGTGTAAGCTGGATAAACCCTTTCTTCTCCAACTTGCTTTTTGACCATGGTGTTTCACCACAGAAATAGATATCCTGCCTCCCAGGGGCCATCCTACATCTATCAACTACTTCACTAACGCGGGGGTAGAAAGGGTTAGCTAAACTCCAGAGCTTCCCATTAAATCGGCTGAGGCCTTTGCAATAAAGTGTCCCCCTCCCGGGACCCTGTTCTCCCTATCTCTCCACATAATTATTTGCTAATAAACATCTTTCATGTCAGTCAGTCTCCATTTCAGAATCTCTTCTCCAGGGAATCCAGTTATGACAGTGTTACCAACATGGTTGAATGAAAAAAAAATAAAATAAAAAGGAAGGACATGGCTGCTTTTAGGTATGGTAGAGGAGAAAGTTTATTGTAGATAAAAGGGAGAGCATAGCCAGAGGCAGAGACGTCTGGGAGAGTCCAGAGTGGACATAACCCTGAGCCATGTGAGGGGGAGGGGAAGGGGGAGGAGAGAGGGGAACCGGGTCAGCAGCCAAGAGGACAAAAGGTAAAAAAAGGGGTGGGTAACCAAAACGTCGGGATTATGTGGGGAAGAGACTCTGGAGGAAGGGCACCCCAGCCCCTAGGCTGGAGAGTTCAGGTTAGTGGGAATGATGGTCATACCTGGTAACAGGTAGGGACTGAGGGATGCTGGGAGAACCTGGTAGCCGGGTCTGCTTTGGTATGTTAAATAGGTACCTTAGCCATTTGTCCCCAGGGTTCGAAACTTAACAATGGTACTTGTCTTAGTCAATGCTGGATTGCTGTGAAGACACACCACGGCCTCAGCAACTCTTATAAAGGACAACATTTAATTGGGGCTGGTTTACAGTTTCAGAGGTTTAGTTCGTTATGGTCGTGGCAGGAAGCATGGTGGCATACAGGCAGACGTGGTGCTGGAGAGGAGCTGAGAGTTCTACATCCAGATCATCAGGCAGCAGGAAGAGAGAGACACTGGGCCTGGCTTGAGCATTTGAAACCCCAAAGTCCACCCCCCCCCCACCCACCCCGTGACACACTTCCTTCAACAAGGGCACACCTGATCCCAATCAAGTCTCACCAATTCCTAATGAGCAAGCATTCAAATCTATGAGTCTATGGGGGCCACTCCCATCCAAGCCACCGCAGTCCCCACGCCTTCACTTGCAGATATCACATTCATGAGACTCTACGTTTGCTTTAGTGTCAGGATCCCAGCTTTACTAAAATGCATCTATTGAAATACATAGTATTTCACTGAATCAGGCTTTGAATGTCTTGTATTAGGATGTGTATTAGGGCTCTCTAGAGGACCAGAACAATTGAGCCTATCGATCTGTCTGTCTGTCTGTCTATCTAAAGGGGATTTAGGTTGACTTACATGATAAGGTCTCAGTAATTTAAGAATGACTGTCTTTACATTAGAGAGGCTGAGGACCCAGTAGCTGCTTGGTTCACAAGGCTTGGCCTCAGCAGTCCTAATTTGGCCCTGAAGGCTGGGTGGATTTCTGGAGAATAATTGGTCTTCAGTCTTTGTCAGAAGGCTGAAGAAGCTGGGTTCTTGTCCTAGTTAGGGTTATTGTTGCTGTGATGAAACACTGTGACCAAAAGCAACTTGAGGGGGAAAGGGTTTATTTGGTTTACATTTTCACATCGCTGTTCATCACCAAAGGAAGTCAGGACAGGAACTCAAACAGGGCAGGAGCCCGGAGGCAGGAGCTGATGCAGAGGCCATGGAGGGGTGCTGCTTACTGGTTTGCTCCCCCTTGCTTGTTCAGCCTGTTTTCTTATAGAATGCAAGACCCACAGTGGGCTGGGCCCTTCACCAATCGTTCATTAAGAAAATGCCCTAGGCTTGTCTACAGCCTGATCTTACAGGGACATTTTCTTAGTTAAGGTTCCCTCCTTTCAGATGACTTTAGCTTGTGTCAAAATAAAAGTACCCTGGACAGTTCTGATGTCAGTGAAGAGTGGCGGCAGCACAGTAGATGAACTTGGCAGCAAGATGCTAATAGAGAAGACGGAACTTGCCAGCACATGAAAGCAAGCAGGCAAAAAACCAAAACCCCTTCCCCTTGGATTCTGTTCTGTCTAGGCTGACACTGGAAGGCACTGTCCACATTCAAGGTGGGTCTTCCCACTTCAGTTAATATAATTCAGAAAATCCTTCCCAGGTGTGCCCAGATGCTGTGGGATGTTCTGTATGGCAAATGTGTTGCTGATTAGTCAATAAATAAAACACTGATTGGCCATTGGCTAGGCAGGAAGTGTAGGCGGGACAAGGAGGAAAATAAAGCTGGGAAGTGGAAGGCTGAGTCAGAGAGACACTGCCAGCCACCATGATGAGAAACAGCATGTGAAGATGCCAGTAAGCCACGAGCCATGTGGCAAGGTATAGATTAATGGAGATGGATTAATTTGAGCTGTAGGAACAGTTAGCAAGAAGCCTGCCATGGCCATACAGTTTGTAACCAATATAAGTCTCTGTGTTTACTTGGTCGGGTCTGAGCGGCTGTGGGACTGGCAGGTGAGAGAGTTTGTCCTGACTGTGGGCCAGGCAGGAAAACTCCAGATACACCCAGAGGCTTGTCTCTTAGTTGAGACCAGATCTACACAAGTTGATAACTAAGGTTCATGGTTATAAATACTATTTTAACCTTTTTAGTTGAGCTTCTTCTTCTTCTTCTTCTTCTTCTTCTTCTTCTTCTTCTTCTTCTTCTTCTTCTTCCTCTTCCTCCTCCTCCTCCTCCTCCTCCTCCTCCTCCTCCTCCTCCTCTTCTTCTTCTTCTTCTTCCCCCCATCCTCTTCCTCTGCTATGGTCTTCACAATGAACATCCTTTCTTAACTGTTTTTTTTAAAGATTTATTTATTTATGTATATGAGTGCTCTCCTTGGGTGTAGTGCCTGCATGAGAGAAGAGAGCCTCAGAGAGAAGAGAAGGGCATCTGATCCCATTGTAGATGGTCGTGAGCCGCCATGTGGTTGCTGGGAATTGAACTCAGGACTTCTGGAAGAGCAGCCAGTGCTCTTAAGCTCTTAACCGCTGAGCCGCCTCTCTAGCCCCTGAACATCCTTTCTTTAGTTGAGAAATAAACAGCCCTGGCTGTCCTGGAACTTGCTCTATAGACCAGGCTGGCCTTGAATTCACAGAGATCCACCTGCTTCTGCCCCCCCGAGTGCTGGGATTTAAGGTACGCCCCCCCCCCCACCCCAAGACGTTATCTTTTTAAAGGCAGTCATTTTGGGAAGTTTTGCATTGGCAGCACCAGAAACTTATTGATCTGCTTAGTGATCACAAACGGATCATGACATAAACTTGGCTTACTTCCCATTGGATTAATGTGTTCATTCATTTCCTTAGATCACTTTCCATTAGTGATGTCATAAGGAAGTGACTGAATTTGAATACACTGCCTGGAAAGGAGTATAATATCGTACTTTGCAAATGACTTCCTTGTACAGAGTGAAAGTGGCCAGATGCTGTTTTTCTCTCTGTATAATGTTCCAATGAAAGTTATTAACTTCCAGGGTACCCCTTTATCTTCTGTTTGACACATTGCAAATAGATACTTGGATTCCCAGTTTTCAGATTGCTTAATGTACGGTTTTGGATCATTGGCTTATGAAGAACTGAGTCTTGGCTTGTGTCTCATTCTTTGATTGCATTGTAGTTAAATGGGGTTGACTTGCTATCATTTCTATTCTGTACTCTAAGTATTTGTTAAGATTGAATTTAGAGGGAACATGATTGTAAATACAGAATAAAGTTATGACATTTAAAATAGATCAAGAAAGCACAGATCTATATAGCTCATCACTTTTTTTCAATAATTTTTTGTTCTAAAAGTTACTCTTTTTGTTTTATGTGTGGTTGTGTGCCTGAGTGTATGTATGTACACTACATGCATGCATAAGCCCAAGAACATCAGAAGAGGATAATGGATCATGTGGAACCGGAGTTACTGGTGGTTGTGAGCTACCATGTGGGTGCCGGGAACTGGGTTCTCTGCAAGAGCAGTCAGTGCTCTTAACCACTGAGCCATCTCTCTAGCCCAGTTTAACACTTAAACAAACAAACAAACAAACAATCGCAGTCCTTAGGGAATAGTTTAAAAATCCTCCAAAATTAGTTCAAAGGAATGTGTGTATATGTAACTGAACTTGATCCGGTATCTTGGTGATGCATGGTTAGAATTTAAAGTAATCTAATCAAGAATCTACTTTCAAAAGATAGTTGTCGAACCATTTCAGTTATCCTTATCCTGAGTGGACATCCTCATCAACGTCCCCCGCCATGGCTCAGGGGACAGAGCAGCAGGGGAGGCAGATGGATTGTAAGAGCTGGAGATTGGGGAGGAGTGCTGTGATGTTGTCTTCTGGACTTGTCATGGCTATTGCTATGGGTTATTTGCATGAGATCATGCTAGCCAAAACTCTGGCATAGGTTGGGGAGGTACTCTTCAGGTCCCACCCCTTACTGAGGAGCTTTTGACATGCTGCGGGGAGAAGAATCTTTCTTTTGTGAGAATGTGGTTGCTGGTAGGTTTGTCGTGCTCCGGTCGGTGACCTCATAACCAAGCACTTATGGGGCAGCACTAATTGAACATGATGGGTTATAAAAAGAAAAAATTATGAAATTGGGAGAGGATTGTGTTGGGTACACTGACTAGTTTTGTGTAATTTGTCACAAGCTAAAGTCATTTGGGAAGAGGGAAACTCAATTCAGAAAATGCCCCCCACCCCCACCCCACCACCAGGTTGGCCTGTGGTATTTTCTTGATTGATGATTGATGTGGGTGGTGCCACTCTTGGGCTGGTGGTCCTGGGTGCTTTAAGGAGGCATGCAGAACAAGCCAGGAAGCAGCATTCCACCATGGCCCCTGCATCACTCAATTCCTGCCTCCAGTTACCAGCTTGAGTTCTTGCCCTGACTTCCCTGGATGGTGGATTACAAGCTGTCCGATGAAATAAATCCCAAGTCACTTTTGGTCATGGTGTTTATTACAGCAGTAGAAACCCTAACTAAGGTTGGTGGGAGGGATACAGAGAAGTTGGAGGGGAGAAATGAAATAATATTTCATTATATACATGTTTAAATTATTATTATTATTATTTTTTGTGGGAGGGGAAAGTCTATGTAGCCCTGGCCTTCCTGGAACTGGCTGTGTAGATCAGGTGGCTCCCAAACTCAGAGATCTGCCGCCTTTGCCTTTCAATATTGGGATTAAAGACATGTGCCACCATGCCTTGCAGATGTAACGGTCTTATTAAATAAGAAACACAGAGCCAAATGCAGAGTTAAAAGCCCAAGAGGTCAGAGCAGTAGCTAAGAACTGAGACTAAAACCGCCTTCTTACCCCTCACTGCCGCTGCCATCCTTCCCCTGAGAAAGAGACCTACTTCCTGTGTGTCTGTCTTTTTATTGACTTTTTGTTCTGCCTTCTCATTGGTTATAAACCCAACCACATGACCTCCTTGTCACTGTCTGTCTATACAGACCTCCAGGTCCCTATGGTTGGTATTGAGATAAAGGCGTGCGTCTCCATGCTGGCTGCATCCTTGAACATACAGAGATCTGCCTGTCGTGTAATCAGGATTAAGGGCGTGTACTATCATTGCCAGACTTCTGCTATGGCTTGCTATTAGCTCTGACCCCCAGGCAACTTTATTAACATACAAATAAAATCACATTTCAGCACAAATAAAATATCACCATAATGCCTGGCTATGAAATTCTTAATACAGAAAAACTATTTATACCTCCAAATTCATTAGTTGTATCAAGTATGTTAGGGTCACTTTCAAGTTTTAGGATGAGCAGTAGCTCGTATAGTGGTTAGTTAAAGGGACTGGTCTCCATCCTTCCCTGGAGAAGTCGTTAAGAGTGTGTGAGACCCTGCAGTGCTCAGGCTCAAGGCCTCTTTGTTTCACCCGTCAACCTCACAGACCCGTCGCTGTGTCCTCAGATCTTGTTATCAGAATATGGTCTGCCTAGGAATGAACAATTCAAGTTTAAACTTGTGATGTTGTTGGCCCGAGAGCAGAATGGAAAACTTCCCTCAGATTGAAGGCAGCAAATATATCAAGTCTAACTAGTAAGTGCTTTATGTGTAGAAGAATTGGGGTTAAGACTTTCTTCGTTTCAACATATCATCTGGCTTTAAGAATATAGAGGAAATACACAGGCCTCACTTCTCCACTAGTTGCAGAAGATTATGGGTGTTTATTAAAGACCCAAGTGGCTGGGCGGTGGTGGTGGTGGTGGTGGTGGTGGTGGTGCACACCTTTGATCCCAGCACTCAGGAGGCAGAAGCAGGCAGATCTCAGTGAGTTTGAGGCCAGCCTGATCTACAGAGTGAGTTCCAGGACAGCCAGGATTATAGTTACAAAGAGAAACTCTGTCTTGAAAGACAAAACAAAACAAACAAACAAACAAACAAACAAAAAACCCAACAACAAAAAAGAAAACCCAAGCTTTGCTGAAAGGTCACTGAAAGGTCACATTGGCTTACATTTAAAAATTATGCAATATTCAGTTTTTAGCTGGCTCTGTGTGTGTGTGTGTGTGTGTGTGTGTGTGTGTGTGTGTGTGTGTGTGTGTGAATGCCAGAGGTTGTTGTTGGGCTGTCTTTTTAAATTCATCTCTATCTTATTTTTTTTTTTTTGAGACAGCCTTTCTCAGAACCCAGCGCTTGCGGATTTGACTAGACAGGCTGGCCAGCAAGTCAGGCTCAGGCCTTAAGAATCCTGACTGCTCTTGCAGAGGGCCCGGGGTTCTATTCCCAGCACCCACATGGCAGCTCACAGCTGCCTGTAACTCCAGGATCCAACACCCTTGCACAGACATACATACAGGCAAAACACTTATTTAAAAAAAAATAAATTTAAAAAAAGTCTTCCTGTGTCTCCTCCCCAGCACTAGGTTTACCAGCACACCGCTGCACCTGTCTCTCATGGGGGTGCTGGGGATCCACTTGAAACTTGGAACTCACCTTGTCAAGTTGGTGCAGCAAGCATCTTATCGAAGTAGACCATCTCTCCAGCCCCTTTGTATTTGGGACAGGTTCTCAGTATGCAGCTCCAGCTCACTTTAAGCTTGCTATGTAATTCAAAATGTCTTTGCATTCTCCATCCTCCTGCCTCAGTCTCCTGAATGCTGGGTGCATGCTATAACGCCTGGTTCAAAAAAATATTAGAAGACAAAAACAAAACCAAACTAAACCAGCAACTCTAACACTAGAAACTGTATTGCAAGCATTTATAGCAATTTGGGAGGTTTCATTCTGTCTTTACGGGCAGATTTGAAATCTGTATATATTATTTTATATCCTAACTGCAAAATTTTGGTTGGGGGCTATGAACTCAAATGCTCTTAGGAGCTTATGAATAGGGATGGTAGATTCAAAGGAAATTAATTTTCCTTGTCCTGATGGGAACTGTAGGCGAATTGCTAAACGGTCTTATTAATAAAAAACCTGGAGCCAGATATTGGGGTAAAAACCTGAGGGAGATCAGAGGAACAGGAAAAACCACAGCCAACCTCACCTTACCCATGCCTCAGTCTCCAAAGAGACCCACTTCCTGTATACCCACGCCTAAATGCCTTTCTGTTCTGCCATCTCATTTCCTCTCTTCACCCAGCTACATCACTTCCTCTGCCTGCCCAGCTCTGTCACTTCCTGTCTGTCTGTACAGACCTCCAGACCTTTATGGTTAACTAGTGTTGGAATTTAAGGCGTGGACCACCACGCCTGGCTCTGTTCCCAGTGTGGCCTTGAACTCACAGAGAGCCAGACGGATCCCTGCCTCCCGGGTGATAGGATTACAGGCTTGTGCTACCATTGCCTGACCTCTATGTTTACTATAGTGGCTGGCTTTTTCCTCTGATCCTCAGATAAACTTTACTGGGAGACACAGATAAAATATCACCACAGTTTTATCATGTAGCAAACATTTTATTTGGTCAGCTCTTCTGTTTTCCCCACTTGAGGAGGGCCCAATGCAACATCTGTGCCAGTTTTTCTGTTTTGAAATGTTCGCCACTGGGGCTGAAGAGATGGCTCAGCCATGAAAAGCACCTATTAACCTTGTGAAGGACCCGAGTCTGGTTCTTCGCACTCACACCGTGCAGTTCACAACTGCCTGTAACTCCAGCTCCAGGAGATCCAACATTCTCTTCTTGCCTTTGTGACCACCACCACCCGCACCCCCGCCCCTTGCACGTATGCCCATAATCAAAAACAACAAAAGAAAGAATTTTAAAGTGTTGACCAATAAACTAAAAATGAAAAATAAAAACATCAGGGTCTGGAGAGATGGCTCAGCAGTGAAGAGCACTGGCTGCTCTTCCAGAGGAGCTGAGTTCAATGCCCAGCAACCACATGGTGGCTCACAACCATGGGATCTGATGTCCTCTTCTGGCATGCAGGCATACTGCAGGCACTCACATTTAAAAAAAAAAAAAAAATCAATCCTACAGACCAAAGATCTATATATAAAACAATAGGTTAGTGCAATTTCCAGGCTCTAGAGATTTTGTTCCTAAGTGGAATCTGAGAACATCATTTTTACAAAGCGGTATATTTAATTGGGTTGGCATAGAAAACTTGATTATCTCTAGTCTATTTCTGGACATTTAGAGGTTGTTTCTAATTTTCTCTTGTAGTAAGCATCTTCACACACATTGCTTTGTGCTTTTAATGGAGTTACAGAGTCAGAGGGCAGAGATATTTAAATCATTCTTCACATAGATGGTAATTAGTCTCGCAAAGACTTACATGTGCTATCACCTAGCAGTGATGTATGAGAATATCGTTTCCCACCTTTTTATTACTGGAAACTTAGAAAATAGAAAACAGTTTTTTTAAAAAAAAAGACAGTTTCTTGTTGATTTAATACACATTTCTGTTTATTAGTTGGGTTGAGCATTTCCCCATATGCTTATTATTACTTTTTGATTCTTCTGTCATTTTTCTTTGCTTCCTTTATTTCTTGTCCACTGGCAAAACCCTTAGTTTGAAATTCTAACAATGCCAATCTAGGCAGCAACCAGGTATAAATAAACATCAGCACCTGCTCCCTGTTTACAACATCTGCTTTATGGGGCCTTTGTTTCCGCTCTTGGTCGCCTGCTTTTCCTGTAACACAGGCAAAAGGAACCCAAAGACAGCTTTTACTAGCCTTGGATGGTGGCTGCATCTCTCTAACTCAGGTTGTGACAAAATTCTGAAGGATGAATGCTACCAGAGCACATAGAATAACAAACGCAACTCACAGGTTTTCTGAACCTTGAAAGCAATTAGGAGGGAAAAACTGGTGAGGGAGAATGGATTTATTTTCTGTTTGGTTAAAACAGTGGTTCTCAACCATCCTGATGCTTCGACTCTTTAATACAGTTCCTCGTGTTGTGACCCCCGCAGCCATAAGATTATTTTCGTTGCTACTTTTTAAATGTAATTTTGCTACTGTTATGAATCCTAATGTAAATATCTGTGTTTTCTGATGGCCTTAGATGACCCCCGTGAAAAGGTGGTTTGACGCCAAGGGGGTTTCAACCCACTGATTGAGAACCACTGGGCTACAACATTGTTTCAGAGTTTTATAGCTGAATGGAGGTGTGCAGGTATCCCTCCTGCCATGATAGTTACATTAGACTGTTCGAGTTTTACATTTACATTTTATGATTAGTTACTGAGTTTTCACTTAGGAATTACCTTTGGTTTAAAAATCTGTATCTGAAGGGTGTGGAGTTTGAGATTCCACAGTCAGGATTCTAGAGCCCAGATGGATCTTACACGACGTAAGTTATTTCTCTCATGGCTGGGGCAAGTGTCCGGTAAGAGCAATTTAAAGAAACGTGGCTTTGGTTTAGTCCCTCTGGTGGGGAAGCATGGTGGCAGGAGTGTGGGGTGGCTGGCTGCTGGTCATGTCACATCTGCAGCAGGAAGGTAGGGGTGTGTGTGTGTGTGTGTGTGTGTGTGTGTGTGTGTGAGAGAGAGAGAGAGAGAGAGAGAGAGAGAGAGAGAGAGAGAGAGAGAGAGAGAGAGAGAGGAACGCTCACTGTTTCATTCTTTTTCCTTTATATTCAGTCTGAGATACAAGCCCATGGGACCCTGCAACTCACACTCACCTTCCCTCTTCAGGTATGCCCACGCAGTAGTTTTTCTAGGTATTTCTTCCAGTCAAGTTGACAATGGGGATTAATGACCACACATGTTGTGTATTCCCACCTACTCATTTTGCTAACGTGGGCAGGTCCAGAGGTTACTTCTCCAAACCCAAAGAGTTAATAAGCAACTGTAGCATATTTTTATTACTTAGGACTTTCATCTCTAGTTTTCTTTTCTCTTCATCACGCTCTCTTCTGATGCCACAGCATGTCTTTGCCACATTTTATAATTTGATCCCGATATGTCATACGTCAAGTAATGAATAAGTATATTTCTGCTGCATTTGTGTCAGAAATATGTTATAGGAAAATAGCTCCAGCTGTGGCCTCTGAGCAAACCAGGATCCCCAGTGAGTTTAAAGGTGGAACTGTGGAAATTCACAGTGAGTTGTGATGGAGCTGGAGAAATTCTGTTTGGTGGGTGCTCTTGAAACTTTAGAGCGCCCTCCAAGCTGCCTTGTCTGGATAAATTTAGTTTAACACATAAAGACAAGGCTGAAAGATACCGAAAATGAGTGCTGACATATTGCCACGGAAATGGCCAGCTCCTCTGAGCATTCTGTTGATCTCCATCAAAGGTCAGAGGCCAAGGATGCAGAGAAAGAAGGGTGCAGCCGACGGCTGAGAGCAGAATCTCTAACCTGCATCCCGGGGCTCTCAGGTGAGCAGTGTTGTATAAACTTGGGGAATTTGCATAACCTTTCGTGACCAATTTCTTCAGCTGTCAAGGAGAAGGAAGATAGTCTGAAGAGGGTATTGCAGGAAATATATAGTATGTGGGGCATGTATATGTATCTACGTATCTGAGGTAGTGATTGTCAACACCTGTGTGTGTGAGCGCGCGCGCTGCGCGCGCGTGCGCACACATACAAGAAGGCTGTAATAGATTAAGAATGATAACACATCAATTTGACAAGTGGAAGAGTTGGGAAGATTCTTATTCATTTTTATGTTCTCCAATAAGCCATAAAATTTCAACTATGAAGGATAGCTTCTAGTTTTTTAGTTTGGATTTAGATGATAGACTACTTTCATAATCCAGGGAAGTGTGGTTTTTTTTTTTTAAGATTTAGTTTATGTCCACTGGTGTTTTGCCTGTGTGGATATCTGTGTGAGGGTGTTGGATCCTCTGGAACTGGAGTTACAGACAGTTGTGACCTGCCATGTGGTCGCTGGGAATTGAAGTAATGGCAGGAGACAGAAAGGTACTTAGAGTGTGAGAACCAGGAACTAGAGCTGGTTAAGCTTTCAGGCTGTGAGCAGCAGTTCAGCTGAGATCCATTCGGGTGAGGACTCAGAGGCTGATCCTGTTTCCTCAGACTGGAAGCCTCTGTCTCCTGCCATTACTTCCTGGGATTAAAGGCTCACTTCCTGGGATTAAAGGCATGAGTCACCATGCCTGGCTATTTACTCACAGAGATCCAGATGGATCTCTGACTCTGGAATGCTAGGATTAAAGGTGTGAATGCCACCATCTTCTGGTCTCTATGTCTAGTGGATGTTCTGTTCTCTGACCCCAGACAAGTTTATTAGGGTGCACGATATATTGGGGAACACATTATCACCACACACAGTGCTTTAGGAACATGTCATAGGCAAGCCTGAAAGGATAGACTGTTAGAGGGATGTACGTGGACTCTCCTTGAGAATTTTACTGGTATTGTTACCAGGTGAGCCATCCTTAGGAGGAGCCAGAGAGGTCTACAGTCTCCCAGAAGAGTAGCAAAGGTTGTTTCTGTTTTTTAAAATAACTTTATTTAGCTGGGCATGATGGTTCTTACCTTTGATCCCAGCATTCTGCAGGCAGAGGCAGGAGGATCTCTGTGAGTTTGAGGCCATCTTGGTTTACATAGTGAATTCCAGGACAGCCAAAGTTATATATAGAGACCTTGTCTCAAACAAACAAACAAACAAACAAACAAACAACAACACTCCCCAAAAACTCGCCCCAGTCCTTAGTGTGTGTGTGTGTGTGTGTGTGTGTGTGTGTGTGGTGTCTACATGCAATGGCATACATATGGTGGTCAGAGAACCTGTGGGAATCCTGTCTGGTCCTTCCGCCATGTGGATCCTGGGGATTGAATCAGGTCATCAGGCTTGGTGGTAGGCACCTTTACCACTGACTCCTCTCTGGCCCAAAGGATCTGAGAGAATACCCACTGAGAGATGGTTCTCTTGGCCAAGAATCGAGCATGCAAGTGCTGCGTCTTTGTGGGTGCACAAGACACGGGAAGCTTGTCTTCTCATGGGAAGGCACTGCTGAGCTGTCTAGTGTGTGTAGCCTTTTGTGTTGGTTAAGCTGTGCCTCTACCTACACCACATACACGGTATTGTGTATCATTTGCCCAGCATCTCTCTGTTGATTGTCACCTAAAGAAGTCAGATTCAGAAGTCGGACCCTGGGAGGTCCTAGGACTCTTCAGAAAAGGAGGAGGTGCCGGGTGTGGCCTGAGGAGAGCAAGGAGGTGGAAATGAGGCACAGAAGGGGATCAGATGAGCAGAACCGAGAAAGAGGTGGCAGTGGGGGTGGGGTGGGTTCTGGAAGGCCTAGTAACTGGGTGCCCAGTATACAACATGTATGACTGCAGACCAGAAGAGGGCACCAGATCTCATTATAGATGGTTGGGAGCCACCATGTGGTTGCTGGGAATTGAACTCAGGACCTCTGGAAGAGCAGACAGTGCTCTGAGCCATCTCTCCAGCCCCCTAGTTTTCTATAGTAGAGTTCCTTTCAAAAAACAACCAGCCCCCTAGTTTTCTATAGTAAAGTTCCTTTCAAAAAACAACTACGCCTTATCAATATTATTTGAACATTATCATTGCAAATAATATTTCATTTCCCCCTTTCCCCAAATCACTGATAAGATCAGGGGTATACCTCAGTACATTGTACGAGGCCCTAGGTTCACTTCGCAGTACCACAAAAAGTTAAATTTTTTTTTCTCTAAAAATCATTGGCATGCACTCCGTTTGTAGCTTTAGCGAGTAGTTAAATAGTTCTTAGGTTAAATAGCTCTCTTCAGGATTCACTATTCACCAGAGAGTTAAGAGTATGGGGAAAGGTTGAAAGCAAATCCAGAATTATTATCTTTAAAATGAACATCTTCTAAATTTTATTATGTTAAGATATCATTAAAAAGCAAACAAACCCACAGCGCGCCTCCAGGGACGCTTAGCACACGGCGTCATCCTTAGGCGAGGCTGAGGTGGGGCTGCATGCATGCACCAAGGCTGTGTGGAGCAAGGTCTCTCCGGAGCAATCCGTGTCCTCATCTGCGAACATCTGTAGAAGCAGCGGCTTGAGGGCCGAAGTGAACACTCATGGGAATCTCAGGCGGTTGACAAATGAAACTGATTTGCATTTTACAACAAATAACAGATCCTCCTTGCGCACAGAAGAGCTGTGCAGAATTCCGGTTGACCACTAGGTGTCGCTGTTGACTCATGCTGGTGTCTGTCAAGGCCAACCTTCCTCGTTAAACCAACCGCAGGACGCATTTCTTTTCCCCCTTCCTTTCTGTCCTTCCCTTCTTTTCCCTTCCATTCATTCCCCTTCATTTCCTTTGTTTTTCTATTTCTTTAGATTATAATGTTCTTTTAAATTTATTTTTTAATATAGAATGAATTTTTATTTTTGGAATTACAATTACATCTTTCCCCCATTCCTTTTCCTGCCCCCAATGCCCACCATTCACTCCTTTAGCTTTCTCTCAAATTTGTGGCTTATTTAAAAAAATTATTGTTATGTATATGTATATATTTGTATGCCTATGTATATATTTGTATGCATATGTATATATTTATTGCATATGTGTTTATTTCTGAATATGTAAATACAAACAGTTAAGTCTGTATGATGTTACTAGTACATATATAACATAAATACATATTACACAATGCATATATAGATACATATATCATATTTACATATATATCATATATACATGTACTAGTAATGTTATACACTATATATGTATAATAATATATCACCCACACATACACTATATACATATATATATGTATATAGTGTAAGGATAAATATTTAGAATGTAGTTAGAGATTAAGCTAGTTTAGTAAAGCAGTGGTCGAAGGTTCTTCTCAAAGATCCATGACCTCACTCATCTGGGTAGTTGGTTAGCTTTCCAGTACCAGGCAAAACTTCCTACTTGCTGAACAGGCCTTAAATCCAGTTAAAGAGCTACTGTTTACAGCCAAGGTATGCTAACCAACGTTGGACCCTTAGGGTTATAGTGCTAGGCTGGTCATTGTTGTGGTTCACAGGCATCAGAGCTGGGTAGGACTGTTGCTGGCTTTCCTCCTTCGGAAGCTTGAGTACCATGAAAACCAGTCCTAGGGAGGAGGCATTCAGGTCAGCTCCACTCAGGGGCCTCTGGGTCCTGTGTTTGAAGCACATGGTATTGTTTCCAGCAATAGGGACTTATCTTCTACCTCTGGGGAGCAACCAAGGACAACAGCAATCGCCTACCATGTTTTGGGAATCTCTTGAAAGGCCCTGACCAGCCTCAAAAAGGAGCGTCTCATGCCTGGTGTTGGGGTTTTGTTAGGTAGTCCACAGCTCTTGGGGGAGACATTGTTAGTCCAGATGGGAAACTTTCATTTAAACTATATATGTATATACAGACTTACATGTATGATATATAATTTTAAGCAGACAGATAATAATACGATTCCTTATGACTTTTTCAGATAGCCTTACTGTTGTTATTATAATTTACTTATTCTTGAGAATTTCATACATTTACACTACTTACTTCCCTCCTTCAACTCCTTGCCCTCCATCCCCTACCCCCTCCCAAGGACAACTTTTCTAAAAGCTTGAGTTAATTAATATACATATTTCTATTTTTCTCGATTGACTTAGTTTAAAATTTTTGTGATACATTTTTAAGGTTATCTCTTTCTGGAACATTTGTCAACTGACAGCAGGTAGAAAGATAGAAGTTGGGGAGGTTTTCCTGAAGGTGAATGGGTCAGAAGTTTATAATTGTGAACACTTCCAGATCTCTTAAGTTTCTGCTCATGAAAAAAAAAAATTCAAGCTACTCTGGGCTTGTTTGTCTAGTTCTTTTATTTTTTAAAGATTTATTTCATTTTACCTGTATGTATATATGTGTGTATGTGTATGTGCACATGTGTGTAGGTGTTCACAGAATTCAGAAGAAGGCATCAGATCCCCAGCAGCTGGAGTTACAGATGTTGTGAGATACCAGATGAGGGTTCTGGGAACTGAACTCAGGTCCTCGGGAAGAGTAGCAAGTGCTCTCAGCTGCTGAGACATCTGTCAGACCTTGTTTGTTTGGTTCTGTGGCATACTCAGTTTCTGGTGGGATGTTTTTGTTGTCATTTTGTTTTTCAAGACAATGTTGGGCCCATCCAACTTGTCGAACAGTCGTGAATAGGGGTGTGAGGATTGAGAAATAACAGATAGGAAAAACAGAGCTATAGATATAAAAGAAAAAAAGACAGAGACAGAGGATAGCTTTGGGAGGGCTCTGAGTCAATATCGCAGCAGCCCTGAGTTTATTTCTCTGGGCCTTTTTAAATCCAAAGCGGGGGGGGGGGGGGGGGGGGGGGGGGGGGGCAAAAGACTTCCCCCTCTCAAGGACATCATGGTTCAAGATACAAACAAGTGTAAACACCTCCTTAATTCTCAAGACACCTGGTAACCACACCTTTGGCCAAACATCCTGCTATGGGATGATGCTTTTGTACACTGGTTTAATAAAACGCTAATTGGCCAGTAGCCAGGCAGGAAGTATAAGCAGGAAAAGCAGACAAGGAGAATTCTGGGAAGAGGAAGGCTGAGTCAGGAGATGCCACCTGCTGCCAGGCTGCAGCATGTAATGGCACACAGGTAAAGCCATGGAAAACATGTCAACATATAGATTAACAGAAATGGGCTGAGTTTAAGTGTAAGAGCTAGTCAGTAGTAAGCCTGAGCTAATGGCCATGCAGTTTTAATTAATATAAGCTCTGTGTGTTTACTTGAGTCTGAGAGGCTGTAGACTGGGTAGGACACAGACAAACTTCCGACTACGATATCCTGTTATCCAGCCATGATGAGTAAAAAACAAAGGACTCTCTGACCTTGAGTCAAGATGGAAGCCACAAGCTGGAGTCACTGTGGGCTCCCACAAGACAAGATTTCTCTGTATAGCCCTGGCTGTCCTGGAACTCAGAGATCTGCCTGCTCTGTCTCCTGAGTGCTGGGATTAAAGAGGTTCTCCATCACCGCAAAGCTTAATCTCACATTTTAAATCATTTTTTCCCTGTTTTTAGAACCTCATTCTGTAGATCTGAAACTTGTTATGCAACCCAAATTGGTCTTGAACTTGAGGTAATCCTCCTGCCTCTGCCTCCCCATTGCTGAGGTTACAGAACCAGTCACCATACTTCGCTGTTTTTTTTTTTTTTTGTGTGTGTGTGTGTGTGTGTGTGTTTTGTTGTTGTTGTTGTTTTGTTTTTGTTCTGTTTTTTGTGTGTTCATGTGCTTGGGTTTAGCTCTTTGAGACAAGATCTCTCTATGTAGCCTTGACTGTCCTTGAACTTGTTATGTAGACCAGGCTGGCCTTGAACTCACAGAGATCCACTTGCTTTTGTCTCCTGAATGCTGGGACTAAAGGCGTGTGCCACCACACCTGGCCTCTGCAAACTTTTAACATAGAAGTTAAGGAATAGTCAAGTGAACTGTATACTCACACTCATGTTTTCAGAAAGTACCAGTTTTCCCACAGTTATCTACTTGCTGCTTCTCTAAAGTTTCCCATCTCTGTTTCATAGGTGATAAACTTGAGGATCTGAGATTCGGGGCAGCTGCCTGGTTCACATAGCCGGTTACATGGTCTGATTTAAATGTTTCTTTCCAAATATGTTTTTATGGCCTCACTCTTTGTCAGCTCGATTTCTGCTAGATCTGTGCGCATAGCGGAAAGCCGTATCCTTTTGAAGACTAGCCCTATCTTTATATTTCAAAAGCTTTTGAAAAATATCTGCAGGGATCTGCTAGAAAGTAAACAAGCTGTAAAATTTAGCGGTGGCCGGGTTTATGATAGCTGTGTGCACTGTACATGTATTTACATCCAGACGCCTTATTCTGAGAAGGAGTTCAAAACTGCAGGAACATATGTGAGATCACTTGGAAGCTATAAGCTGTCACACAGAGATGTTGTAAATGACAGAGGTGCTACAAGGTCCTGTCTCGCTTGTGCCTCCAACCTGGTAATCCTCCAGGAAGGATTTCCACAGAGGGGCTGACAGTGTATCACAATGACCCAGTATTTGCTCGGCAGGTATGAAGCCCCGGTTGTGAATTTCCCTGGACATTTCACTATGTTTACAGAACGTAAATATTTTTGTTTCAAAACCACAACCACACCGATCTTCTTCTCTGATGTTTGCTGCTGTCTGTCTTTCAAACTGACTGCTACTCCGGGCTCATTAAATCCCTCCTGTCACAGCCGCTTACATCCCTACTACCTAGGCCATGGGAAGCCATCAGAGGTCAGTCCCCCTCCTTATAGGGGATAGTCTGAGATGGCATTTTAGAAAGCTTGTCAGGTACCTTTAGCTCTTCATTATTGTTACTGTTATTATTTTAAGTTAAAAATGATTTACTTATTTTTTTGTGGGTTCTTGTTATTGTGGTGATATTTTATTGGTGCTTTAATAAATTAAGTTTGCCTGGATATCAGAGGAAATAGCAAGCCATTTTAAGTAAACAAAAAAGTAACTCGCATTTGGAAGTTGCAGAGTTGGTGAGGTGAGGTTGGCTGGTGGCTTTATCTATTTCCCGGATCTCTCCAAGGCTTTTACCCCTATATTTGGCTCTGTGTTTTTTTATTTAATAAGACCATTTAGAAATTTGTCTATATGTTATATCTATGTTAGGGTGTTAGATCTCTTGGAACTGGAGTTACAGACAGTTGTGAGCTACCATGTAGGTGCTGGGAATTGAACCTGGGTCCTCTGGAAGAGTAGCCAGTGCTCTTCACTACTCCAGCCATCTCTCCAGTCCCTCATTATTTTTATTTTAAACCAAGCCCTGAAGGGTACAGGCCAGTTAGGATGGACTTGTTTCAGAACCCCAGTGATCTGTTGATAGATGGCAGAGGGGATTTTTCTTTCTAGAGGTGCTATGGGTTGCTTGGAAACATAAAAAACTGCAAAAAAAAAAAAAAAAAATGGAGATCCTCTGGTAGTGTGAATAAGAATGACCCCCATAGGCTCATATGTTTGAACAGTCACCAAGGAGTGGCACTATTTGAGAAGGATGATGAGGTGTGGCCTTGTGGGAGGAAGTGTGTCATTGGGGGTGAGCCTTGAGGTTTCAAAAGCCCATGCCAGGCCAGTCTTCCCTTCCCTCCTTCCTTCCCTCCCTCTCTCCCTCTCCCTCTCTGCTTGAGGATCAGGATGTAGCTCTCAGCTACTTCTCCAGCACCACACCTGCCTGTCACTGTGCTGCATTGGTCATGGTGTCTCTTCACAGCAATAGAACAGAGACTAGGACAGAGCTTTTGCTATCTTTTAGTCTTTAGAATTCCCTGATCTTCCCCAAACAGTTAGGACTCAGAGACTGGTCTATCTTGGCTCTGTGACAGAGTGCTTAGAACATTCATCATATTGCATTGAAATATGTTATATTCCTGTGTTTCTATCCCCCCAACAAGAGGACCTCCTTGAGGGAAGTCCCGGATCCTTATTACCCCGTGTCTCTATGTTCTGAGTTTTCCATAGTGCCTGAGTGGAGTTTTTCTTTCTTTCTTCCTACTCCTCTTTTTGAGACAGGGTTTCTCTGTGTAACCCTAGCTGTTCTGGAACTCACTTCATAGACCAGGCTGGTCTTGAACTCAGAGATCCACTTGCTTCTGCCTCCTGGGATTGAAGGCATGCACCACTATGCCCAGCTGTAGGGAGTTTTTCAACCCCAACTTCACGTCAAAATATCCTTGGAGTCACATAGTCTCCTGCTAGGCACTTGGAGTCAGACCCGTGAGACATGGTGACCCAGCATGATGCAGGGATGGCAGCTGTAGGTCCTCACTCCTTAGGACATCTTTGTGAAGACTCTACCCCTACCCCCATACCCTAATCATCTATTGCCCGATGCTCACTTAGTGGACATGCGCAAAACCTTTCCCAAGGATGGGCCAAAGTAATTCATTCTCCAGTGCTCTGTGTTCTGCTGTGGGATGTCTTTCTGTATGCTGTGAATATGTGTTGCTCCCATTGGTTAATAAATAAAGCTGCATCAGCCTGTGGCAAGGCAGGATGGAGCCAGTCGGAAAATCCAAGAGAGATAGAGATAGAAGAAGGCGGAGTCGGGGGAGACGCTGAGAGCTGCCGCCAGGAGAAGCAAGATGTGAGAGAAGAGGTAATGCCACAAAACCAGGTGGTAAAACATAGATTAATAGGAGTGGGTTGAGTTAAGTTGTAAGAGCCATAGGCCATACAGTTTGTAATTAATATAAGCCTCTGAGTGATTGTTTTCTAAGCGGCTGGAGGACCATGGGTGGGAGAGATTTGTCCGGAGAAACTTCTGGCTACAGTATTCTTCTATAAAAGTCAAACTGTTTGTAGAATATGCATGTATTGACAGCTTCTTTGAGTCATGGCTTGGGAAAAGTGACTCAAGGACTCAGGCATTTGCCCTTGGAAAATCATCCAACGTTTGGACAGAGAACCACTCCCAGAAGAATGTCTCATTTAAGCATACTATTTGTAGACAAAGCTGAACAAATTTATAATCATCTCTTTGGAATTTTGTGCGAAGGGCACCCCAAAATGTTGAAATCAAAATAAGATCCAAGAGATTGGAGAGCTGGCTCAGTGCCTAAGAGTGAATCCCCCTCCTGCAGATGATCTGGATTTGGTTTCCAGAACCCATATCTGTCAGCTCATAACTTCCTGGAGCTCAAGCTCAAGCTCCAGGAAGTCAGACATCTTCTTCTGGACCCTATGGGCACCTACACTCATGTGACAAACCCATGCACAGACACACATATACATATAATTAAAAATTAATAAAAATAAATGTTTTTCTTAAAAAAGACACTGAATGGGAAATTACTTGCACTATATTCTATAATATATATTGAAGTGTTGTATTGTTACTGATAGTATGTTTGTTTTCTATGTTATTATTACTGTGTTCATTTAGTAAATAGGATATTTCTTGGATCTACTGGCGTGTCATAATCTTGCTTCTTACAGGATTATGATCAGAGAAGGTGTTAAGAACTTACAATGCCACTCTGGTCTCCTCTGTAGGCTACTTCTGTAACCAATCTGAAAATACAGAAAGGTCTATGAACTTTCATGAAAAATAAATGCTCCCAGCACAGGTGGTTGAATAAAAAAATAAAGTATTAATTTCTAATGACAAGAATAGAAAAGGCAGCAAGGTACCACAGAGAGGAACACAGGTGTGTGGTAAAGTGGGATGGGTGGGCCGCTTTGCACGGGGTGGGTGGGGCATCTCAGAGAGGGTGTGTGAGACCTGAAGGATGAGCTGCCATGTAAAGAGAACTTGTTACATCTGAGGGAACGGGAAGGACAGAGCATTTAGCAAACTGAGGTACAAAAGGGAGGGAGATACTGTGTTCTATAGTCGTAATGGGTCACAAGCTATGTGCCCCAGGCTGTCAGGGGTGGAAGGGTTGGGGTAGAGACACCACAGAGGCCTGAGGAAGTTTTTTTTACAGAGACCTCATCTCAGGTAAAGCTGGATTCTTGATCTAGCTGCCGAAAAGAATTCCAGAATGAGCCAGTGTGAAGTGGAGTTGGAGATTATTAAAAGGGATTGTCAAGATCATGATGGGGAAACCTAAGGAGACAACCAAACCAAACTAGTGGGAACTATGAAATTTAGATCAACAGCTGTGGAACCTACGTGGGACTGGACTAGGCCCTCTGCATAGCGAGACAGTTGTGTAGCTTAATCTGCTTAAGGGACCCCCCGGGATCAGAATCCAACTCTGGTGCATGAGCAGGCTTTTTGGAACTCACTACTGATGGTGGGACACCTTGCACAGCCTTGAGGCAGGAGGAGGGGCTTGGACTCTACTAAATGTACCTCTACCTTCTTGTAGGAGGGAATGTGGGGTGGGCTGGAAGGGGGAGGCTGGAGGGGCGGGAGGAGGGAAGGGGGGATCTTTGATTGGTATGTAAAATGAATAAAAAAAGTTTCTTAATACAAAAAAAGAAAAAAAATGGATTTTCAACATGGGTTTAAGTGGTGGAGCTAATAGAGAAAGAGGTACCCAGGGAGAGAACAAGATCTACCCAAATATGGGTATGGGCTCCTCAGAGGAGAACTACATTTCATTGTCTTGTCTTTTCAATAGCCATTAGGGAGATGCTGATGAGTTCTGAAGTTACAATTTCTTCACTCCAAGGGTGAAGAAATTTCAATGGGATCAGAAGGTAAGTCCTGATTTGTGCAGACAGGATTATAGTTAATAAGGTGAAACTCCACATCACAGGAATGGGGAAACTTGGGCATCTTTACTGTACCCAGAAGTTAATCTGCTCTGGGAGAGTTTTAGAAAGCAAAAGGAACAAGACCACTCTTGAAGGTCACGCAGGCTTAGGCTCTAAGCGTGCTTCATTGACATCTTAATATTCTTATTCAGAAATATCTTTGTATGAAAGGAATAATGTCTTTATGTAGATAATCTTCACAGCAAATGTTAATTGTGCTGGAATTCTTGACTCTTGACTTGACTGGTAAGGTATTTCAGCCAGAGTCTGGAGTGAGGTATGCTGTTTCTCTCCCATATCCCTAGAAGTTTTCTGTCTTTCTATCCTGCCTCAAGGTCATGGTAAGTGTTGATGTGTTATCTCTTCTCTCAGTGGGCCTTTGATGGGTTCCAGGGACAGCCAGAGCTGGTTTTCATGCTAAGGCAAAAACCTTCAATTTGTAGATGAGAGATGTAAGAAAGGAAACTTGTCAGGGGAGTGCTTTAGACCAGGGTGAGGCAAATGAAAATTAGAATTAGTAGGACAAAGTGTGATGGGGCCATGAGACTGGAGTAGGGTTTTATTTTTATTTTGTCAAGGTCTCACTATCCAGTCCAGGCTGGACTTGAATTTGTGATCCTCTTGCCTCAGTCTCTCCCTAGCACCAAGATTTCATGCTTGTACCACCACACCAGCTGAAACTGCAAAATTTTGATGGAACATTGGAAGTCCCTCCCCTAACAAAGAACTCATTTTGTCAAGAGGCATGTGGAGAACCTCAGGAGGATTTTTGATAATAGCTTTATTTTGGTATAACTGAGCAACTACACAATTCAACTTTTTAGTACATCTATAGAGCTGTATACAACTGCAATTTTATAATTAATTACTCTAAAAGAAGTTATTTCATTCTTCTAAAAGAAATACCATATCCTTTAGCAGGATCCTCCACCTTCATTCTTCGTATCTGTCCTCTTCCCTACTCCAAAGCCCAAGCAAACACTAATGTGGTTTCTATCTCTACTAGAGATGTCTGTTTCCTGGTCATTTTAACGTGTGGACTCACATCATAACTCAAATTTCATCCATGTTGTAGCATGCTATTTCATTTGTTTGTATTGAAGAACACCACTACATTGTATGGCTACACATTCTAATTTACCCATCCATCACCTGATAGCTGGATTTATCTTAGTCTAGTAAGGTTGCCATTACAAATATGCCCTAGCCTGCATGCCTTAACAAGGAACAAATATTTGCTTCTCATAGTTCTGGAGCTACAAGTTCGAGTCCAGGTTCAGTCCTGATTCAGTTTCCGGTGAGGGCTGTCTTGCAAGGAACCATCTTCATGACATGATATAGGTGAATTGAGAGTCAGTCTCTCTCTCTCTCTCTCTCTCTCTCTCTCTCTCTCTCTCTCTCTCTCTCTCTCTCTCCCTCCCTCCCTCCCTCCCTCCCTGTGTATGTGTGTCTGTCTCTGTCTTTGTCTCTCATCTTCTTATAAGGACACTCATTCCATTCAAAAGAGCCCCGTCTTCATGAGTGCCAAAGGTTTCCCCTCCAAATAGGGAATGTATTAGTGACTTTGTGTTCTTGTAATAAAACACCATGACCCAAATGGAGCTATGGAAGAAAGAAATTTAATTTGTTTTAGAGTTACAGAGAGAGAGAATCCATGATGTTGTGAGTGGAGGAGGCATGTCTGCAGGCAGCTGGATCAAGAATCTGAGAAAACTGCATCTTCAATCACAAACAGGAAACTGAGGTAGTAAACAGGAAGTGAGTCAAGGCCATAAACTAAGCCCCTCCCTCTCAGTGACGTAATGCCTCTAGCGAGGTTCTGCCTTGAAAAGGTTCCACAACCTCCTCAAACATCACCAGCAACTGAAGACCGAGAACCTATAGGGAACATTTTCCATTCAAGCCTCTGCAGGGGATTAGAGCTTTAACCTCTGAGTTTCTGCAAGTCACAAACATTCATTCCATAGCCGTGTTCTTTCTGTGCTTGATAATTAACAACACCGCTCTTATGAACATTTGTGTCACAGTGTTGTCAGTTTGACAAAATCTAGAATTAGCTGGGTGTGGTGGTCTGAATGAGAATGCCCGCCATGGGCTCATACATTGGCATGCTTGGTCCCCAGTTGATGAGCTGTCAGTTAGGATTGGGAGGTATGTCCTTGTTGGAGGAAGTGTGCCACTGGGAGTGGGTGGGCTTTGAGGTTTCAAAAGCCTGCACCAGGCCCAGTGTCTCTCTCTGCCTGCTTCCTGTGGATCAGGGTGTAAAGCTCTCAGCGACTGCTCTAGCACCATACCTGTCTGCTCCCCACCCGCTGATCATGGACTAACCCTCTGAAACTATAAGAAAGCTCCCAATTAAATGCTTTCTTTTGTAAGCGGTGCCTTGGTCATGGTGTCTCTTCACAGCAATAGAACAGTAACTAAGACTCTGGGAGGTGGCCTCTGGGTGTGCCTGTGGAGTGTTATCTTGATTTTGTTAATTGAAATGGGACGACCTGCTCACTGTGGGTGATACCCTTCCTTGGTTGGGATTCTGGAGTATAAAAATGGAGACAGGGCAGAGCAGCAACATGTATCCATCACTCTCTGCCTCCTGGTTGTGGATGGGACATGATGAGCTACTCCAAGCTCTTGCTGCTTCGACTTCCCTGATGTGATGGTCTGTGATCCAGAATAGACTTTTTTTTTTTCTCAAGTTGCTTTTTTCAGGAGAGGAAACTAAGACAATTTGTGTACATGTTTTTGTGTGGATATTCAAGGGTTTTGTTTGAATATTTGGAATTTGCAGTGTTAAAAGGGTACATGTAGGGTCCAAGTTGCTGCTCATGGATTCATGTTTTTTTTTGTTTTTTTAACAGCTAGCCATCTTCTGACCCTTGTCCCCATCTTGGGGTCCTGTGGTGGTTCGAATGAGATGTCCAATATATTCTCAGGCACCTGAATACTTGTCCCGAGTTGGTGATACTGTTTGGGTATGTTTAGAAGGTGTGGCCTGTTGGAGGAAGTATGCTAGTGAGGGTAGGCTTTGGGCTTTCAAAAGCCACGTACCATTTCCAGGGAGCTTCTTCTGCTGCTGCTTGGTGGTTTGAGATGTGAGCCCTCAGATCTCAGTTTCCAGCTCCCGTCACCATGTCTACCTACTGCCACACTTCCCCACAGTGATGGTGATGGGCTCTCATCTCTCTGGAACCATAAGCCCCCAAGAAAATAGTCCTTCTATAAATCGCCTTGGTCACGGTGTTTTATCACAGCAATAGAGAGGCAACTAATACGGACCTGCTGGATATTTCCCTTGGAACCGTCGTGTGTGAATTGGCTCACAATGTTCTCAGGGGACCCATGGGAGATCTTCTGAAGGGAGGGACAAGCCCAACATGCATCATTAGAGATAACATATGTGGGGAGAAAGCTGGGTCAGCTCTGGAGCCCTGGGCTGAATGCCTGCTTTCCTCTTTATAACTCAGGCAAATTGCTTACGCTTTCTGGCCCTCCTCTGTTCAAAAATGGTGAATTCCAGTAATATTTATCTCCATAGGCTATTAGGAGTGATTAAAATCATGCTTATCAGTCTCCTGGAAGAGTCACTTCTCAGAGACTGGTATTTATTTATATTAGAGATTGAATATATCTTATATGAAATGCTTGGGACCAGAGGTATTACAGATTTCTTATTTTTCCTTTGAATTTTTAGAATATTTGCACATATCAAGTATAAACATTAGATTTATTTGTTTCATTACATATTATACACAGTTTGAAGGTAGTTTATACTTTTTTCCTTTTTCTTTCCTTCCTTTCTTCCTTTCTTCCTTCCTTCCTTCCTTCCTTCCTTCCTTCCTTCCTTCCTTCCTTCCTTCCTTCCTTCCTTTCTTTCTTTCTTTCTTTCTTTCTTTCTTTCTTTCTTTCTTTCTTTCTTTCTTTCTTTCTTTCTTCTCCAGTCCCAGGGAATCCAACAGCCTCTTTTGGCATCCTTGGGTACCAGGCAAGCACATGGCACACAGATATTTATGCAGGCGAAACACCTATGCACATAAAATAAATTTAAAACTGATGTATCTATTCTCATTTTATATGTATGAATGTTTTTCCTGCATGTATGGTAGTGTATTGTGTGTGTGTGTGCCTGGTACCTGAGGAGGCCGGAAGAGGGTGCCAGGTCCTCCGGAACTGGAGCTACTAACAGTTGTAAGCCACCATGTGGGTGCTAGAAACTGAACCCACGTTCTCCGCAAAAACAGCAAATCTCTTACCCTCTGAGGCATCTTTCCAGCCCCCACATTTTTTTTTTTTGAGAGAAGGTCTTGCTAGGTAATGCAAATTGGCCAAGAACTTTATAGTTAGCTGAGGCTAGCTTCAAACTTGAAGATCATTCTTCCTCTCATTCTTATGGGGTTTATTTTGGGCTATGAATGGTTAATCCCTATTTATAAGCATCCAGATCTGCTTTCTGTTTTTTTCTCCTTCAAGAACACATGAATACTCACATGTACCTCACAGGCTATAAAAATGAAATAAGACGAGTATAAAGGACTCAACAGTAAGTATATTACCCGTAAGTGGTAGCTTCCTTCATTTGTTAAAATATATCTCATTTTTGTTAAGGTATATTTCATTTTGTTTTGTCTTTGAGACCAAGTATTCTGCCCAGGTTGGACCCGAACTTGTAAACTCAGGTGGTTCTCTCACCTTAGCCTCTGAAGCAGCTGGCACTGCTGGTGACCCACACCGGACTAAACACTTGTCTCTTGGAGCACCTACTGTTTGTTTCTGTTCTAGTCATGAAAATAAAACAGTTTCTGGCCTTACTGAATCTCTATCGTGACTGTAGATCTAGTTTGCGTTACTTTGGTTGTGAGCCTAGCCTTAAATGTCTGCGCCATCTCTCCAGCCCTGACTTGTGTTACCTTTAAGAAAGGAATCAGGTGTTGTTTAAGAATAGACATTGAGGGGCTGGAGAGATGGCTCAGAGGTTAAGAGCACTGGCTGCTCTCCCAGAGGACCTGGGTTCAATCCCCAGCACCCACATGGCAGCTCACAACTGTAACTCCAGTTTTAGGGGATCTGACACCCTCACACAGACATATATGCAGGCGAGACACCAATGCACATAAAGTAGAAATAAATAAATTATATTTAAAAAAAAGAATGGACATTGGCATGTTTTTGTTTCATCTGGAAAAGCAGGCTCACAATATTAGCTTCGTTTCAGTTCCTCCACAGGAGCAGACAGCCAACTCTAAGGACCGTTAGGATCGGAGCCTGCCGACATTCCCCCAGCCCCCGGCATTGCCCCCTTTCCACAGCCTTGCTCTGCTGTTCCCCCACAGTCCTCAGCTCAGTCCAGGCTGCCTGCTCACAGACTACAGTGATGGATTCTGCTCTGGGCAGCGTTTTGAGCAGAATTGCCGACATAATCAGAAATTATTATCGATGTTCTCAACTGTTTACTAATGTGGCAGTGAGGATGATTTGTGCCTTAATGCTTTTTTCAAAGCCCATTTACTTTGCAAATGTAGTTCTAAACTGACTCCTGAGAAGAAGATGCTAATGGCAGCCCGGAGGATGACCCATCAGAAGATGGCAGCAGAGACTCATGGATACATTTCTTTATTTGAGAGTCTGGAGAGGTTACAAAAGGCTTTTCAACTCGCACAGTGCTCCAAAACTGAAATTATCCACCCCTTCTTCATATAAACATTGCAGACAGGTATACAACCATCTCTGTACGTTGAACAGACCAGGAATTCTCTCTCTGCCTTTCCACACAAGGCATGTTTTAAGGAATCAGTCTGTTACCGTGAACAAGATTGCTTGTGGATAGGGTTGTGTATCCATCCCTTCACAAATGTCAATCCATTGTTGCTGATGGACCCATGATTAGATTGAGGCTGATTAACAAGAAGGTAAGATGGTTCCTCCCTGGCTGGGGTGATTTTCAGCATATTTTGTAGGTGTGTAAACAGTTTATAAAGTGAATTTCATTTCCTTGCCTTGGCTTCTTTTGCTAGCACGGCAAGGGTTACTGGAATAGAGTCTTCTTGTACAGATAGAAATGAAGGCCCTCTCTACTGTCCCTGTGGTTTCTGTGCAGGGGCTTTTTGAAAATACTGTTTATGCTGTGTGTCACTCTGTGCAGTTTGACAGGCAAGAAAATTTGCAGGTACTTAGAAATTCACGGCATAGTGTATTTTCTGGCTTCAGCTCTCATATAATCCAGAGAGGTTTCAAAGACAGCAGGAGTATGTGGGTCTGTTCCAGTAAATAGAGGCAGCGCCCAGGCTGGACTGGTTCTGTAAGTTTCAGGGCGGTGTGTGTGTGAGTGTGTGAGTATGTGAGTGAGTGTGTGTGTGTGTGTGTGTGTGTGTGTGTGTGTGTGTGTGTGTGTGAAAACAGAGCACTTTCCCAAATTATTGGCCCTTCAAGATGGTGACAGTAGAGAATTATATCAAGTCTCATTTTCTGAGGAGCGAGCCACAAGCAACAGCATAGGTTTAATGCCGTTGACGTCAGCTTTTGCTCCCTCGAACCCCCTTTCTCTGCTCATGCGTGTAGAGGGCAACAAGAGAGGGAGGGGGGCGAGGGGACGGTTTTCTCAAAATTCTGTTTTTGTTGTGTAAACTCGGGAGTGGCAGAGCTTCCTAACCTCAGAGTTATCGGCCTTCTGGATCGTAAGTCTTCATCGCAGGCCTTGATCATGTGATGTGTTCAGCAGCAGCATCCATGTTCGCTACATTCTAGACGCCACCACGGTTGTGACCATCGAAAAATATCTTTAGACACTGTCGAATGTGCTCGTGGGACAGGCTCTCCCTGCTCGATGACCCCTGCTTTAAGGTTTAGAGCACTTCCAAGGGTAGCTTTAGTGGCTTAGTGTTCAAATACGAAGGCCTGTGTCCAGTAAGGGCGGAATTTCAAAACACCCCCAGGAAGCAAATCTGCGGGGTTTAAGGCTCACCCTGAGTTCGTTCTGCACATGCTCAGTTTGTCCTGGTTGCCTCGCGCTGCTATACTTTCTACGGGTGTTCTTTGAGCTCTGAAAATGTCTCCTTTAATGTCGGGCTCAGAAAACCCCCTTGACTGCAGAAGGAGACACCAAAAGCCTTCCAGTGACAGGCGGGGAGAGGGCTGTTTGGATTACTAATTTGCTTTCACTTCTTAGCCTGTTTTTTTCCTTCACAGGGCTGTTCCTCTGTAGACCTTGAGTATGAATAATTCCGCGTAGCCGGAGGGGAGAAGCAGGAGGCCGCCTTGTACGGTTGTTTGTACTGTAATGAAATAGAAAGTTTAAAAGCTTAGCGAAGGCTGAGCGCTTGCAAAGGGAGGGAGGTCCAGCATGCACTTTAAAAATTACTCAGAAAGCATGACAGACTCTTGGAGGCGGGGAGAAGATGTTGCCTACTTCACTTCAGGAAGTCACCCCCAGGCTGAACAGCCCCCAGATATCGAGCCCGAGTGCAGAGAACCCCAACCAATTAAATGCTCATGGAGATTCTTTCTTAACTCTATTTTTGTTTGAGTTATCAACTGGAAGGCCAGAGTAAGCACCAGGATTGTCTAGGAACTTGCTCGCCAGCCGTTTGAGGGATCTCAGAGCTCCCATTTTGTACGGACTGAGGATAGTTATTCAAACTAGGCGACAAAGAAGTTCAGGTTCCTAGAGTTGAGTTCACTTGTGGGTCTTTAGTTGTAACTAGTTGGAGGCCGGGTATCACCTTCTTGACAACTGCCCTGAAAATGAACAGGTTTTTAAAGCGCTTCATAGTCACAGTGAATTACAACTACTCACTGATAGGGAGGTGGTCCTTTCAAAGGTGTCCCAGCAAATGGAAGCCATGAAAGAGACCAGGAGAAAGCCGAGAGTAGGTCAATAGAAAGCATCTACATGAATGGAAATGCTGCTTGGTAACACATAGATTTAGTCAAATAATAAAAGCAATCCAGAGTGGGAGGAAAGTTTTAGCTCTCCGGTCTTTCCTCTTGCTCAAATAAACAAACAAACAAACAAACAAAATTAGTGGCTGGAGAGATGGTTTAGTGGCTCAAAGTTTTTGCTTTTGCGGAGGACCTGGGTGTGAGACCCAGCACCCAACGGTGGTTCACAGTCATCTGTAACTCCAGTTCTAGGAGATCTGACACCCTCTTCTGACCACAGAGGGCACCAGACATGCAAGTGGTACACAGGCATACACGCAGGCAAAACACCCACACACATAAAAATTAAAAGGATTTAAAAATTAGCTGGGTGAGGGTGGTGCATGTCCTTAATCCCAGCACTCAGGAGACAGAGACAGGCGGATCTCTGAGTTCGAGGCCAGCTTGGTTTACAGAGCAAGTTCCAGGACAGCCAGGGCTACACACAGAAACCCTGTCTCAAAAAAAAGAAAAGATTTGAAAATTATTTTATTTATTTATAATTTATTTATATGTACATGTGTCTGTGCATATGTGTGGACACTAGAAAAGGACATCAAGTGTCTTCCTTTATTACCGTTGACCATTCCTTGAGATAGGTAGGGTGTCTTCCTGAACCCAGGGCTTGCGTTTTCTCAGCCAGACTAGAAGCCCTCAAGTTCCAGTGATCCTTCTGTCTCTGCCTTCCCTTCAGTACTAGGGTTGTAAGTGTTTGCAGGATTCCTGGATTGTTGCATGGGTGCTGGTATCCAAACTCTGGTCCTCAATGTTTCATAGCAAATGTTCTGAGCCATCTCTCTAGATCACCCCTCCCTCCATTTCTTGAGGGGATTTTTTTTTCTTTTGGAATTAATGCAACACATTGGTATTTCAGTCTGATAACAATAAAGCAACAGAAAGCCCCCTTTTTCTCTTCACTGTTATCCACCCTGAGAAGTTACTAAGAAATCAGAGTATTCTCCTCCCACCCCCTGCCCCTTCCCCCTGTTAGAAGGAACTGGCTGCTGGGGAATTGCAGTAAGTGTAAATGGATAATGACAGGAGGAGTGAGAAAATGCAAGAATAGAGTCAGAAGGGAGGGGCTGAGATAGACTCTGTGGATTCCTCAGTGAAGAAAGGAAAAGACACTTTGTACTGTCTTCAGGAGTTTTCAATGTTAAAGAATAACTTTAAAGGGGCTGGAGAGATGGCTCATTGGTTAAGAGCACTGGTTGCTCTTGGAAAGGACCTGGGTTTGGTCCCTAGCACCACTGTGGCATCTCACATCCACCTCTAACTTCCCTTCCAGGTGATCCACTGTCCTCTTCTGGTCTCCGAGGGCACTAGACATGCACATAGTGCACATACATACATGCAGGCAAAACACTCACAACATAAAATAAGTAAATATAAAAGTCTTTTTTTTGTTTTTTGTTTTTTGTTTTTTTTTTTTTTTGGTTTTTCAAGACAGGGTTTCTCTGTGTAGTTTTGGTGCCTGTCCTGGGTCTTGCTCTGTAGACCAGGTTGGCCTCAAACTCACAGAGATCCACCTGGCTCTGCCTCCCGAGTGCTGGGATTAAAGGCATGTGCCACCACTACCCAGCCTAAAAGAATTTTAAAAATAATAACTTAAAAGATACAACATAATCACAAGTCTCAGATGTTAGTGGTTTTATTTGTCATCAATTAATAAGGGAATCATGAGATATTACAATGGCCTTACAGGAGAATTCAAACAACCAGCCCGTAATTTTGTAATAAGTTTAAAAATCGATGTAAAATTGGGCTTGTTCCTTAAGTGGGAGGGGTGGTTAGAAATCAATTGTATTTGCAGAGGACAAGATTAATTTTTGTGCCTGTAGACCAGTCATGCATTACTATTGGCGTAGCAGAGTGTGGTAGTCAGTGAGGTCCTGAGGACCTCGTGTAAACACTACAAAACTAGCATGAGGAAAATACATAGGAGAAAGATCTTTAGCAAAGAAGAAGGCTGGATGCTGTGGAATGGTCTGTATGTCAAGTGTGTTGCTGATTGGTCAATGAATACATCACTGATTGGTCCGTGGCCAGGCAGGAAGTATAGGCGGGACAAGGAGGAGAATAGAGCTGGGAAGTGGAAGGCTGAGGCGGGGAGACACTGCCAGCCGCCATCAGGACAAGGAAGATGTAAAGTACCGGTAAGCCACAAGCCACGTGGCAAGGTATAGATGAATAGAAATGGATTAATTTAAGCTGTAAGAACAGTTAGCAAGAAGCCTGCCACGGCCATACAGTTTGTAACCAATATAAGTCTCTGTGTTTACTTGGTCGGGTCTGAGTGGCTGTGGGACTGGCAGGTGAGAGAGTTTGTCCTGACTGTGGGCCAGGCAGGAAAACTTTAGCAACAGCTGGATAGTTCACAACCCCATCCTTCAAGAATCTGGCTGGAACTGGCTGGAGTCACCGGTGGAAGCACATAATATATGTCTGAAAATAACCCATGCCCCCTTATAATATTAAAACACACACTACACTGCTGGACAGAGACCACATGTGAAAGTCTACACTCCACTACAGGGCAGAGGACATGTGTGAAAGTCTACACTCCAATGCAGGGCAGAGGGCATGTGTGAAAGTCTACACTCCAATGCAGGGCAGAGGGCATGTGTGAAAGTCTACACTCCACTGCAGGGCAGAGGGCATGTGTGAAAGTCTACACTCCACTGCAGGGCAGAGGACATGTGTGAAAGTCTACACTCCACTGCAGGGCAGAGGACATGTGTGAAAGTCTACACTCCACTGCAGGGCAGAGGGCATGTGTGAAAGTCTACACTCCAATGCAGGGCAGAGGGCATGTGTGAAAGTCTACACTCCACTGCAGGGCAGAGGACATGTGTGAAAGTCTACACTATACAAATGAGCAAGTAAGTCCAGGAAATGTGGCATATAGGCTGTATCCTTTGTATAGCATTGCTGATTTTAGCTTCTTAAACTTGTCCTGCCTTGGCCCACTTCTCCTTTGGAAGTGGATTGTTTCCTACTACACAGTCCTTCCTTCTGCTACTATACACATACCTTTGACCAATGTTTTGTTCCGGGACACAAGAACCCGGAACCCCTCTGGAGGTGCCAACCAATCCCCCATATCTACTGAAATCATTGGCAGTTATCAGTTCGCAACCTAAGAGTGGCGAAATAACTCGGCCAAGGAAAGACACAGAGGCCTCACGGGATCGAATCCCCTGGAAGCCTGTACTCAGATGATGCCCTGCTTTCCATTGAAGAGGGCCTTCTAATCTTTTTGGCCCATTTGAGTATTTTACAGTTTCTTTAAAAAAAAATGATTTTATGTGTTTGTCTAATGGTAACACTTTATTTTGGACAATAGTCAAAGCTTGTAGGAAAAGAAAATGATCTGCAGTTTCCTTTTGAAGCAGATTCAATAAGTCATGATCAAAAAGCTGAAGGTAGCATTTAGATGTGGGGAAGGAAGAGAAGGAGGCAACTGTGAGGCCATAGTTGAGGCATAGGTGCATAGGCACATCTCTGAGGCAATAGTTACGGCTATATCTCACCTTGCTTAATCTCTGCTTCACCTTCAGCTATAATGTGTGGGTCTATGAAAATCTTTTGAGGTTACAATTCAGCACTTACTCAAGGGCAAAAGCACATCATTCCCCCCAATTATTTTGAGTTCTCATGCGGAGCTACTTCTTTGCTAGGTATTAGGGCAGGAAGCGGTGCTGTTGGTAGTCTTCAGTGTAATCTGGAAAGTGGGAAGCACTTTAGGTAAATGGAAGAAGGAGAAGACAGGAGAGGAAGGGCTCAGAAACCCACAGACAGAGCACACTTTCCTTCCTTTTGTTAAAATGGTTAGAGGCCGGGTGTGGTAGCACACGCCTTTGATCCCAGCACTCCAAAGGCAGAGACAGGTGGATCTCTGTGAGTTCCAGGACAGCAGGGTTACACAGAGAGACCCTGTCTCAAAAAACCTAGAAATCATCATCATCATCATCATCATCAAAAACAACAGACAAAATGATTAATTTGGAAGGCTCTAATGTAGGCAGATTGAATTTGTTAGTAACTTGGTATAAATGGGTCATATTCTAGAGAAAAAAAATGAGCTTAACTAATGAGAATAATTGACTAATTTCTTTTTTTAATTAAAACATTCTAAAATTCATTTTACATACCAATCACAGATCTCCCTCTCATCCCTCCTCTTGCACCCCCCCCCCCACCGCCAGTTTCTCCCTACACCTGACCCATCCTCTCATTAACTAATTTCTAACTAGGCATTTCCACTGAAATGATCTAATAAGGCCAATCTCATCTTAGCCAATTGAATATTTTCTTTGCTCTTCTTCTGAGTTTACCCTATCAAAATGTTCCTCTAGTACCCTCTTGGTAGAGTACCAAACACCTGCTATCTGGAACTGTGACATATTGTTATCTCTTTAGATGAACCATTTAAAAATGTTAGTGTGGTTAAGTTTTTATTTTAATGTTTTCATTGGAGTGTTCTCATTCAGGTGGGAGAAAAATATCCAAAATTCAGTTTTGATTTTTGGGGGGTATGTGTTTGTTTGAAACTAGGAGAGATGCAGGGTTTTTGAAAGATGGAGATATACCGACCCTGCATGCTACAATACTGATGTGCCTGGTGAGATGTCCAATGGTGGCATGACAGTTATGGAGGTAACCAACCTCATTCCAATTGGATATGAGACCTGTTCCACAGGAGGAATTGCATCCTTAGTACCAAAAGGCCATAACTGGGAAGATCATAGGCACTAGGAGGAAACCAATTACAGCTAGATTAAATGGTTATATTGTCTAACTGTCTTCTAAATATTTATGTTTACTCCTATAGGTTTGTGTTGTTTTTAATTTTGGTCTTTTTGCAGTGGGTAGCAGATAATACAGAAATTCATAACTGGCTGAAGAGCCAAGAGAGCGCTCAACTGTGGATGAATGATCTGTAGTAACCCCTCCCATTCAAGGCTCAGGGAACATTACGGAAGAGTCAGAAGAAAGAATGTAAGCGCTGGCAGAGATGGAAGGCATGTCATAGACATTGTACTGAATGTGACACAGCCATTGGACACATCAGCTCACACCAGCTGTGGTTACTTGTACAAGATCTGAAGAAGATCAAGCCAGTCAAGATTCCAGCATGAGTTCTCTCAGTGGAGAAGGGAGTTGACGGTCTCTGAGGAAGACATAGCCACTCTGCCCACTCTCCAGTTGGTGCCCTGCCCCTCCTCCCCAATGCACATGTGGTCAACACTAATTAGACTAGGGAGTTAATAATAATAACAGCAAAGTAAGAAGACATAAAATTGGGAGGGAGACAGAGTAGGGGGCATTAGGAGGAGTTGGGAGGAAGTAATGGCAGATAGATATGGTTAAAAATACATTGGGCAAATGCATGAAATTTTCAACTAGGAAAAGCAAAAAGAGGGAGACATACATATTTAGCAAGAAATTTATGTACTTGAGGAGGCTTACTGTTTTAGTTTTATTTGTATGCATGTGTGTGTGTAATATATGTGCATATGAGAGTGTGTAATACTGTGTGTGTGTGTGTACCTGTGTGTACTATACCTGTCTGTGGAGGCCAGAGGAGCAAGTTGAGTGTCCCACTTTGTCAGTCTCCTTATTCCTTTGAGACAGGGTCTCTCACTGGACCTGGAGCTATGTTGGTAGCCAGCAAGCACCAGTGATCCTTCCATCTCTGCCTTAGTTCTGAGGTTACAGGCATGTGAGCAATACCAAATTTTTACGTGGATTCTGGGAAGGTGAATTCAGATTTTTCTGTAGTAAGTACTCTTACCCACTAAGCCATCTCTCCAGCCTGGCATTTCTTTTCTTTTTTTTTTTTTTGTGGAATATTGCTTTAATTAGGCAAAGATGTGTTATATTTGTTTATGCTACATTTGTTTAAGGGTATAAGAATGTGTTACATTTGTTTTTGTTGCATTTTTTTTCTTTTCTTTTTTTTTAAATTTTTTATTTTTATTTTGCAATACAATTCAGTTCTACATATCAGCCATGGATTCCCTTGTTCTCCCCGGTCCGGTCCCCCTCACCTTCCCCCCAGCTTACCCCCCATTCCCACCTCCTCCAGGGCAAAGCCTCCCTGCGGACTGAGATCAACCTGGTAGACTCAGTCCAGGTAGGTCCAGTCCCCTCCTCCCAGGCCGAACCAAGTGATCCTGCATAGGCCCCAGGTTTCAAACAGCCAACTCGTGCAATGAGCACAGGCCAGCCTGGCATTTCTAAGTTATGATGCCATGGATACAAATCCATGGGAGTCATATACAAAATTAGCTTCTAGGTTTGAAGTTGAAAATTGATCTTTGAGAAGTTACTTTTTTTTTTTGTAGTGTAGCACCAGCAATTCTTTTGAATTACACAACTCTAATTTCTCTCATCTCTTCCTCCCTTCAGTAGGCAAACAGAGGTTTCTGTTGTCTCTGTGCACTTTAATTTTTGAAAATCCATTATAAATAATAGTAATAGGTTTTAACACCACAGAACGGAACAATTTGGCATAAAGAAAAGTGAGAAAGAAGCCACAGACTTGTCTTTAAAACTCTTAAGACTTAATGTGTTGCTAAATTACGTCTGTGCATTGGAGATAGCTTAAAAGCCAGGCTGTGATGTGTGATTGCGACCAATTTTCATAATTTTACCTCTAATTCAAAATACCTAGTGTTTTGGATTGGTTTAGGATCTTCTTACTGATAATTCAGTGGGGGCGGGGGGGGGGGGGGAATGAAACCGGAGACTTGGTCTCTTTTCTGAGCAAACACAGTGACAAAACTATGTCTGAAGAGCATTTGAGAATTTGAATTTTCGTTTTCTTATGGGAGTAGTTAGCAAAATAATAAAGTTGAGTCAATGGAGAATTACCTCTTCTTTCATGGTGTTTCTATCAAGCCCAATACCTCAGTTCAGAATGACTAATTTAAAAAAGTGCTGTTGAATTAATGGAACGGAACACTCCAAATTCTCAGAGGAATTAAATAAACGACTCAGCGAGAGCCCCTGGTAGATAGTGATGTCTAGTTTAGATCTCCCAAGCCACGAAGAGAGTGATCACTGAATCAGGGGAGAAGAGCAGAGTTTGACACATGGAGTGATTTATAAGTCCCTGGTCCGTGGGAAAAAATCAGGTGAAAATCAATTCAAGTTTTCCTTGTTCTCTTTCAAACTGCACAAGGACTCAGAAATGTCACCATTTGGGGTGTGTAAAGATAGGAATTCACACGGTATGCTCTGCAGCCTCTCTCCTCTGGTAGGTGAGTCCACAGTGCATGAGCAAGATTGAGTAGAGCAAATGAAGCTGTCTCTTTTTCTTGATGGATGCTGGAGTTAGGAGAGAGTGGATTACTCAGTGCCTCTCAACATTCTAACACTGGCACCCAGAGAACGTGTCAGTTAGGGTTTCTGAGGCGTATTGTTCAGCCTTACCACGCCGCCGACAGAAAGGCTGGGAAGAAAAGCCAGAGAGAAAAACAGACCCGGAGAAGAACCACAATTCCTCAGTGGTCAGCCACTCACAGGCTACCTGGCAATGGCCTCAGCTGTCTTATGGTCTTCAAGTCCGCTGCTGCTTGTAAAAGTGATTAAAAGACAAAAGCGTTCTCCCGTGAGGTGGAAACATCAATGTCTGCTTGAACTGATACAACTGTAAGGCCAGAATATCCCTGGATGGCTGCTATTCTTATTATAAGAAATTTATCTCCTCTTGACAATGGTGTCTGATGTCAAATTGCCTTTCCAGGGACAGTAGTTAGTGACAAGGAGCAGTGGTCCCTGCCTGCAGTCCCTGAATGCCTACCCTTGGCTGGGTTCTGTGTGCTTCCTTTGTGGCGAGGGGAGCCCAGTTTTTGGAGTTCCCTTCCTTGCCTGGGGCGTGAGGATGACTGTAATGAGGATTCCAGGTCAGAGGAGCTCCCGAAGGAGAGGAGCTAGACGTCCTCAATGGGAAGAGTTGGAAGGGTTACAGTTGCTGAGCTGCCACGAGCTTGCTGTCCAGGGTCAGGAAGAGTGAGGTTGATTAATCTTGACTTAATGTTACCCACCTCAAGATGCCTTTTCCTGCCGGTTCATAGGGACAAAGCAGGGATGGCTGATGAAGGTCCTTGTTTATATTCTAAGACCCAGGCCTGCAGGACAGGAAAACATTTCAGGGAGCAGTGAGAGTGTCCCTTACGACATCACCTAAGTATAATTAATGACCATGGTGTGACCTAAGAGGTGTGGATGTAAGTTAATGAGGCTGGCTCTTGGGTGTGGATTAAGTAATTTGTGCCTTCTGTATTGTAACACTTCATTTAGAATTCTGAAAACAGTGAAAATTTACAAACCAGTGGGAGGCAAGAGAAAACCTTTCTTCATCGGCCGCTGGAACATTCAGCTCAGAGCTGTGTTACCCTGACTCTCAAATCTTACAGCAGTTGCGTACAGCTGGGTGAAAGGTACTCAAGTGTAGCCAAGGCTTGAAAAAAATGAATCAAAATTATTTTTTAACTATGGTAATAGGACAAAAATCCTGAAATATGATCATAGCAGACGAATGTAAGTCACTCTAAAATATGTCTCTTTAGCAGAAGGATTATTTTGAGCTATGTCTTGGGAAATTGAAGACACAGGAGGTATCTGGAAAACAGACAGGAAGTTTATATAAAAGGGAAATTTATATCTATAATAAAATCTCCAGGTACATTTCATTGTGTATGGATATGAATATGTCTATAGGATCAGTTCCTAAAGGAAAGAATTGCCTGGTCAAAGAGTATGCACATTTTAATTTTTTATGAATACTGACAAAGAAGTGTTTCTAAGTAACCCTGGGGGGCTCCTTTTTGTTTATTCTCTTAGACTTTATTATTGGGGCTAATAAATCAAATTGATAAAAGAAATGAGTAAGAAATCCAAGGGGGTCTGGAGAGATGGCTCAGCTGTTTAAGGCTCCCAACCAAAAACATCAAGAAAACAAAGTTTTTGTTATTTACTATGCACATGTTTCTTAAAGAGAAAACACTGAAGGACATGGCTAGATGATTGAGTCTTGTGAACATTTTAGTTAAAGAAAGGAGAAAAGTCTTGGGGCTTTGGGGAGGTGTTTCCTGTCTGTACAGCAGCAACCATCATGTCGGGCTTCTGTTTATTTTTCTCCTGTTAGCCTTTTACTATAGGGAATTTCAGCTAAGAGCTAGGGCGAATGAATAGTAAGGAAGTTATTTTTCTTCTCATACACTTGCACAGGGGTGTGTGTTGGGGGGGGGCCTTCAAAGTTAGCACATAAAAATGTAGAGGTCAAGGGATGTTTGGAGAACACGGATGTCTGCCACACAGGTTAAGAGTTTGGTGATAAGAGCTGTCTGGTGGAGGAAGACATCTTTACAGGTGGAAATTTCCTTCATAAATCTGAATTTACTTTATGAAAGGAGAGATTTGGCATCTATTTTTAGGCAGATATGGAGAAGTAAAGAACCTTTTCTGTTCCTCAGATGTTTTTAGCTCAAAATAATCCACATGCCAAAATAGCATATTTGGAGGTTCCGTGTTCTTCACACTTAACACCAGCAACATCTCAACAGTGGTTTTCTCTCACATTTCTGCCACCACGGTTAGCCCAGGTTTTTGGATGGAGCTAAAGACAGTTGCTTCCTTCCATTCCTCTTCCATTTGTTGGAAGTGAAGCCTTTTGTAAGTACAACCATGAGCTTCAAAACCAAGCTGTTGTTACCTGGACCACAAAGCTCTAAATCCTCACGTTTCCTGAAGCAGGGGGATCTTCAGTCTGTAGAGAACGAGAGCCACTGAACCTACTTGGTATAAATGGTTCGGATTCAATTTTCTATCTGATTTTAATTTGATCGTGCGAGTGCCCATGGTGGCTAATCTTGATTATCACCTTGATTGGGCTCAGCGGTGCTTAGGGGATCAGTAAAGGACACATTTGGCGGTGCCTGCGAGAGACTTTCCAGAAAAGATCGACACGTGGAAGGACACCACCATTGTGTCTGCTGGGGAGCTAGGGCAGGGTGTTCCTGTTTGCGGCACGTACAATGCCCCCTACAGGCTCACAAGCTGATGCTTGCTCCCCAGCCGGTGACGGTATCTGAAGAGGTCAGAGGGGTCGTGAAAACTTTGGGAGAAGGTAGTCACTGTGCTTTTTAAGTTTATCACTGGCTCTAGGTCCCTATGTTACTCTCTGTCTCCTGTCTGCCCCGAGGACAGAAGCACCTCCATCACCCCACCCCCCCACCCCACCCCCCCCCCGCCCCCCAAGCCCTGATGTTCTACACAAGCACACTGTACCAACTCACCATGGACTGAATGTCTGCAACTGTGAGCAGAAGTTAAGTCCTTCCTCCTTCAGCTCCAGAAGCTGCCAGGCATTTGGGTCACAGCTGCCTAAAAGCTAACTATAAAATAATGTCCTGGTCCCATTGCTAAGAATAAGAGGATTTTGTTTTCTTCCGGGCATCTCAAATTGTTTATTAATTAAAAGGAAACCAAGAGAACTACAGGTTAGTAAGGTGCTTTGAAATATTTGTAGATGAAAAGGCATCTGGACCCCCTTCCCTCCCCATCTCACAGACACCAGCATGCTTGCCTGAGGACCAGATATAGTCAGGACATCACAAAACCAGGAATAAGCAGCATGATTGAAGCTGCCCTTTTGCTGATCAGACTCAGGGGCGTGAAGAGCAGATTGCAACAGAACGATGGGAAAGATGTAGTTTGTTTTTTCAGGAATTTGTGACAGGAGAGGAGAAGAGATTAACACAAAGGACAAACACACAGTGCAAGGCGGGGAGTCCATGGTGAGAGGCTGGGCTCCCTCCCAGGCACGTCTGGCGAAGGGGGAGAGGGCTGCTAACAAAGAAAGGGGCTGAGACTTTGGGATTCCCAGCGAGGCAGCTCAGAGGGAGGGAAGAGGAGTCCAGGGAACCCGTACAACAGACAGAGAACAAACCACAGAGAAGATCCAGGCCTGAGCCCAGATCAACCACTACGGTCATGATCTCTACATGTCTGGGGTCTCCCTGTTCATAAACTGGGAGGATATGGGCTATCTTAACAATTTTACACGTCAACTGAGGGTTGTGTATGGGAAAGTGTCCCACAAAGGGCCTAGAGCAGTTGCTTCTAGTAAATAAGAGTGACTTTGAATCCAGAGGCTGAAGAGTTGAGGTACAAGAATATGTTTGATCTCCGAAGCTAGGGGACATAGGGCGCAGTAAGAAGAGAGACTGGTCCTGGGAGATGTGGAGGGCTAGGCAACACTTGCAAATAGCCTTTAAAATAAGACACATCCATGGCATAAAGGGATGTTTGAGTAGAAACTCCTAAGCAGCTAACTTGTTGTTGACGTGTAGTCAACCAGGTCCATATATATGTAAAGGAATGCGGTTGGTTCTTATTTGATAGACACTAGGGATGTCTTTGGAAATCTACTGGCAGGGCCCAACTGTAAACACTGAGGCAAGTTGGGCAGACAACATCCGATGGGCAAAGCCTCTTTTAGGAAAGAATGCAAACCTGCACTCTTGGTTCACTTTCTATTTGTGCTAACATCTTTGGAGACCTTTCCAAGGCACAGAAGCCCGCATGGTATTATGCGTGGAAGCTGTGAAGGGCAGGATGTGGAATTGCAGAGCACTTTGGGTAGCTGCGAGATGTTTGAAATTCTTTCCTGAAGGTCTGGACTCGACGATGCAATCTGTCTTATCTCAAAAGAGTTGCTTTCATTCCATGTCAGGAGGTGCAGAGAGAAGCCAGGGGCAGATATATAGGCATTAATTAGGAGATGCTTCCTCAGGGAGAGGAGGTGGTTCTTCCCTTTATCCACCCCACCTATTTCCTCAGAACATCAGTTCTCACCTTTGGTTATCTCTCACTAGATGTGTTTTCCAAGAGCCTCAGTCATTTGATGCTGAAGGATCTTTAGATTCTCATGAGAGAATCCCCAAAGGTATCAATGATGGGAGTTTTCCTAACTGTGGATTACTGTTCCTACAATGGATATCAAAACAGCTCACACAGCTTGTACTCTTTCTTTGTATTTTATATTGATATGGAAGAGGAACAGAGGTGACATGTGATCGAACCTTTGCCATATTTACAGGTTTAGGCTGGAAAACACATTACTCTCACAGTGAGAATTTAACACATTTTCAACTTGTAGGAACTCTCCCCAAAAGAAAAATACCAAGGGTCTCTCGTCAGGGTTTACAACCATCCTTTAGTATTTGTGAAGGATGGAGGACCACTATAAGGATTCTGCCGCTCCACTAGCTGTATGACCGCACATGCGCTGTTCAGTAGCAAGGTGTCTTATGTCTTACGTCATCCGTGTGCTGTGTGATTACGTAATGTGTGGCGTGGTCACGCAGTCTGCGCATGTGTGGCGTAGCTCCATAAGCCCACATGTGCAGGAGAATCCTTAAAAAGCCGGTCACAGACTCCTCCCCCTCTCTTCTGCTCTCTCCTCCTCTCCCCTCTTCTCCCCACGTGTCTCTTCTACAGGCCTGGCCATGCTCTCTTCTGTGTGTACCCCCTCCACACTCCTCCCCCCCTGCATGCCCCAGTAAAGCTCTGATACTGAATTTTGACGTGCCTCATGACCTTTCCTCGCAGAGTAAAAGTGCCATATTTAAAACCAACAACCGCCACCGACCCAACACATGTGAATGTTGGGTCCTTCATATTATTTATGTGCATTTCTTTGTTCAGGTGTGCATGGGTACCTACTGAGGCCAGAAGAAGGCGTCAGTGTCTCTGAAGCCAGAGTAACAAGCGGCTGTGTGCCACCTAACATGGGTGCTGGGAACTGAACTCAGGTCATCTGCAGGGGAACTCTGAACAGCTGAGACATCTCTCCAGCCCTTTCAGTGTAATTTAAAGCATCTCCACTTTATTTATAATTCCTGGTGCAATGTATATGCCATGGAAATAGTTATTATACTGAATTCTTTGGGGAGAAATGATCAGGAAGAAGCCTGTGTATGTTCAGTATAAGTGCAGTGTTTTTCCCAAAATATTTTTGATTCACAGTTGGTTGAGTCATTGGATGTTTACAAGAGTCTGACTGGTATTCATATCTGTCTTTCAGATGGCTACAGCTTTAAACCAGCTGAAAATTTGAGAAGGCAACCTTCAGCCCGTTACCTTAAAAAATGTTATGGCTGTTGACTGAGTGTAATGAAGCCCAGCTGTAGTGGTTTCTCATCACTAGTTCTAGCAGGGGAAATGGAGCTATAAACCAAGGCCTCTCTGGAGGCATGGAGGGAAGAAACCGTCTGGGTCCTTGCTTGACACCTGGACCTCACTGTAGTGCTAAGTGAAGCTCAACAACTCAGGTGGCCAAAAGAAGCAGATGTTTCGCACAGCTAAGTGTAAAGCGTTGGGGAAATGACTTTATAGGCCTTTGGCTGAGATGCTCACATTTGAATGTCATACACAGGAAGTCATCAGGTAGTGGAATAATATAAACAGACCTTACCTCATGAAGTGATTTATTTGGGAATGGTGGCAGCAGCAACAGCCTCTAGCACAAAGGAACATAAGGACTTCCTTTTTTTTTTTTTTTTTTTTAATTTGAGAGATTTTCCAACTGGTAAGGGCTGCCTGTAATGAAAAAGCGGGGGCATTGCTTCCTTAATTATAGCACGAATTCATCATCAGAGGGACGGTGATGACTCGTGTCAGTAAAAATTCCCAAGGCTCTTGCAGCTCTGTGATTTCTTCAGCCTCTCTGATAATCTGCGAGAGAAGAAGGGCTCATTGTTGGTGGCCAATCAGTATTGGGGAGACTGAGGCACAACAGATCAGTCCACAAGTATGCTCAGTCGCAAAGCCAGTGGCTGAAAAGCGTGAAAGCAATGGCAGTTAAGTCTTCTAAGATGGAAGCTCTTTCTACTCAGCCTTTTAATACAGCCGACGGGGAATGAGGTGATTTTAGATGATCAATGCAAGAAGACGCAGCAGTTTTAGTACTCAGGTTTTGAGTTAGTCCAACTTAAAAGGGGCTAGGTCTAATAGCACAGTGACTAACTCAGCTTGATTCAGATTAAACTCAAGTCCTAGAGTCATCCTACCTAGCTTCCAGTTCTCACTGCACCCACCACTGCTGAGTGATTATGTCCTCGCTGATCTATGCCTCAGTTTCCTAATCTGTGATATGGGGATGATGGGAGTCTTACCTCGTTGGGGCAGTTGTGGAGATTCAGTGAGGCAGCATTTGGAAAGTACTCAGGGGAGAGCCTGGTGCATTGTAAGAGTAAGTTTGTTAGGGAGATAAAATAGCGTATTAATCCTGTTCTTTTGTGGGTATATTCAGGAAGGTATATATAAAATGAGCATTTATAAAAAAAATGAATGAGAATAATTTTGTTGTGAAATCGGTAACTAATGACACGGTAGAAGTCAAATGTGGAGGGAACTGCTGGTAGACTGCTCAGTGTCGACTGAAGAGAAAAGAGTGGGAGTCATTACTCAGTAAGATGTCTCATATCCATCTCACCTCTACTTTTAAACAGAAAGTTGCCTTTTCAGTTCTTTAAGCCCAGAGCGTAGGTATGAACACTCCCTTTAAGAAGAGGTACAGGCACAGTCAGTACCCCAGGACCAGAAAGCCACCTTGGTTTCTCGCTTTGTTTACTTCAGCCAGGGTGTCGGAGCAGAAAGATAGAAACCAGCTCTGACCAAGGGTGTTGGAGGTAAGGGATTTGGGGAATCTGGGACAAGGTGGGGAATGATCAATTCAAAAACCAGACACCATGACCATAAAAAGGAGACAGGAGGAGAAATGCTTTAAAGTGATTCATCCTGTTCCGACACCAGACAGTTACCTCAGTGAGATGGAGAGGAACAAGGTTTGCTGATAGGGTCATCGCTATCCATCAAATGGCAGGGGGAAGTGAATATGCCGTTTGTAGGACTTCTTCTTGGAGGGACGTTTCATTATACTCTGCGCCTCACTGGATTGCAGTCTTTGTTCTGGTAAAAACAAAACAAAACAAAGCAACAACAACAAAATGAAACAAAACATAAAATCATGTAGGGATAGAATCCTGGTGTTTATCTGAGTTCATGCTCCCTGCTCCCTAATGAGCTGTTCCACTCAACATAAACCTGTGTTCTGGCCACAGTCTGTCCTGAAGTCACTAATAAACACAGAGGCTGAGAATCACAGGACAAGGTTAGGGGAGTAATGTGGCCTCTTCCTTGACAACTTGGGGGGCCATAGGCCCTGGGCTAGAGGCTGCATGAGCCCCAGGTCCCTTGTTATTCTGGGCTAGTAGAAACCTTCAAGCTCTCATGTGGCTGCTTTAGATAGCCTAGACTAAGGAGTGGTCTGGGAACCAGTTTGACTCACATTGCCTGTCTCCTATAATTCCTCTTTTAGCTACTCTGTGGTTACCAGAGTCTATAAGTCAGTAGAAAGGGATTCTGGTCAACCTAAGCAAAATTTCAATTTGGTGAAATATTTAGTAGTAACTGAGACAACTGAAGAAATAACCAAGCCATCCTTGTCTTAGAAGGGAGAAAGTCTAGGCAATTTCAGAAGTCTACAGCAAGAACATCTGTCATTTAGACTCTTTACTATCTCTACTTGTTGTAAACTCTGGACAAAAACTAATTCATCACCTTGGAATGATGGCGTGAGACAGTTGCCATTATTATCTTGTGGGTAGAAGAGTTAACCAAATCAAATTCCCTTGACATATGACAATTTGACCTCTGAAAACTGCTTAACTGTTACTATGGAAGCCAGTCGTGATGATATTGTCAACCCTGGTGCTAGGCAACACTGCTTATGATGAGGTTGACCCCCGACTGCAAATTGTTTCTAGACTAGGAGCACAGGAATCTGCGTTAGGAAGTTACATTTTGGGATTTTTTAACTCTTGCAACTGGCATACCCTTATTATGGGGACCTGAAAGCTATGCTTATGGACTTGTTGCAAGGACTACTACTAGCTCATCGGGAAGAGTAGAAGGCCTGAGATTTATTACACCACAAGAATTCTCAGATGATGTAGATTTGAACTCTTTAAACTTGGATCCTACTGTGTTGACCATGGCAAGGACTCTTGAGTGGGAGAATACCTGATAAGTTTCTAAATAAACTGATGCCCAAGATAGAATCTATTGCTGTCTTGTGGATTGGATATGGATTTGAACCTGAGAGACCACTGATGAGTACTGGATATTGCTTTTAACCGAGACTGGGTGAAGAAACCTTAAGTAACTCATGGTCACATGGATGACAAATGATAGAGCTGTGTTCAATCTTAAACGATTCACCACAGGGCATTAGCTTCCTGGAGGAATTTGCCCCAGTTATTTCGACTCATGGGTCTCTCAGCTCAAGCTAAAAATTTCTGGGGCCTCAAAAAAAAAAAAAAATGAACGTCACTGTTGCTGAGGTCTGACAGGGCTTCGAGACAGATGACGAATGGACAAAACCTCTCGATGCATTTCCTGTTTTGACTGCTGTTGTTATTATCGGACATATATCACTAATGGGAACCACCAGGTGGTCAGATCTCACAAATCCCCCTTACAGATGTTAAAACCTTCATTCATTCATTTAATCACCTCCCTCCACCACCCATTGAACAGCATTTTGAGGCCTTGGCAATGAAATGACTTGGCAGTAAGTCACGTGACGTCGGTCAGTAAAGGTGGCCCTGGGTGCGACTAGGAAGTAGTTGAAATCTTCAGTGGCCAAAGATGCAGGGGAACAACTAGAGACAGCTGGAGGAACAACGGGGCTCTCAGAGGGCAAAAACTTTGGAGAAGCAAAACTTTGCTGGGCCATCGAAACAGATGCGTTCGTCATGAAGCAGGCTCTGGTCTCGACTAGGCAGGCATGGAGTAGGTGAAATTTGGCACAGGAGACAGAGCCGGGTAACGGAACAGGCTGGAGGTGGGGAGGATTTAGAATCAGATCTTGAGCCCCAGGTGGGATTGGTTGGAGAGAGACGAAGCTGAGTTTGCTGGATCAGGGGTATTTGCTGAGGACTTCAGGAGAAAAACACATCACTCTGAAAGATATCTCTGGGATCAACTGGATAGACAGTTACAGCTTTGGGACTTCCGGGATGGCCGTGCAGTTCATGTTCCGGTACTCTACGGCTGGGGCCTGAGCAGAGGGTCTAACACTGAGTATATTTGAATCTGCCTCTTCCTCATACACTGGCTCTTCATTTTGTTGGATGTTCTCTCTGGGACTTTCTTCTTGATCACCTTAGACTTGGGAATCTTTTTTCCTTTACTCTCAATTCCAAATATCTAAAAGTATCACTGGTTACCTGGCTAGCTAATGAGAAATAAATTCACAGAACACCAACACCAGGTATTGATGGAGATGTTCACCTGTTTCAGATAATATATTTTGTTTTGTTTTGTTTTTCCCCAAGACAGGGTTTTTCTGTGTATCCCTGGCTGTCCTGGAACTCGCTCTATAGATCAAGCTCAAACTCACAAAGATCCGCCTTCCTCTGCCTTCCAAGTGCTGGGCTTAAAGGTGTGCACCATCACCACCCAGCTAGTAGCCTCCTTCTGAAAATGAAATTTTCTGTGGGATCTTAAGGCAGTAGGGAGGAAATGACCAGTGCTTTAGAATCCACAGTTTTTGGCCTTTCCTGTCTGCTAAAGATTCCTATTTTGTTCATTAGAGTGTGGGCTCTCCTGTATACAGCAAAGAAACTGAGGCTGGGGATGAGCGGGAGAGGAACTTTCAACACAGGACCGGGTTGAGCTCCACCGTGGGGAACCAAGGCAGACCAGGCGCTGGGTGGGGGTGGATGAGCCACACAGGCTGGACATCATGGAAAGTCTGTGGTTTGTCTGTGAGTGTAGGAGGGAGAGTGAGCACTCAGGAAGCAGCTGTCATCTGTGTGAAGGATATTGAGTCTGGCAGAAATTGGCAGTAACTGATTTTTAAAAGATAACTTGGTGTGTATTAAACATGCACTCTACCCCTTGGGCTTTTCCTTTAGAGACTGGGTATAGATTTGAATTACTTCTGATTATATGTATTTTTTTTTCTGATGGACAGCTGTTTCTTTGAATGTGATTTCACATTGAGACTGGACCATAAGGTGTCTGGCCATCACAGAGAAGAAGTAAAATACAGAATAGGTAATGGGAAATTACTCGTGAAGCCAGACTGGGTATCCTGGAGTCCCACTGATACACCTGTGTCTCCTGAGATGCTGGCTCTGACCTTCGGGACACTGAAGTAGCATTTGAGATGACTTTCTGGATACACACCATCTGGTGTCTTCCAACTCTGGAAGTCATGCAACTCTAGCTTTGCTTCATTTTTAGTCGCAGACACTGACTATGGAGAAAGTACACTCTTTCAGGTCTCACACTGAGTTGCTACATTTTGGAAAAGGTGCCAGTGGCCTAGAGTCCCGCCCTACTCTGGGCCATGGGGTGTGGTTTTTGTGAATGGGACCCAGTGTGGTTCTGGTGAGTCTGGGTAACATGACCTAGTCTCTGCCTTGCCTCAGAGTGAATGTCTACTTACACACACTACAAGCAGCCTCTGGAAGAGTCTGCTCTAATTACCCAATATTTTCCCCTTGTCTCCAGACATGACTTCTCATAAATCCCTCTGCCGTAACCAGCTGGAACTGGGTTTGAGGGTTGAAACCAGCTTGTTCATTGGGGTTCTGGAAATCATGCAAACAAGGAATCATTTGAAATGACTGGAGTAGCCTTGGGCTCGGCAGGCAGGCATGCAGAAGACGCTGTGCACGGAGCAGACACTTGTTCCGCAGAGGTGAGAGGAGGCAGAGAGTCCCAGGCGTGGAGCCCCTTCGGGATACACACATCTGGCGTCTGGGATGTTGTGGCACCCCTTCCAACAGCTGGATGAGATTCATGTTTCCATGCTTCCTGGAACAAGTTGGAATGACCTCTCGCTGGGTATTTCCATGACTGGTCCGAGAAGCCTAGCTTTATCTCCTAATACAGACATCTTAATAACAATAATAATAATAATAATAATAATAACAACAACAACAACAACAAAAAGCCTAAGGATTGATTTTCTTTAAATCATAAAAGCTACACATGATATTTTGTCACATTTATAAAATTAAGAAGCACATGAATTTAACTGCATCTAGCTGTCACGACAATCTAGTGCCTACCTCCCCATGCCTGTTAAATTAGTGTGTACCTTTCAGGATGTTTTCCATGAGATCCTAATCTTCTGTTTTATTGGAAAGATGCAAAGCACAGGTGCTACTGTTTTAGAATGTGGGGAGACAAGCAGGGCTTGAGTGATTGGGGCTGGTTAAGTCCTGGTGAGGTACCTGAGCCAAAGTTTATCCCTTGCTTTGAGCCAATGATTTTTCCAGCAAAACTCCTGTCTCGTGGGCTAGGTCTCCGCATATATATTGTTTTAAATGCAGTTTTAATAGCTCAGGTCTATGATGATTTATATGCCTTTACAACAGGTAGCGATAGACTCAGGGGTTATGTCTGGGGCCTGCTGCAAAGCCCTAGCCAAAAGGCTCCACTCCCCAGCCATGTCCTCATTTAGAGTGTTTAGAGTTTCTGAAAACTGGATGACCTGCATGCAGAGTGATAGGAAAAGGCAAATCTGGTAGAAGTCCTTGATAAGGTAACATCTCTTTTCTGCTATAGGAATTCCCAGGACTTCTGGAGGGAATGGTCCAGCTTTCCTGTTGGATGCTAAGGGAGGTAGGGCTACAACTGGCTGGGAGGTTGGGACTTGTCAGTTAAAGGCCTCTTTTCTGGAAACTTTGTGAGGCCAGGGCAATGCTGTGTTTATGACAAGCACGGTACCTGCGTAGTGTCCATCAGAGAAGAGGGTCTTTCTTCCCCTCTTTAACTCTCCCTCATTAACAACCACGCTTTTACCATACACTTACTAATGACTGGCAAATACATTCAGCCAACAACCATTATGACCTGCCCACTGTGCGCCAGGTATGCTCGTAGGAACTTGACATACATAGGTGGGCATATATTCCTTCCTGTAACATTTACCTAAATTGTGCGAGTGTTAATAAAAACTCGAGAGTCAGAAATTGGGACAAAAACTTAATAAACCCAAGGAACAGCAGATGGGGCAATTGGCTGACCCTACTCTTCACATTTTCCTGATCCAAAAGTACTGGAACTCCGCCTCATCCCTTCCTTCTCTCTTCCTGTCCCTCTCTACCCAACTTCCTCAGTCCTCCAACAACTCTATGGCTAATCCTGGTCAGCTGATAGCCGACTCCATCCTTGATTCAAGGTGGCTTTATTGGCACCGCTGAGGGGCAGTTCGAACAATTCTCCCGTGGCACCTTCCCTCATAAAGCTTAGAGTCTTCACAGAAGAAACACAGCCTTTAACTGGGGGAAAAACAGGTAAGTAGATTTCATAGTGTGTTTGTTGGTTTTTCAAGATAGGGTTTCTCTGTGTAGCCCTGGCTGTCTTGAAATGATCTCTGTAGACCAGGCTGGCTTCGAACTCAGAGTCTGCCTGCCTCTGCCTCCCAAAAGGCATGTGCCCCCACACGCAGCTAATTTTATTCAATGGTGATAAGTGTTATGACTTGGAGATAGGATTAAAAAACGAGCGTGGGCAAGAGTGAGGAGTGTCATTTCTAATAAAATTGTTCTGGGCATTTTTTGGTTTCTGCTCTTAGACAGCACGTGATATTTAATATGAGAAAGAACATCGGCTTGAAGTCAAAACCAATTTGGTAATGTCTTAGTTTGCTTCTCTGAATATGCATTGCAGGGGAGGGTAGGAGAGAGACAGAAAAGGGAGACACTCTACTGCTGGCATGAGACTCCCATCCCTCATTATCTGATTTTTTGCATGCAAGGCAAGAGCAAGTTCAGCTCCTAATGCTGAACCAGTCTTGATTGCTAGAAGTGCAGCCACCCAAGGACTAATGGGAAGAGGGTGGTTGAATCCTCTTAGATCTGCTCCGTGGTTTCCTCTTCTGGCTGCTCCAGATTTCAGGCAGTTTCCCCACACAGTTCTACAAGGAAAGAACTTGATCAAGAATCTTGCAAGCAGTTGTGTGTCCTGAAGACAATTGATTCCAGGGGTTGATCACTTTTTTTTTTTTGACTACCTCCCCTGCCCCCTGTTGGGGGTTGGTTTGTCTCTTGATTGCTTAATATTTGTCTCCCTTCTACTTCTCAAAGATCTGTGTTAGTAGGACTAGGAAGAAGGTAGCTGTTGGTTAAGAGAGCCATAAAGATATTGAACCTTTTCTGCAAAGAGGGGGAGAAGGAATTGTGGGAACTAGAGAGTTGAGGACACTGGGAGAGCATGGCTCTGGAATCAACTAAGCAGGGCTCATGGGCAATCGCTGAGCCTGCATGGGTCTCCTGCATCTGTGTTATTGTTGCTGGCTTGGTGTTTTTGTGGGACTCCTAACAGTGGGAGTGTGTGTGTTTGGGGGGGGGGGTCTCTGACTCCTCTGCCTGCTCTTGGGACTCTTTTCCCCCTACTGGATTGCCTCACCTCGCCTTGATGTGGGAGTTTATGCCTGGTATTACGTATCTTCTTGTGCCATGTTGGGCTGATGTCACTGGGGGGGCTGTTCTTTTCCAGGGGGAGACATGGGGGCAAGAGTGGATCTGGAGGAGAGGGGAGGTGTGGAGGGAGAGCTGGGAGGAGTGGAGGGAGGGGAGCTGCCATCAGGATGTATTGTATGGGAGAATAATAATAATAATAATAAAACAGAAAGATATTGAATCAGTCTCACTGTTTAACCAGTTTTATTGCTTTTGTATTGTTTTACTTTGGAGTGTAATACACACATTACAAATGGATGAGTTCTGGGGACTTGAACTCAGCTCTTCATACTTGTATGATGAACATTTTACCCATTTAGCCATCTTCCCAGCCCTGTTTTTAAAAACAAAAGGTGGTGAGAAGAGAAAACATGTGAGTGAGGAGAATTCCCATGACAAGGAAACATGGGGGCTAACTGAATGTCTGATATTGTTACAGAATTTCCTTCAGCTTTTGGGGAGGGGGTTTGTTATTGTGTGTGGTGTGAATGTATCTTAACAACATAGTTTTTGTTGACCATAAATATATCCTGAAATATTTACATATGAAATTATATCAATGACATGTTATGTCTAGGATTTGCTTTAAAATAATCATAAATAAATAAAAAAATAAGTAAATTAAAATGATCAAAAATAAAACTTGTCATAATCCTATGATAATGAAATTTCATGATGGTTACCTTGCAGGTCAATATATTATTTGTATGTTTTTGAATATTTTGGTATATTTTTCTTAAAAATTTAAAGGGTTAAATCTCCAATACACTGACATCTGATGTATTTTGTTTTCTGTAAATTCATTTAAAATGTATGCATACTTTTATTGGTTTGGTTTCTGTAGGTATCTCTTTATTCTAATTATTTATTAAAAAACATTTACTTAGTATCCCAAGTGTGGGCTTAAATTGAACAAAATTTACAAATCACCAAAGTGTAGATGAGAAACCATACTAAGTTAGTTAGGGAAAAATTAATTTAATAGAGTCATTTTATAAGCCTGAAGACATTGGCATTTTAAATGAAATGCCTAATTAGGAAGCACAAACAGTCCCCAACAATAAGCAATCAGGACTTCTTTTAAAGTCCCAAGCCTTTGCAAGAGAAACTGCTGCAGTGTAGCATTATATAGGTCCACATGGAGAACGTCTTAAAAACATCTGGAGTCCAAGTACATCTGCCACAGGTGAGCAAACAAAGCCCTCATAAAGCCATGGAACAGATAAAACAAGCTGATTGACCAGAGGGGCACTTCTGTGAATAGCCCATTAGAAAGAATGATAGACAGTGCTTCTCCAGTAGTGGAAGCTACGTAGAAGCACAATCAGGCATCAGCCAAAACCATTCCCTTGCTTTTGGTGTGGAATCCCGTTTCCTGATTCAGACAGACAGCAAATATTTAACAAGGCAAGAAGAGGGACAGGTGCAGTATTTGAGCAAGCGGTAGGCAATGACTCCTTACGCTATTCTGAGTCACCAGTGGGACTTTGGATGAGGGACCTCAGAGACAGTCAGTGCCTTTGATCTTTATAAAAAGGAAGAGACACTCTAAGAGGGGATCTATTCCTGGCTACTGGGTCCCAGAGTTCTGACCAAACACACACACACACACACACGCACGCACGCACGCACGCACGCACGCACGCACGCACGCACGCACGCACGCGCACACAGCAAAGTTGATAGTGAGAAACTTTAGCCATTAGCCAAAGAAAAACACAAGGACACTGGAAAGGGTCCTGCAGCCAGATCCATGAGGTGTTGATTTTGGGGTCTCCTAATTTCCAAGTGGCTTTAAACCAAGGCTATTGGAAATATGGCCTCATACCATCAGCACAAGAACTGCCCAGAACTGTGCCTAGATACAGACCTCATAAGACAGAATGTTGTGTGTGATTTTGTTGTTGTTGTTGTTATTTGATAGTTGTGGAGACTGAACCCAGAGCTTAGTATATGTTGGACAAGCACTCTACAACTGTTCCTCATGCCCAGTAGGAATCTGCATTACCAAGAAGCTCCCTATCTGGTATTTGTTCACACTAAAACTTGACAACCACTGTATTAGGCCAAGACTGAACCGAGAATGTTATAACCCATCTTAAAATATCAAAGGGCAGAATCAAATGCTTATTAATTTTGCTTATGTAATGCAGTGGTTTGAATGAAAATGGCCCCCATAGGCCATTAGGGAGTGGCACTATTAAGATGTGATCTTGTTGGAATAGGTGTGCCTTTGTTGGAGGAAATGTGTCACTGGGGGTGGGCTTTGTGGTCTCAGATGCTCAAGCCAGGCCCAGTGTCTCATTCTCTTTCTGCTGCCTGCCTATCTGGATGTAGAATTCTCAGATACCTCTTCAGCACCATGTCTGCCTGTGTGCCGCCATGCTTTTTGACACGACGATAATGTACTAAACCTCTGAACTGTAAGCCAGCCCCAATTAAAAGTTTCCTTATAAGAGTTGCTGTGGTCATGGTGTCTCTTCACAGCAGTAGAAACCCTAAGACATGGAACATATGTGTGAAATCATTTCCTAATCCCATTGATATCTATAAAAGCTAGTGTGAGGGGGACAGAATGGTTGAGAGATATTCAGGGTTAGGGATTCTACCCTTGTCCTCTGCTTAGCTTTCTACTTTTTGAGTCATCTAAATTAAATCTTGAGATATAGAATATATATATATCTCATATATATACATACATATATATCAAGATCTATCTATCTATATCTATCTATCATCTATCTATATCTATCTATCTATCTATCTATCTATCTATCTAATCTATCTATTTGTCACTTATCTATCTATCTAAGCTTTAGCTTCATGGAGTCAAAGACAAGGTGAGGATTTAAACATATTTTTTGGGTGGAACATTAACATTTAGACATACTGTATATTAAAGACAGCTTTTTGAACCGAAATTGAGGCTAAATTATTATTACCCATTTGCCCAACATTACTCTTTTACATAGCCACTCTGTGTGTCTAAGGCATTTGAATGAGTGACCTCAGAGGTAGTCAGTGTCTGTGATCTTTGTGCACTTATGGCTGGTAGGCCCTGGTACTGTACTACTTGAATAGATCAAACATAATAGTGTTTATGTTTGTGGTTTGTTGTTGTTGAATGAGTTGTGCTGTTTGTCATAGTTTATATTTTGCTGATACCACCCATCCTCACGATTATGTTAGAGAAAGTGGATCTACCCTATGTTGGTTCTGATAATTCCAATTGGAAGTGAGCATTCAGATTAAACAATTTTTGTGTGTAGGTGTGTAGTGTGTGATGAGTGTGGGCCTCTGTGCCCTGACATGCCTGTGAAGGTCAGAGGACAAGTTTGTCATGTGGGTATCAGGCTTCTGTGCCAAATGCCTTTGCCCAACGAGTTCTTGTTACCATGGTTTTCACTGAACTTCTTCTTTCCGTTTTCTTCTTTATTTCACTCTTTAAAATTCTACTTCTTTTTTTTTTTTTCCTTTTGCGACAGGTCTCATGAATCAGCCCTGGCTGGCTTGTAGAACAGGCTGCCCTAGAATTCCCAGAGATCCACTTAACCTCTGCCTCCTGAGTGCTGGGATTAAAGGCATCAGCATACTTAGAATCCTAGCTCGTGTTCTTTTTGTTTGTTTTGTTTTTCGAGATAAGATTTCTCTGTGTAGCTTTGGCTGTCCTGGAACTCACTATGTAGACCGGGCTGGCCTCGAACTCGCAGAGATCTGCCTGTCTCTGCCTCCCGAGCGGGGATTAAAGGTGTGCACCACCACCACCTGACTTAGAACCCTAGTTCTTACCAACAGTGGCAGAGTTGCTCACTTGTTTATCCCACACCACATGAAAAGAACGATCACAGAACAGCAAGTCTATCATTACCAGCGCTGTGATGATTAAAGCTATTTTGTGTACTTTTTTTTTTTTACTTTTATTGATTCTTTGTGGATTTCACATCATGCATTCCGAGCCCCCTTATCTCCCTATCTCCTCACATCTGTCTTCTACCCTTGCAACCTCCCTCCCAAACCAAACCAAATTTAAAAGAAAAAACAAAAACCAAACAAAACAAAAACAAAGAAGAGAAAGAAGAAGAAGGAGAAGAAGAAGAAGGAGAAGAAGAAGAGGAGGAAGAAGAAGAGGAGGAGAAAGAAGAATAATCTTGCTATGGAAGCTGTGGTGTGGCCCATTGAGATATACAGTTTACCCTTTACTTCGTTCATATCTTTGCTTGAAAGTGTTCATTGTCACAAATCATTGGTCTGGCTCAAGACCTCTGGTTTTTGCTACACCACTGATAATGGGCTCTCACTGGGGCTCCTCTCGGATGTCCTGTTGTCCTGTGTCATGGAGATCCTGCTGTTTTGGTTCTGTAGTTTCGTCCCCTTCACATGCTCCAAGAGTTCATAGATGGGGTGGATGTTGGGGTGGGCCACCTCATAGCCCTGGTTCTGGGTCTGGGTGGTAGCTGGATTGGTCAGCTTGCTGTTTTGTGCAATTTTGTTTTGTAATTCTTTCTGCCCCTTAGGCCTGTATAGCTAAATACAGGAGTGTTTTGGTAAAGGTTTAATCATTATTATTCCAAATGCAAACATAAGTGACAACCACACCGAAGTAGACAAGAATTTGCTGGGTAGCATTTTCTGAGTTCCGTGACGTATACTCCCTACTGTGGCCCTTTTCAAGCCACCAATGGACCTCACGCCATGCAGCTAAGACAGAAGAGACACACGTGGGCTCATGAGGGCCAGGGCTGGGCAGCTCTGCACACTGGGGGAGGGCCTGTTTGGAAGCCACTTGAAAGGGTTTGGGACTGTTTGGCTGTGCTGCCTGCCATCTGGAAACACAGTTCGGTCTGTTTGTTTCCTTTCTCTTTAAAGTTTTAGGGGTTACTTTGTGAATTTATGTTTTTCATAATTATGCAAAACATGTATGCGGTTTCAAATCAAACCTGCGTTATTCAACAAAGCCCAATTTCCATCCTTATTATTGTCACCCTATACTGTCCCCTCCCCATAGGTTTTGAATTTATAGTCGAAGGTTTTTAAATTTTTTATTTTTAAACATTATGGAAACTTTCATTGCCTTTCTTTTTCCTTTTTCTTAAATTAAATTATTATTATCATTATTTGTGTGTATGTGTGTACATGCTATGACATTTTTTGATGGTCAGAGGACAGCTTGGTGGAGCTGGTTCTCTACTTCCCCCTTTACGTGGGTTCTGAGGCCTCAGCTCATCTTTACCCACTGAGCCATCTTGCTTACCCTTTGCTTTTTGAAACAGGGTCTCATGTAGCCCAGGCTGGCTTTAAACTTGCTGTATAGTTGGTGTTGGTTTGAAACTTCAGTCCCGCTGACTCTACCTCCTCAGGTGCTAGGATAGACAGGTAAGTAAGTATCTTAATGTCACTCTGCCTTGCCGTCTCCCTTCCTTCCTTCCTTCTTTCCTTCTTTCCTTCTTTCCTTCCTTCCTTCCTTCCTTCCTTCCTTCCTTCCTTCCTTCCTTCCTTCCTTCCTTCCTTCCTTCCTTCTTTCCTTCTTCTGTTTAGATTTATCTATTTTTATGTACATTGGTGTTTTACCTGCATGTGAGAGTGTCAGGCCCCCTGGAACTGGAGTTACAGACAGTCTTGTGCTGCCATGTGGGTGCTGGGAACTGAACCCGGGTCCTCTGGAAGAGCAGCCAGTGCTCTTAACCCCGGAGCCATCCCTTCAGTCCCCTTTCTCTGATTTCCTATAAAGTGTATATATGTGAGGGCTTGGGATGTAGCTCAGTGGTAGAGTCTACCTAGCATGCATGAGGCCCTGGGTTTAATCCCTAATGACCCCCCCACGCCCCCCCACGCCCCCCCCCCGCGGCCCCCCCCCCCCCTGCCCTCACCATCTAAGTGGACTAAGCACATTTTCTACAAATTGCTTTTTCTTTTAATAATAAATCCTGGAGATCATTTCACAGTGGTGTTTAGGATACACACACACACACATTTTATATTTTTTTTAACTGAATATGACTCCAATTTTTATATAAACCATAGATTACTTAATTGATTTACTTTGGTGGATGTTTATTTGTACTAACAATCTTAACTGATTTTTTTTGTTGTTGACAGAAAGGACATTCAATAATTAAAAATCCAGATAATGTAAACAGTATACAGTGATAAGAGCCTTCTCACCTCTTTCTCCCAGATGGCTAATTTCTACCTGCAGAAGCAGTCTGGCGTTTTGTGTGTGTCTAGGATGCAGACACTCCAATCACTGTTTGCAAGGTTGGAACCTTTCTTATCAATCTCTCCAACTCTCTCTCTCTCCCCCTCTCTCTCTCTCTCTGTGTATGTGTGTGTGTGTGTGTGTGTGTGTGTGTGTGTGTGCACCTGTGTACTGGGGGGGCACTACTAAAGCAAATATGAAGTAGAGTGTGCAAATGTTTCAATCAAATCACATGAGATTTTTTTGTTTTGTTTTTTGTTTTTTTTTCACATGAGATTTTTAACTTCTAGACTATAGCTGGTTTTTCTGTCCTGTGCATACATATTTCCTTTTTAGTCTCCAAGTCAGAATTATTAGTTACTAAGGCCTTATTTGCTAAATTACATTTGTCTGGATTGAAATCAGTTAGTAGCAATTTAGAGGAGTAATGACTCCCAACATTATCCCCCTCACCATCAAATGATGAACTTCCTCTAATGTGTTTCCATGTGAACAAAGATGGCGGCATGCTGAGAGTCATGTTGACAATTGACATTAACCGACACGAATGGTTTCTTGTTTAATTGGCTTTTCTGACTCATGTATTCATCTGTACACCCAACAGACAGCGATTGAACACCATGTATTAGTGCAAAGGGCCCTAGGAATTAGCCTTCCTGGGGAAAATACTATGTTGGGGCTGGGGGATGGCCAGCCTAGAGTCAACATGGCATGTCCCAAAGGAACTAGACCCTGGCAATGGAAGACTATTTCCCAGTCCTGGTAATGTGGGCCTCTGGATAAATCTACATATACCCTTTCCTGACTTTTGTTGAATCTTTTTTATAAGTTACAACACTGTCATAAGTTACAAGGAGACAAGTTGAGAATTTCTCTCTGCCCAATTTTGATTAAACCTAAGGATAAATTAGTTTTCCTATAAATTTCTATAAATTCATATATATCACATCATCATTTTCTCTTAATGTGGGCAAGTGTTAGACCTAGGGGCCAGGCCTATGGTTAGGGGCTCTGGTGACAGATGACAATAGCAGACTTGCTAGGTGCTCAGAAAACACTTGAGACAAAAAGACACTTTTGGTGTTTGTCAGATATTATGGTGCAGTGAAGGATACTGACATTGTCAAAAAGATAAAGACACATGAATGCAGTATATGTAAATAGGTATAATTGCCAAGCAGAAGTACAACACACTGAGAAATAATGCTCTAGATCAGTGGTTCTCAACCTCCCTAAAGCTGTGACCCTTTAATATAGTTCCTCATGTGTGGTGACCGCCCCCCCCCCTGCAGCTACAAAACTCTTTTCATTTCTACTTCATAACTGTAATTTTGCTACTGTTATGAATCATAATGTAAATACCTGTGCTTTCTGATGGACTTAGGTGACCCTCGTGAAAGGGTCATTCGATCCCAAGGTTTGTGACTCACAGGTTGAGAACCACTGCCCTAGATTATATTGATGGGCTAAAAGAGGGTGGATCTTTTTATTGTTACCGTCTATATGATGTAGGACCTGGTGAAGTTCAGGGATCAGCATATTCCAGGCAGAGGGTTCAGCATGTGCTAAGATCCTGAGGTGAGAAAATCATTGGCATATCAGACACTCAAAGGTAGTGTCTCTATAGATCAATATACCCCAGGGAGGATAACTGGACTGGGTGCGGGGTCAGCCAGAGAAGGGACTGGGGTCAGATGTAAGACTTAAGATAGGACACATTGGGCCTGGAGAGATGGCTCAGTGGTTAAGAGCACTGGATGCAGTTCCAGAAGTCCTGAGTTCAATTCCCAATGACCACATGGTGGCTCACAACCATCTGTAATGAGATCTGGTGCCCTCTTCTGGCTTGTAGACATACATGCAAGCAGAACATGTATATATAACAAATAAATAAACCTTTTAAAAAAAAGATAGGACACATTGTGCTCGCTTCAGCAGCACAGATACTAAAACTGGAATGATACAGAGAAGATTAGCATGGCCCCTGTGCAAGGATGACATGCAAATTCGTGAAGCGTTCCATACTTTTAGTCCCTGGGCCTTTGCTGTTAATAAATAGTTTATGTACCCGTGGGGGAGGGGAGATAGGACACAATGTGTGGGTTTCATTTTCAGAGCACAGGGATACCTCTTAGAGATTTCCATTTTCTGATTTGCATTTCAAGATGATTCAACTGCTGTATGGGGGAAGGTAGAGAGAGTAAGACTGGAAGAGAGGCACAAGGAGGTCCCTTGTATGTCCCCAGCTGATGTGGTGGTGTGGTGCTGTGAACCAGGGTGGGAGGAAAGGTTTAAGATGGCTAGAGAGATTTGGGACTTGATAATCGATTAAAAATGAAGTCAAAGAGATGCGTAGAGAAGTGAGGGGCTGGGGAGATGGGTCAGCTGGTAAGAATGCATGTTGTGCAAGTGTCAGGACCTGAGCTCACATCGTTAGCAGTCACGTGAAAGCCCAGGCACTGCACATGCCTGTAACCCCAGCATGGGGGAAGGGGAGACAAGTGGACCCCAGGAGTCTGATGGCCAGTCAGCCGAGCCAAAATTGTGGGCTTTAGGTTCAGCGAGAAACTCTGTCTTAAAGAAGCAAATAGAGGGGCTGGAGAGATGGCTCAGTGGTTAAGAGCACTCAGAAGTCCTGAGTTCAATTCTCAGCAACCACATGGTGGCTCACAACCATCTGTAATGAGATCTGGTGCCCTCTTCTGGCCTGCAGGAATACATGCAGGCAGAACACTGAGTACGTAGTAAATAAATAAATCTTTAAAAAAAAAAAAAGAAGCAAATAGATATTAGAGAAAGGCACCTGAAGATACCCCCTCACACACACATGGGCATTCACTACACACACATGCATATACATAAACACACACACACACACACACACACACACACACACACACACACACACACAACACCACCACCAACAAAACCAACCAAAAAACCAAAAAACCCAAAACACTCAACACCAACAAATGATGTCTATAGAGAAATGAGCACCAGTGTGAGTCAAAAATGACATCTACGAAGATGGGAAAGGCTAGAGGAACTGATTTGGCTGGCATATCAGTAATTCACTTTTATATTGCATGAGTCAAACTAAGAGAGTGTGGCCATTCTTGGGAAAGAATTTTTCTTATACCCCGATTCTAGTTCCCATGTAACTAGCTGCTTACAGATGTCATCAACCAACTGTTATCTACCAGTTAGTTTTTCTGTCAACTTGATACAAGCTTGGGTCATTTGAGAAGAGGGAACCTCAACTGAGAAAATGGCCTCTATCAAATTGGATTGTTGGCAAGTTGGTGGAGCATTTTCTGGATTAATGATTAATGTGGGAGGCCCAGCCTAGTGTAGGCAATATTATCTCTGGGAAGGTGGTCTTGGGTTGTATAAAAAAGCAAGCTGAATGAGCCAAGGATAGCCAGTAAGCAGCATTCTTCTGGGATCGACACTTTGTTCCTGTCTTCAGATTCCTACCTTGAGTTCCTGTCCTGACTTCCCTCAGTGATGGACTATTACCTGGAAGTATGAGATTAAAAACTCGTTCCTCCCTAAGTAGATTCTGGTTAGTGTTTCATCACAGCAACAGAGAAGCAACCTAAGAAAATCACCTCTCATTCTTGCCTTTCACAAGTGATCTTACATTTTGGGGATCTCAAAGTGTATATAAAAAACAAAACAAAACAAAAAACATGTTACTAGTTAAAACAGCTCTGGCCGGATAAACCATGGGTTTAAATAGTTGCTGCTAACCACATTAGAGCAGTCACCTGGAGGTCTCCTTTGAAGAAAATGCCCCCTACCTTTTTTTCTCCATTACTGCCAAGGGGTAGGGTATTTTCTTCTTCAAAGATCATCTGTTTGCTGTAAAAATCTTCAGAGCTTATGCTTTCTTGGCATGTTGTCTCAGGATGTTTATAGTGTAAAACACACTTAATTGGCTGAGTACAATTACACTATATGCAAATTATAGGTAGATAGATCACTTACTAGTATGTTTAATTATCTTAATGTTGTTGATCCAAAGAGATGGATCTTCAGAATACAAGGTCTTCAGAATATAAGGTATTGATTTATGTGATATTTGTCTACCAGTTGCTTTAAGGGGTATAAGGATATAAATATAATTCTCTAAGTCATACAGATGGGCAAAAATAGTTGTTTTAAGAGACATAAAAAGAATATGTAAAATATTAAAATTCAAAATAAAGACTGAACTCCTGGTGGTGTTTTGGTTATTTGTTCTCCACATGGCCCTCAGAATGGTATTTTCTGACCAGCAGAAAATGATTTTCTCAGGAATTTTTCTTCATTGACTTCATCTTGCCGGCAGGATTCTCTTGTCATTTATACGTTCTTTTCTGTATGGCTATCAGCTATGAAGAAGTGTGAGCTTCTTAGTCTCAGGCCTCAGGAGCAGTGGTCAGAGCCCTGGCCTCAGCATGCAGAGTCAACGGCCTGGAGGCCAACTCTTTGATAATAAATCGCCTTTGGATTCCCTTCCTAGGTGGCTTGGGCAGTCTAAAGAAAAATACCACCATCTTCTACTCAGTGTCCACTATGAAGGACTCCTCTTCTGTTAATGTAGGAACTTTCAGGCCCAGCTTCCCTTGAAGCTAGGTCATAAGGTAGGCACATGTGAGTCCCTGTCTCTTCTGCTGTTGTGACCAGCAAGGTAGCTAATAGGTAGGTAGTCAACCCCACTTCCCTCTGAAGCTTCATTTAGAATTATTCAGAGGTGGCCACATCATGCCCTGCAGAGATCAGAAGAGGCACCAGGTCCCTTGGCGTTACAGATGATGATGTACTACAGTGTTTGTGCTGGGAATTGAATCTGGTTTCTCTTGAAGAACAGCCAGTGCTCTTGACCACTAAGCCATCTATCCAGACTCCGACCTCCTACAACTTTTTGAATGAGAAGTGTGTTCTTGGAAGGTTCACTGGGACCAGGAGCCTTGGGATGTTACAGAGGTGAGGATGACTGAGCTCTCAGTCTATTCCATGCTCCGTTTGGTTTTATAGACTCACAAGACCCCAGATCTGAACAGAGGTATATCCCATTGCAAAGCGATAGCAATGGTCTCTGTGAAAGATATGATGTAAAATGGTTAATAAGGATATAGGAGTCTTGGCTTGTCTAAAATATGTACCACGATGGTAGGGGCTGGGAAAGGAAGCATGGAACCTATTGAGGTTTTACATTTATGTCCCTGCTTTTAAAAATCCATAGACAGTTATCTCTGGCATCCTGGAATGTCCAGGACTCAGTCTAGACTGGCGATGAGAGGGTCTGTTCTCTCCTAGACAGTCTTTTCCCCTTCTATTCTCACCAAAGAAGGGACTTGTTTTACAGCTCTGAGACCTCTGTGGAGTATTCAGCTTCATGAATTAGATGAGAGAGAGAGAGAGAGAGAGAGAGAGAGAGAGAGAGAGAGAGAGAGAGAGAGAGAGAGAGAATGAGAGAGAGAGAATGAGAGAGAATGAGAGAGAGAGAGAATGAGAGAGAGAGAGAATGAGAGAGAGAGAGAGAATGAGAGAGAGAGAGAGAGAGAGAGAGAGAGAGAGAGAGAGAGAGAGAGAGAGAGAGAGAGAGAGCGCAAGGACAACTGATTATTTCAGATGAAGAACTGGGGACATGTCTGCGTCCAGTGTTTCTGGCACAGACGAGGAAGACGTCCTGTTGCGTTACAACCCAATACATTGGTTATACATTCCCAGAACTACACAAATGCAGTAACTCAACCAGGGAAAGGCAATCCTAGAGCATCTTAAGATTCCTGGGTTATGTGATTACGTATCCAGAAGGTACCATAGACAGCAAAATGATAGATCCAAAATTATAATCAGTGTTCTTAAGCATCTAAGTGGCATATTAGACTATCGTGAACTGTCATGAACACTGACAATTCAGCCCTTAAAATTAAGCATTATAGCTTAATTTAAGAGAGAGTTCAGGTTTTCAGCGTTTACTGGGAGCCCTACTCCTCAGTGAAAGGAGACGCTAAAACTAATCATGCAAAGTTTCTCTCTCACATCTCTTTCAACAAGAAGCTCAAACTGCCCTTTCTAATGTGACTCCATGTGTCACCCTCAGGTCTGGGTAGGGAAGGAGAGGAGGATAATTTGGTTGTTCTATTGAAAAGGTGAACCGAGCACGTTCCCTTTGCTGCATCTGAAAGAATCTTGTACATGACTCTTCTAGGCATCAAGGTTAATTTTTAATATCCTTATGCTTTCTTATAGCACTGATGCCAGAGATCTTTTGGTTTTTTTTTTAATACCATCATCTATTTAGAAGTAATTTTGCCTTATAGCCAAGGGTAATCTCATCTCTGAGCAATGCTTCTATTTATATATGTCGTCTCCGAGCCTATCTATATCTTGAATAAATCCCCAATGTAGGAAGCAGGATATAAAATTGAATACCATCATGTAATATCCCCACAGGGACTTGTTTAGCGTTTTCTTATCCAGTTACCCATAGCTACAGGGAAAGATTTTTTTCAAAATTCAATACAAATTGTGTTAGCTTGTTTTTCTTCTTTGATCACAGTGGATTTTAGAGGAAAGAAAAAAAATTCCTTTAGATCTCTCAGTGTCAAGGGGCACCCTAATACTTATTCCACATCCCTTCCACAGAGCTGTTAATTGTATGGAAGGATGGAGATACTTCAGAGTAAGCCTCCTGAGACCTCAGTAAAGCCCTTGGCTCTGCACAGCATTGGAAGATCTTGGGCATTAGCCAAAAGGATTTAATTATTGAAGGATTTTATTATGAGGTTGTTTTGATCTGAAAAACAATTCTGTTTGTCATGTCACCTATCGAGTAACAATGAATCACCAGGTATTTAATTATGGAGAGACCGTTATGTTCTGTACACTTCAACCTCTTCCGAACAGCAACATCTGCCAGAAGCCTGGCCTTCACTGGGTTCGATGCAGTGCAGTCATTCTGTAAGGAGCCAGGGACTCACGAATCTGAAGACAGGGCTGAAAATAGCACCCTCAGGGTTCATTGGTCTGTGGAATTCCCAAATCTTACCGTGGGCATTAAAATGCAGTTAATATGAAAGAATATGAGCTCTAACTTACTTTAATTTCCCTAAAGAAATTTTGGAACAGAAGGAGTTAGCCTTTATGCCATTTAGCGTGAGGAGGCTGAAGGCATGGGGAATGTTAGTATTGAATCAGCTGAGGAGTGAGACTCCTTGTGTGGAGCACACCTAGGAAGGTGAGCCACTTGATGACGTCGTCCCCGGTGTCACAGTCTGACGGAAGCCATTCAGTTCACTTGGCTGTGACTCTGTTGACCACACAGATACGCAAATGCAGTTTGTCTTCACAGGGACAGAGGAGCCACAGTACGTCAGGATCTGCCAAAACCTGCAGAAATTTAGTGCCTATTCTAGAGTACCCTTTGATTTTTTAAAAAAATTATCATAAGGAGAGAATTTCAGTACGTGAGACAGAAATAGATGGACGCTTTCATACTCCCTGTCAAATGCAATGTTCAGCTATGAAATACCCGTAGTTCATCCCCCTCCCCGCACCTCAGCTTGTAGGTTTCCTACGGATCTAAGTGTCCGAAGCTTTGCCCTGAGCCTGCTTGTGTTTGAAGGTGTGTAACAGAAAGGATGTCTTGAGCTAACAGCTATGTCTTTGCAGGGAATTTCTGAGCAGGAGTACTAGGGTAAAGGAGGAACATTGTTTCTCTCTTGGGCCTGTCTCTGATTGTAGTTCATTCATTCTCCACTTCCCTTCGGCTTCACCCATTGCAAGTCTACAGTGCTTCTCATCCAGTGGTCAGCACAGCTGGGACCAAATGGTCAGTCTTCTCTAAAACAACTTAGCCAAATGAGGACGTGTAAACAAAGGGAATTCAAGCAGGAATTTGTATGTTGTTCATCTTCATTCTGAGCAAGCATGGAGACATAGTATAGGAAAGTATATGAAACTACAAACTTATGTTGTCTAAGAACAAGAGTTGTATTAACAATCTTTGTTCTGGGAAGATAAAACAATCTTCAAGGGCTTTGTAAAGGACAATTTTTGTGTCTTCACTTGGGAAACTGTCCAGCTATTTAGAGAGAAGACACAAGACACTCAGACAACAGGGGATGCATTTGTCCTTGTCACTGAGTACATTGTTTTAAAGTGTGTGTTTGTGGCTTCTACTCCTTGAAGAGAATACTGAAGCCTTAACTGCCAAAGTGATGATGCTTGAAGATGAGCTATTTAGGATAAATTTGTGGTAGAGATTAGTTAAGGACGGGGGCGGGGGGGGGCATCATGATGAGGTGGAGAGTGGGGGGAGCAAGTTCATGTACATGAGAAAGGTCATGTGAGAACACAGTGAGCCAGCCGACAGCAAGCCAGGAAGAGGGCCTGCTATGGCTGTGTAAGCATGGATGACTTGCATTTGATCTCCAGAACCCCTGGTGGAAGGAGAGAGAGCTGACTTTCAAAAGTTGTTCTCCCATCTCTACACACATGCACACACACATTATTTATACACATACAACAACCAGTAAAATAAAATTTAAAAATTTATTTAATTTTTATACAATGTATTTTGATTGTATTTTTTCCCTTTCCCCAACTTCTCCCAGGTCCTCCCTATCTCCCCTCTTCAAGCAACTTCATGTTTTCTCTCTTTCTCAAAAAAAAAAAATTCAAGAAAAATAAACGACTTCCCCTAGTCCCCCAAAACAAAAATCAAAACAAACAAAAAAAGGAAAAGAAAAAAGAAAGAAAAGAAAATCAATAAGACAACAATAATACCAAAACAAAACAAAGTGTTTAAAAAGCGTGGAGTCTGGGGCTGGAGAGATGGCTTAGAGGTTAAGAGCACTGGCTGTTCTTCCAGAGGTCCTGAGTTCAATTCCCAGCAACCACATGGTGGCTCACAATCATCAATAATGAGATCTGGCATGCAGGCATATACGCAGGCAGAACATTGTATACATAATAAATAAATAAATCTTTAAAAAAAAAAGGCCTAAAAAAAGAAAAAAAAAAGCGTGGAGTCTATTGGCGTTGGCCAGCTTCTCCTGGACATGGGGCTTGGCCTGGCGTGTGGTTGATAGACCCCAGTGACACTCTGGAGAAAACTGATTCTTCCTTTCTCAGGAAGTATCAGTTACAAATAGCTGCTTGGTCATGGGTGGGACCTGTGTCCGCTTTGCCTTCACAGTTTGAACTTGTGTAGGTCATGTGTATGTTGTTATAGTCTCTCTGAATTCAGACGTGTATCAGTCCTGTTGTGTCTAGAAGACAATGTCTGGGTGTCACTCACCATCTCTAGTTCTTATAATCCCTTCACTTCTTCTTCCACATAGATATCTGGGCCTTGAGGTTAGGGATTTGATCTCATTTATGACTGAGTCCTCTAAACTCTTTTACTCTCTGTATATTGTCCAGTTGTGGGTCTTTATGTTACTTACCATCTACTGCAAGAAGCTTCTCTGATGAGGACTGAATGATGTACTGATTTATGAGTATAGCAACATGTCCTTAGGAGTAATTTTATTGCTATCTTCCTTTGCCAGAATAATATAGTAGGTTTTCTCCTGGGCCCATGACCTGTCTAGTCTGAGGTTCTTGGCCACTTTAGCAAAAGTATGGATTCCATCTCATGAAGTGGTCCAATCAAAAAGTGGCTGGTTACCCCCATAGCATGTGTACCAATGTTGGATCAATTTTTTTTTTGTTTAAACTATCTAATTTATGATATTTTGCTACTGCAACTCAGGCTAATATGTCTAAAACAAGCTAATGTGTATAAAAATGTTTGTAAAAACATTTTTATTTAGTTAGTGTGACTTGGTCCTCTAGGATCTGCTCAACCATAGACAAATTATTAACTTGTTAAAATCTAGAGCTTTAGGCAGCAAAGTTAGAGACCAGATAAATAAAGGATGGATTTGTTGGAAAATTCACTGAGAGACAGATATTCCATGAAATCAACCCTGGGCAGCAGGGTCATATCTTCTGACTTCATTTTTTTTTGTTCTCTCTCTTCTCTTCCCTTCCTTTTTTCTTTTATTCTTTCTTTCTAACCCACTCTCTCTTCCCTCTTCCCCCTCCCCACACTTATAACCACAGCAGAAATTGAGGGACCTGGTCATAGAATTAAAACACATGAGGAACCAGGAGTACAAAACCAAATGTCTCACTGTTCACCTTACTTCCCTGCTGGAAGCTTTTCAGTCTGAGACTTTCAGAGGACAGAGAGAGTAGCAAGAGCTGAATCAACCAGGAAATGTAATTGAAATCTTTTTATTTTAAAGATGGATACAAATTTCATTCTCTACTGTTCAACATTGCTGTGTTTGTTTTAATTTAAAAAGAATGTTCTTCTGAAATCGTTCCATAAAATTGAACTCTAGTTATTTGTATTTTCCCACAAATTCTGCCAGACACATGTATGGGTAGACATACAGCTGAGAAATAGAAGCTTCCGTAGTGAGATCTGGACTCTGTAGCATGGTACATAAAGGCTGGACTCCTAAATTGTCTTTTCTTCTCCCCTCCCTCTCTCCTTCCCTTCCTTCTTCCCTTCTTCCCTCCCTCCCTCCTTTCCTTCCTTCTTTTCTCCTTTTCTTCCTCTTCTTTCTCCCTCCCTCCTCTTTCTTATTACTCTGTTACTCTCTGTCTCTGTCTCTCTCACCCTCTTTCTCTCCCCCCATACGCTATCATTCAAATTTGTTGGAGTTTTTCACACAGTTTGTATTATACCAAGCCTTTACATGTGCTGTTCTCTTAGCCTGAGATGTGTCTTTACGGCAGGCACCCACTCCTTCTCTGTTGTCCTAAAAGGCACTTGCCTATCCTCTAATACCCAGCACACTTGTCTTCCTGGAATACCTTCTTGAATTTTCTAAGGGTTATTCTATTTTCTTCTGCTAGAACACAAACTAGACATTCAGTGCCATTCAGTCTTCTAAGGCAAACTTTTCCTTTAATAGCGAGGCACGTTGGATGCATTCCCCAATCTACTTACAGTAGGAAGTTCAAGGCTCTTGTGTGTGTGTGTGTGTGTGTGTGTGTGTGTGTGTGTGTGTGTGTTTCCACAGGAAGCTTACAACTTCCTGCTCTTTGAGTTTTCAAGGATTCACCTTGCTTCCCTGTTTCCATGCTTCTCTGTAGGCATTAACTAGCTTTTATGGTCTTCGAAAGTATCATTAACAAAAACACATTGTGTGGACAGTTTCCAGAACAGCAGAGGAAGAATGTTAGAGTACTTTGGGCTGATAAAATGGCTTGGTTGGTAAAGTGCTTGCCATGCAGGCATGGGGACTGGATTTCAGGTCTTCAGCACCCCTCAAAAAAGCTGGGCTCACGGGTGCACTGCTATAATCTCAGGGAAGTGGAAACAGGAGGATTCCTCAGGGCTTACTGGCCAGTTAACCTAGCCAAATTAAGTTGATGAGCCTGGGGTTCAGTGAAATACTCTGTCTCAAAAACAAATAAAACCCCCAAGACAAATAAAACAAAACAAAACCAACCAAGGTAAAGGCTCTTTATGTTGACCTCTGAACTCTGCACACACATGCGCGGGCATGCACACACACACACACACACACACACACACACACACACACACACACACACACTCACACCCTAAAATTAAATATTTGATATTTTAGGTTCTTGGTCAGTGCCGTGGGGCAGCCACTCCCAGGTAATTCATACCTCAGCTGCCACGTGGTATTCCTAGGCCTTTCTTCTCTTTCTCTTCTCTATGTCCAGAGATTTTTTTTTGCCACCCTTCAAGCTGTTTAGGGGCACAATCCCAGAGGCCAGCTTCTATGCCACATGGGACAATTTAGTTCCTTTATTTATCTTGCTTTCTCTCCGCCCCCCTCCAATTTTCGTGAGTATAGCGGAGTCTCTCTTTCCTAACCGCAGAGGTTACTCTAAACAAAACAGAGTAGTTTTCTTCTGAATGGCAGTTCTTTAACCCTGGAGAGCAATAGCCTTCCGTGCACCGCGCTCCATGTGGCGGACGTCGTGATACGCTGCGGGAATGAAAGACTTATTTTCTCAGCTGCTGGGAGGGGCAGAAAGCTGCAAGGTGCCACTCTTCCCTGGGGATTGTCCTAGCAGAAGAAAGCAGCCTTGTTCAAGGTTATGTCACCTTCCCAGGGGCACCCTTCATCCGGTGCTTGCTCAGCGCCACTCAGACAGTGCTGAAGACCCACCCCGGCTTCAGAGTGCCCTGCGGGGTCACTGAGGTCTTTACTGAGTTTCGCATCACAACTCAGCTTCTCCTTTTTCCTCAAGTTGCTTATGTTACCTCCCTTTCTCAGGGGTGGGTCCCAAGAATACTCTACCCCCCACCTCCTGGCATGTTAATCTTCACCCCAGGGTCTGTTTCTTCAGTTACGAAACCTGTGGTACTCTGCCTGATAACTGATTTGCCCCATCCAAGCTTGAGGTTTTGTTTAGAAAATGAGAATCTTGATAGAATTCCTCACATGGAATCAGGATGTGTATTCAAATAGACGGCAGATAAGTGTTTAGCCGAATAAAAATATATACTAAGTCCTTACAGATATCTGACCCGCGGTTATTAGTGGACTGTTTGTGTGCTTTGGTTTTTACGTCTGTTCCTCCTGCCAAACATGTCCATTGCACTTCGTGTTGAAGTTGCTTGGTTTTGTTCTGGGATATCCAATGAAAAGGAGCTTGGATGATCTCCTCCCACCCCTTCTTTCTATTGCTCAATGGAGCTTGATCTTTGCTGAAACAAGAGTAGACACATTTGTTGAAGGATTCTGGGATCCCTCCTTGAGGAGATGGGACAAGTCTCTATCTTTCCTTCACGATTCAAAGTTAGTCATATCTGTCCACGTTGACTGGGGGGCCCTGGCAAAGGCCAATTTGGGGAGGAATAAAGAGGTTCCTGAGATAAATCTCACTATGGCCCAGTCATTGTCACAGACGTACAAGCAAACATTCCTCACCCTTCCGAGCTCACTCCAGGCTGGTAGAAGGCTGGTAAAGGTTCAGGCGAGAACTTCTGTAGCAAAATGGGCCGTCACAACACTTCCCTTCCTTCGGCACAACTGGCTCCACTTTTCATTTGCAGAAACAAAGAGCATTAGCGTGTAAGCCTAATTCCATAGTACCTGTCAGTCCAATTCAGTGGTGAAGAAATGTCCAGTCAAAGATACAACCCAAGGTGGGATATGGATTTCATGTCTCTCACGAGTGTCATTTCTCTTTTGTTGAACGGAGCAGCGCCAGCACACAGTAAGGTCTTAAAATTGTTTTCTGAGTTTATAACCTTGGAGCTTTCCACCCCCTGAGGGACCCCATCCTCTTCGCTTGTAAAAACCCTCAGAGAAGTCTGGAACCAAACAACTGACTCACACAAGATAAAGACACACACTGACAACATCATACTGGGTTATTTCCCTTAGATGATTTCATTTTAAATGCAGACAAATCCATCACAACTGAAGCCTAAAGGAACTGTAATGGTAAATGACAATTATAAACATTCAGACAAGAACACAGAGATACTGGATATGGCAAGGCCCTATAGGAAGCTTTCCCTTATACGGCTTAACTATCTCATTGATGTGCCAAAATACAAGCCCCCCCCCCGACACTTTGAATCAAGTTTTATTGTATCTAAAACTAAATTATGAAAACATTAAGGAGGTTTTTGATAAATAATTTTACGAGTAAATAGTGATTTATATCAGTAGAAAACAGTAGACATAATGAGCATCTGAAAAAAAAAAAAAAACAAGTACTTGTTTTAGCTGCCTATTGATGTGTGCCATAAGGGAGAAAATATTTTTTTCTACTCATGGCAAGGATCATGTCCGAGGCCTCCTATAACAAAAGACACATTAATAGATGGAGAAAAGCATACACATTTATTTAATCTAAGGTTTACATGAGAGCCTTCAGAAAGGAAGACCCTGCTGGGTGTGGTGTTACAGGCCTGAGAGCCCAGCTACTTGTGAGCTGAGGGCAGATGATAGCAGGGAGGCCTGCGTGGGCTACAGAGAGAGTTCAAGGCACCTTAGTGAGACGTTTCAAAAGAAAAGGGAAAAAGAGAGCTGGGGATCAAGCCATCTTAAGACACTTGCCTAGCATTGCAGGGCCCTAGGTTCAATCCCTGGTACTGCAAAACAATCCACTTCCTAAAACGCTAGCCCTTCTCCAAAAAATAGGAAGCACTGTACCTTTTTATAAATCATCCTTGTGTGTGGTTAAGGAATGAAAGGGTACAAGCTCTGTGTCTACCTTCTGAACCGACTCTGGAATGAAGGTCTTAGGACCGCTTTTAGAGGAAGGTTGCAGTTGGGGATTTAGCTCAGTGGTAGAGCGCTTGCCTAGCAAGCATCAAGGCCCTAGGTTCGGTTCTCAGCTTCGGAGGTGGGGGGCGGCAGCGGTGGTGGCACATGCCTTTAATCCCAGCACTAGGGAGGCAGAGGCAGGTGGATCTCTATGAGTTCGAGGCCAGCCTGGTCTCCAAAGCGAGTTTCAGGAAAGGCGCAAAGCTACACAAACCCTGTCTCGGAAAAAAAAAAAAAAAAAAGAGGAAGTTCGCAAAATTCTTTGGGAGAACATGAAGGAGCCCCTGCTATTTTCTCAAATTTCTTCAGTTTAAAACAAAACTCACTATAGACAAGGTGCCCTGATTTGCAGTAGGAGGTTCTGAGCACCTCTGTTACAAGACTACCATCAAACCCAACAGTCCAGTACAATTACCTCACAGGTTCTGTCAGAAATCTGGGCGTGGCTTCTTAGCCAGGTGCTCTGTTTCCCCATCTTGCACAAGGCAGCCACCAAAGGCTCTCCCAGGGTGGGGTCTCACGAAAAAACTCAACTAAGCTCGCTTTGTGTGGTTGTTGGTAGGGTTGCTTTGCTTGAGGGCTGTCGGTCCCAAGTCTTCTGGGACCCAGCTGGCTGTTGGCCAGTGACCACCCTCAATCTCTTGCATTGTAGGCCTCTCTAACATGTCTGGTTGATTCATCAAAGCCAGCATTAGAGACTGTTTATAAGAAGGAGGGAAGTCGCTGTGTCTGTAGCCTAATCAGGGAAGTGGCATCTCAACAGTGCTGCCTTTTGTTGGTTAGAGGCAAGTTACCCAAGTGAAGAGACTACTTGGAAAATACCAAGAGGCGGGGATTCTTGGGGCCATCCTGGAGGATGCTTACTGAAGAAAGTATAGGGAGGCCAAGAGAATTAAAAGATGTTAAGAAGGAGACAAATGATTCTAGTCAACAGCATGGTTACTTTGGGAACTGCAATTGCACAGGCATGTTTAATGGAGACATCATTCCTAAATCAAATAAAATTTCCTTAATTAGTGCGTTTCTTTATTCTTCAAACATTCGGCAAACTTCCTAATCTTATCTGTTGAATCTTTGAAGCTATTAGCACATGCTTTCAAACTTTTGCCAAATATTTTCATCCCTTTTAGGCCCTCACGTAAAATCTCTTTTCTAGATCATTAAAGAAAAAAAAAAAATCTACAGAAAAACTACCGTGAGTGTGTGTAATTGTCTTTGAATCATGGGCAAGAGATGGCGTTTATGCACAAGAATACAGTGGAGGGCTGGCAATCTTATGAAGGAGGCCAGCCTTCACTGATGCCGCCCAGACTCTATTCCAGCTGCAATTCTCAGTGGGGGGTGTCTGTTGAAGTCTCAAGGAAAGAGTTCTTTATTTTGAAAACATATGGAGCTAGAAATACCCTTGTGTGTGGAGAAGAAAAAGAAAACAGAGTGTGTGCTGAGATGGCTTATTTGGGAAGATTTACAAAAATATGCCTTAAAGCTCACCTTAAGCTTCTTCGTTGCCAGCCATGGGATGTGATAAATGTGGGATGGGTCCTGTTTTCCACATTGTGAAATTTTCTCGGGGGTTGTCTTGATTTTCTGTTTTGCAATATGAATGCATTAAAAAAAAAAGAAGAATATGAACCTCCGGTTTCTTGCTCTTGAGTTCCTAATAAACACATGGTGTCTTTCATATCTATCTCTAGTAAAGACAGAGAAAAAGAGAGGGTGGGGTGTGACACATAGGTAAAATGGTGAGATCTGTAGTGTCTGATGCTCCACGTCTTCCAAGAAAGATGCCTTTGTGGGGCTTACTGTTATTTTTGATGGTCTGATTTAAACTACTAATGAGTAGAAGAAACCAAGTAGCGGCATAGTAAGGAAGAATGGTGTCTTCCTCACCTAGTTTACAGCTTAGTGGGGAGCTGAGAACTGGTGAGAACTGGAAGAAGTTCTCTGTCTGGAGGAATGGCTTAGGTGACCCAGAAAAGAAGCAAGTGAGCCTAAGAGAAACCTAATCATTTCTCCGTCTGGTCTGTGAATGTGTAGTAGAATATCTATCTATCTATCTATCTATCTATCTATCTATCTATCTATCTATCTATCTATCATCTATCTACCTACTATCTATCTATCTACCTATCATCTATCTATCTATGTATCTGTCCACCTATCTATTTACCTACCATCTGTCTGTCTGCCTGCTTATATCTATCTATCTATCTATCTATCTATCTATCTATCTATCTATCTATCTATATCTATTTATGTGGTGTGTGACGAATGTGTACGTGTGTGTGTGTGTGTGTGTGTGTGTGTGTGTGTGTGTGTGTGTGTGTGTGTTTGTGTGTGTACATATGTATGCAGGCCAGAGGTCAATGTCTAGTGTCTTCCCCTACCATTCTCCTTCTTGGTCTTTTGAGGTAGGGTCTCTCATGGAACTTGGGGCTTACTAATTTGACAGGACTGGTGGGCCAGCAAGCTCCAGGGATCCTCCTGTCTCGGCCTCCCCTTACTAGGGTTAGGGGTGTGAACTACCATCCTTGGCTTTTTATATTTGGTGCTGGAGAGTGAAACTCAAGTTCTCACACTTGCATGGCAAATACTTTACTAACAAAGACATCTTCTCGTATCTGCAACCTTTAAAAAAATGGTTATATTCATACAGATGTGCTTTGAGCCCCAGTGCTAAAGAATTATTTGAAAGAAACTTCATTAACTTATTCTAAATGTAGAAATGATGTATCCAAAGGATAGACAATGTGATTGTGTATGAAACAGAATGTTTAGTGAATGTGCATTTTAAACTGTCCCTTTTTTTTGGAGATCGTTTTGCCCTTAGGAAAATGCTCACTTTTGGTGACTGGAGATGGTAGCATTACGAGCTCGTACCTGGAGCGGCTCTGATTTGGTTTCATCATTAGACTGAATGAAAGGCAAATACTCACCCGAAGTGCTTGACGCAAACTTGAAGTCACTATGGACCTGGTTTCAGATGCTGAAGTTGGAGATTATTATTAGCAATTGGGTATGTTTTGAGATAGACAGTCATGTACTTGAATGGCTAAATTTTTTTCTAGACACAGACTTAGTCTCTTATCAGCGTTCACATGATCCTCTTCAGCAGATTTTGAGAAGACACTTTTTTTTCTTTTTCTGAAAGAAATCTATCTTCCCGCTGTTTGTTATCCTAAGCCATGAAATGGGAGCACCGAAGACTTGTGTCTGGTAGGTTCTCTTCCGGTAGAGGCTGAAACTTCCTTGGAACTCATGGTGGGAGGAACCTAGAGGTTCTGGATCATGAGCCTCTGTCTCATGGCACATTTCATAGTGGGATGGGCACTTAGTTAGCACTCTTTACAGCAGCAAATTCCTTCTCAAACTTTCAACTACTCTTCTTCTTCTTTCTTTTTTTTCCTTCTTTCTGACAGCCTGGATCAAACTAACAATCCTCCTGCCTCAATCTCACCTCACTCCTCTGGAGTATTGGAATTACAGGTATGAGTCACCATAGATGGCTTTTTTAATCACTTTTAAATATTATTTATTTATTTTATTTCCATTATCCAAGTCTTAGCTCATCCTTGGATTGAATCTATACTTTGAATGAAAAGTATAAAATAAAATAAAGGGCAGAGAAACCAACCTAAGCTGCTTGTACAAGAGCTCTATCTCCACTGGTGGTCCTTGGGACGGTCAAGCTTTCCAGTTTCACTCACTATAATGGTGTAAAATAGCATTGCATTATGGCACTAATATACTTTTCTTTAATTATCAATGAGGTTGAATATCTTTTCAGATAATGTAGTAACTATTTACATGTGGGGTAAAATTTTTAAATATATATCTCCCCTTTTTTTTCTGTTGGTGATATTTTCCTGAATAAATCTGTATCTCTTCTCCCTCTCTTCCCTCTCCCCTCCTCCTTCCCCCTCCCCTCCCCCTCCCTTTGAGTTATATCTAATCTATTTTCATAGATTTATCATATATTTTCATGTCATAGTCAGATATTCTTTCTTCTCTTTTGGAAAAATGTCTAGCTCTTTTTGGCATTTTAATTTTTTCAGTTGAAATGTATTAATACATTCACACACACACACACACACACACACACACACACACACTCGCACACACGCACACGTACACACACACACTCCCGTTCTGAAATAGAGAGGGCATTTGAGATTGTATTGTGTTTACAGATTAGTTTAGGAGCAATTGACATCTCTATAACATGGAGGTTTTTTTTACTCTTAGGACTTAATTTGTCATTCTGTAGAACTTTCACATATCAAGTTGGCTGTTTCCTGGAATCTCCTTCCCTCGGTCATTCCAACTTGGAGCTGGGTCCAAGGGAAATATGTGTGAGATTTGGAAGGGAGAGTTGAATCAGCACTCATTGTTTCTAGAGGTTGTCATGGTTAGAGGTGAGGAGAGGCAGACATAGAGATGCTGGTGGGCTCTTCCTCACACTCTGTCCCCTTCTTCTCCCTTTGGCCACACTGATTAGGAACAACCTCAGGACCACAAATAGATACTTGGCAGTGAACCCGCAGAGGCGGTCCTTATGCAGAGGCAACAGATTTCTGTGGCTTGCTTCTTCTTATTGTGGTATCTCCTTCAGCATCTGTTGGTGCCTCTCTTCCAGATTACCCTGAAAGCTACCCGGGTAAGGACTTAGGAGCTGGTAAGTGAACTCTTTGGTGATCCTAAAACTCACTGGTTTGGGCCTTTACTTTCTCAATTCCTTCTGCAGGTGAGCCGGTCTGCTACCTTTAGTGAACTGGTGCCATCTTTTCCATTCGTTCAGCTTTTCTTTCATGCATTTCTGTGGTATTGATGCTTTCTTCACAGAGACCCTCTCCTCTTATGTCAGTGTTTATTCTCAGGCATTTTCTCATTTTGCTAGTCTATTATTAAGGGAAGGTTCCTTCCACAATCTTCTGATTGGACACACTTCAGCATCTTTGAGTTTGCTGAAACTTGTATTTGGTACTCTTCTCCAGAAGACGTGCTATGGCTTGCTCCATCACTCCTTTGAAACCTTTACACATTGCCATCTTCCCAGGGAAGTCTTTTTGAGCCAAATCATATAAAATTGTAATCCTTTCTATACAATATACCCTTCTTCCATTTTTTTTTTTACGCCAACACTGATGATCATTTATCATGCCGTTTCGTTTTCTTATTGCTCTTATTTGATTTTCTTCAATAGATTATAAACTCTATAGGGCTTGGCATTTTAAAATCTGGCTTGTTCATTGCTGTATAGCCAATGCTTAAAATGGTGTATGACAAATGGTACTTAATGTGACTGAATATCTGAAAAGTGATTCACTTAAAAAAAAACAAAACTGGAACTCACCACATATGCTAGGTTGTCTGGCCAGCAAGCCCTAGGGATCCAGTTGTCCCCACCTCCCCAGCTCTGAGATCATAAGCACATGCAACCATTTCCAGCTTTTTATGTGTGGGTTTTGGAACTTACCCTCATGTCCTTTTGCCTGTAAGGCAAGCGTTTTTCTGACTAAGCTGTCTCCCAACCTTCTAGATTTTAGTGGTTTGCCGTTATAATCTTTTGGACTAGGATAGTCAATTCTTTACTTTTCCTGTTTGAATGTCCCTTATTTAGAGCCACTTAAAAAAAAAAAAACCTCACCAATTTAATTAATGGTTTTTATGCCAAAAAATGTTATTATTAAATCAGTGTGTGGATCCAAGATTGTATTTTTCTATGTAAACAGTGGTGTAATGACTAGGCTTCCCAGCTGACTCATACCCACAATGCTGCTGTTCTGTAAAGAGCCAGTAATGCCCAACTCCTCTAATGAATTTTCTTTTATGCGGGCATGGGTGCTCCCCTATATAGTTGCCATTCTCTTCATTGTCTGAGTCATCCTTGGAGCCAACATTCCAACACTATGGAAGATGATTTGTGATCAAGGCTGCCCCTCTTGCATGGATTTAGCTTGAGTTCGCCAGCTTGAGTTCAGTGGAATATGCAGGGGTAGAGCTTATGAATGCTTGGAAGCTGACCAAGTAGGAAGCACACTAGACAGTTGTTGGAGACAGGCATGTATCTGGAGAACGCACGGCTTGCCAAAAACGCCACAGATGGCAGCTAACGGGGAATATAGATCCTGCATTAGCAGAAGTTCAGATCGCTAACAGTGAACAGGAAAGCGTAGGTTTTTATGAGAACCCTCACAAGGATGAAAATCTTGGTGGGAGTAGACACATTTAAAACAAGTAATGGACAAATTAAACATGTATTTAAAAAGTGTGAACAGAATTTCTGTCACTCATTGAGACATTGTCAAGCACCCAGGACTGTCAGCAGCAGAGAATCCTCTTCCTTCTGGCCTTAAGAGGTCCATCTGCGTCTACAGGAGAGCTTCTACTGAAACATGGTTATGGGAGGAGAGGGTAAGTGATCACAGTAGCTGATCATTGACTCAAGCATCCTCATCTCCTTTTCTTCTCACCATCTGAGCTCTGTATATTCCTCCACTGGCTTAAATGAACAGAAGGCAGAGGATGCTACTGCTCCAAAGGTCAGTATCCCAAGCCACTAAGCAAAGTGGAACAGAAGATAATGGACCTGAAAGTCAAGTGCAGTATCAATGGCCATTCATTTGGATTAAGTAATATGCTAGCACACACTTAAAAGGAAAACAAAACATGTCACAGAGATTTGGGGACTTTGGGTTGAAGCATTTTGAAGACATCGATGTATATTTACTTATATTTTTGTCATTTGACAATATTGTAATAGTGTGTATATAGATGAGGTAAATAAAAGTGATTTGAAAACTGAATACAGCATTGCTCAAAGATATGCTGTGTACCCACCCAGTGAGATGAAATGAGTTCTCTTGAGGAGGTTCCCCCAACTCAAGATAATGAATATATCAATAATGTAATTAGTACCATAGACTTTGTTGCCAAGATTTCTCAATTATTGTATTCCAACTTACTGTGGCAATTACTGTTATATAGCAAGGCACCCATGATAGCTAATGGATTAAAACATTAAAAGCTAATGGATTATAACCCCATTTTTTCTGAGGGTCTGGAATCCGGGATGGTTTAGTTGGGTCGTTCTGTTTCTGGGTTGTATCATCTTCAGTCTGTCTGAGGCTGGAAGATCCACTTCCAAGAAGGCGTATGTATGTAACTGCTGGTTGGAAGCCTCTGTTCCCTGCTGAATGGCTTTTCCATGGGGCCAGGTGAATGTCAAGATATGATAGCTGGCTTCTGCCATGCTGAGTGTCCTGAGGGAGACAGAGAATAAGTAGGCAACTAATACACACATTGCTTTGTCATTTAGAAGCTAATATTAGATGGGCCATGGCATTACTTCTGCCACATTTCACTGGCCACACAGTCCTAAAGCTGGTGAGATGTGGGAGGGGCTATTTTGGGGAATGGTTAAAGTATATTCTGTTTTGCTTTTATGTAGCATCTTATGTTCCTATGTTTTTTTGTTCCTGAGTGGGTTTCTTTTTCATTCCCCAAACTCGAGTAGAAAGAGAGGTGCTTTTGAATTAATGTCCACAGGCAATGTCAGTGAGCGTTAACAAGAGAACCTTGGTCCTCTACTGGAAGGTGACCTTTGGATCAGTCTTCCTTTCTCTGGAGAGCCTTGGCATACAGCTAATCCAGCCAGGAAACAGTCAGGTCTGGTGGCTCATGTCTGTAATCCCAGCACAGCAATCCCTGGGAAGCTTGTGCAGGACGATTGCCATGAGTATGAGAACAGAGTAGGCTACATAGTGAGTTCCCGGCCAGCTTGGGCTACAAAATGCTAGGTGGGGGTACACAGAGAGAGAATGATGGAGGGAGGGGGGAAGGGAGGGAAAGGAGACAGAGAGAGAGAGAGAGAGAGAGAGAGAGAGAGAGAGAGAGAGAGAGAGAGAGATTGATTCTAAAAGAGAGAAGTCAGAGCTTTCCCACATTTGGTCTGAATCTCTGAATCTGCCATAAAGTATCGCAAACTCACTGGGGGTCTGCACTCCCTTTCCTACACACACACACACACACACACACACACACACACACACACACACACACTCACACAAACATACACACACACATACACACACATATTCACACCCACATACACATACTCACACACACTCACACATTCACACACTCATTCACATACACAGACTCACACACTCAACATACACATTCATACTCACCCACACTCACATTCACACACTCATTCACATACACAGACTCACACACTCAACATACACGTTCATACTCACACACTCACACATACTATGATGTGACTGAAAAGGAAGACTCCCAAGGAGAAGAATTATAATTGCAATTCTTTCTTATAGTTGACACAACCTTGGGACTGTTTTTTGACTCCAAGATGCCAGGTGTTCTCAGCAACAAACAGAGATAAAAGTTCTGATCCCTTTCCATATCCCCAGGCTCCCACTTCTGCCCTTATTTGCCCCAGGTGAGGGATCTGTTATGGATGACAAACTGTTCCTCATGACCCCAGAACCCAATTTCATATATATATTTTCAGTGTTCCCTCAGTTCCATGTAGGGAGCATTTTGTTTTTATTAAATTCCTCTTTTGGTGAGCAAGTTGCAATGATTCAACTTCTTTGCATGTTTTCTTCTGGTTTTGTCCATGGGTTGAGAATGCTGCATAAGCCCTGAGGAATTTCAGGACTCCCAGAACCAAGTGATAGGTGCTCTGAGTGAGATATGAGAGTATACAAAGCTGTTGCTAAGCAGCTATTTACAAATAAAGGCATTTCTCCAACTGAACAGAATCATCAAGCAAATGCTATCATTAAATGGCACAGAGTCAGGGAGACTACCTTTCCTGCTGAAGAATTTGCTATTGACTCCTTTATTTATAGCGTGGATAATGGTTTCTTGAAAAGGGAGGAAACTGTGTCAAGGGACTTTTATGAGTGGTGAGAAAGAAGTGGGCTGTATGTTGATTTGAAATGATGACCAAATAATGATTTCATTTCACCCTCAGCCTGCAATAAATCTATAACTCTTCTTTCACCATGACATTGGAAGCTGTAGTGAATCCAAGCCAGCTGGTTCCAGTCACAACCTTTCATGCTGGGAAAAGTAGCTACTCAGTGCACTGGACCCAGAAGTTCTGCAGGGCCAGTTTCTGTATGACTTGGCTCTTAATTTTGACAACTCTTGCTCGTGGTCTACACTCTAGTAGTGCTAGCCCTGGGACACACCTCTCAGTGATTAGCTTAGGATAAGAAAGGAAGCACTCAGATACCCATGCTGTTTTTAGCCAAAGAAAAGAGAAAGCAAAAAACAAAGCAACCCCAAAACAATTTCAGAGAATAACAATGCATACAGTGCTCATCCCTTGGATTCCCACTCATTAATTGCTGCTTGACATTGGGCTTTAAAATTGGCTTTTTTTTTTTTTTTTGAGGCAGAGTTTCTCTGTGTAGCCCTGGCTGTCCTGGAACTCTTTGTAGACCAGGCTAGCCTAGAACTCACAGAGATCCCCCTGCCTCTGCCTCCTGAGTGCTGGGATTAAAGGGGTGCGCTACCATGCCTGGCTTAGAATTGGCATCTTTAAGGGAGATGACTGAGTTAGACCAATCATCAGCTTCTGCCACCCAAACCTCATTTTATTCTTTTTCTCTAAAGACCTCATGTTTTGAGAGATTTTTAATCTAGATGACGATGTTTGTAGTGCTGTGATTCATTTACTCTGCTTCTTAGGCTTATGTTCAAAATTATCCATATTTTGAACAATGTGTAATGATTGACTATTAAAAAACCATATAAATGAAAGCCTTGGTTAGTAATTAGCATTTAATGGTACCATCTCCTGATGTTGTTTGCTAGATTTATGTGCTAAATATTGTGTTTTTTTCACATATGATGCTTTCAGTGTAGAATGTTCTAGAGTTCTTTTCTTTTTTATTTATTCTTCTCTTCTATAATACATCCCGACCTCAGCCTCAGCTCCTTCCACTCTTCCCAGTGCCCCACTTCCAAACTTACCTCCCTCCCAGATCCATTCCTCCTCTGTTTCCCTTCAGAAAAGAGCAGACCTCCCAGGGATATGAACTGAACATGGCATAACAAGTTACAATAAGACTAGGCACAAACTCTCATGTTAAGACTGGACCAGGCAACCTAGAAGGAGGAAAAGGGTCCCAAGAGTAGGCAAAAGAGTCGGAGACACTGTCATTCCCACTATTAGGACTCCTACAAGAACACCAAGTTACACAACCATCACATTTATGCAGAGGACCTGGCACAGACCCATGTAGGCTCCATAATTGTCACTTCAGTCTCTGGGAGCCCCTATGAGCCCTGCTTAGTTGATTCTGTGGGCCATGTTCTCGTGGTGTCCTTGGCCCCTCTGGCCCCAACAATCCTTTCCCCCCATCTTCTGAGGGTTCCCCTGAGCTCTGTCTGATGTTTGGCTGCAGGCCTCTGCATGTGCTCCCATCAGTTGCTAGATGAAGCCTCTCTGATGACATGCTAAGTATTGTTAAATGTCAGTTTTACCATTTGTACAGAGCTTTGGTCTACGGGAAATTTCAAAAAGGTAAGAAAATATTCTGGATGGGCAGAATCTAAACAGAGGATGTTGTATCCAAGGACCAAGGTCATGTGTCCTGGGTCATTGATGTGGCCTTCTTCTGTGCTGAAAGTACTTCACTTCTAGATTTGGTGGTAATATCTAGGTTTGTGTCTGTAAACTCTGAAGATAACAGAGTTTGAGAGTGGCCAATAAGTAGAAGGTAGCTGCTGGTAGCATTCCTGTCTGACCTATTTCCAGTAGAAAGTGAAGACACACACGTGTGGGTTTTTCAGGAGCCTTTGTACATTTCTTTAGCTTATTAGTTTCAGGTGGAAGTATTGTAAAAACTCCAAGTGTATGGAAAAGCTCCACAATGGTAGGATTCTTGGGGAACATCATGGCACTGCCTTCTTCTTAATGCTGTTGCTTTGTGGATAATCTAAAGCTTTTGTTTGGCTGGCTCGGATGTTTAAGCAGAGGTTACATTGCATTTGTAGCCATAGATTTACCTGTGAATCTCTCCAGCTCACCTGACCAGAGGCTGCTACTTGTCTCACTTTGTGCCTTTGGCTTATCTTGATTTCAGTTTAGGCATGAGCTTTATAAAAGGGTTGCCTCTTAGTGTCTTAGATACCATTAGCTCTGTGTCTCTACTTTAAACAAAGGCCTCCATTTTGTACCTTCTCTTACATTCTGGTACCCCAGAGCTTCAGAAGTGTGAGCTTATGCATTGGAGATGGAGTAGATTTTCAATTAGAGTGGCAGTGAAGATGCATATCAGCTTGGCAGACAGGGTGTCTGTGGTATGATAACGGGCCCAGAGATGTACATGCCATTTAAAAGAAGATTTATCTTGTTTTTATTTATATGTATCTGTGCATGTATTTGCACATGTGGGTAAGGACGCCTGCAGAAGACAGAAGAGGACATCTGATCTCCTGGAGCTGGAACCACAGGCAGTTGTGAGCTGCCCAACGTGGGGGCTGGAAATTGAACTCAGGTCCTCTGCAAAGACAGTGAGTGCTGTTAAATCTGAGCTGTCTCTCCAGCACCATTTAAAAATTATTATTTATTATTTTTTGTCTGTGTGTGGTTTTGTGATGTGTGTGTGTGTGTGTGGACATGTGTGCCGCAGTGCCCCTGTGCAGGTCAGAGGACAACTTTGGGGAGCTGATCCTCTTCTTCTGCCTTCATGTATGTTCCAGGTCTCCAGACTTGTGTGGCAAGTCTGTGTCTCAGATCCTAAAAAGTGTGACTATTTTATGTTAAATAGAAGGAAGAAATGAAGGCGGCTGGAGGAAAGAAGGCCGCTAACAGGCTGATCTAAAAGCTGATCTGGTGGGTCTGAAGGAATTACAAGTGTTCTCGTAGGTAGAAGTCCTTGTCCTTGTAAGTCAGAGAAATGGCCACAGCAGAAGAGGTTGGAGAGGTGATGGATGACTTAGATAGGAGGGGGCAGATGATGAGGCAAGCTATAGAAGCAAGCGGACTCTAGCTAGAAAACTAGCCTTCTAGAAAATTCTGTAGAGCTTCCAGAAAGCAGCCCAGCCCTAAGACCTCTTGATTCTAGCCCCATGAGACCCCATTTCAGGCCTTAGCCATCAGAACTATAAGACAATAAATTATAAATGTGTCCTGTTTTCAACCACTAAGCTTGGTGAAATTTATTAGGGTAGCAACAGGAAACTAATAAAGCATCCAATAAAATTTACAAGAGAATGTTCAGGTGAAATCTTCCCAACTATGCACTATTTTCTTAACCCCCTGAGAGTTACTTGCCATTTGAAGCATATCAGAAATGAAACTTGATACCCAGTTAGAATAATGAGCCTTCTTTTATCCTTCCAGAATAAATAATCATTTCTTTAGCCCAGTGGTTCTCAACCTTCCTAATGCTGCAACCCTTTAATACAGTTCCTCATGTTGTGGTGACCCCCAACCATAAAATTATTTTCATTGTTACTTCATAACTGTAATTTTGCTACTGTTATGAATTGTAATGTAAATATTTTTGGAGATGAAGAATTTTTAACTTTAAAAAAATTAATATGCATGTACATGAGGGTGTCAGATCCCCCAGAATTGGAATTACAGACAGTTGTGAGCTGCCATGTGGGTGCTGGGAATTGAATCCTGGTCCTCTGGAAGAGCCATCTTAACCACTGTGCCATCTCTCCAGCCCAACTGTATGAATTCTTTAAAGATGATTTGGGGGCAAGAAACTGACTTCCTTAATTTTCTATGTATAATTGAATCCATCTTGATTCTCTTTCGGGTTTTTGCAAAGTCATAATTAGGATGTTGAGTGGCAGGTGGGGCTGAAGGGAACTCCTTCTTTGCATTTTAGGTTCTGAGATACACATGGAAAGTGGGAAATGTCCTGGTCACTCTGCTATGGTGGTCTGTTCCATAGTGGTTTCTTGGCTAAGCCTACAGATCTATTTAAAGGCAGGTGGCTGAGCCAGCAACTCCATTTCTTGATGACTTGTTTAGCTACAGAAGCCCTTGCTGAGGCTCCCAACACTTGGCACCTGGCATTGCTTTTCTTAGTAATATATCCACCCCTCTCCAAGAACCCACCATTGCAGATGTACTACTGTCGTGAGCATGTGCCGGGCTCACGCCTTCACTCAGGTCCGCCTCTGCATCCCGATTCTCCATTGCACAGGACCTTCCATATTCAGGTCATTTGGCTACCCCATGTTACTCCCAGTTTCTTGGATGGCCATTTAAGTCTCTTAGTGTACTTAGACCAGGGGTGGGAAACTGACCCAATGAGCCATATTCGTTGTCACGGCCTCTCATTTTTGAGAGTCTCGGCTTGGACTCAGCACATGGCTGACATTTGTTCTACACATCTGTATACTCCTCACCATCCTGGTTTTATCTTCACCACTGAGGCCAAGATCAGCTGTTTGTGGTTGTATACCAGATTTGCTTTGCTCATTTACATAAATTTTTCTGGTCTCCATAGGTCTGACAATTTAATATAGCATGCTCTAGACTTTTATTATGTCTGAAAACACCCCTTTATCCCCCTCCTCTCTCCTCCCTTTCCTCTCTCTCTCTGTCCCTGTCTCTTTCTCCACTCCCATTTGTGTGTGTGTGTGTGTGTGTGTGTGTGTGTGTGTGTGTGTGTGTTTAAACTCAGACATACAGAAATTCCACTGAGATATGCAGAGAACCCAGATACATAAACAAAGAGCTGGCTTCCAGCCTGGCGAGGAATCAAGAGGCAACAGGACAAGGCAGATGGCTGTCTATGGACGGCCCAGCAGTCATAACAAAGTCTAGGTGCTTTTGCAGGTGGTCACCATAGTACATGATGCTATCAACAAGTTATTTATTTCACCTGAGTATGACTCCCCCGATGAGGGAGGAAATAGCTAAACCATTGCGTGGCTTGTTGAGACTGTAGTCATGTTTGCTGGATGACTAAGTGGGAAGAGTGAATGAGGCAGCCTTGGACCGCTCCCTGGTAGAGGTATAAAGATCTTGACCATAGTTAGAAATCATCTGCGAGGCAAAATTAGGTTCAGTTGTACCAAACTGATTCTGAAGTCTATAAAAACAGTCTCAGAGGGTTGTATTGTATAGCTTATTAAAAGTCCCCAAACTAAACAAAGTACAGCATGATTTAAATCAACCTGTGAGACTGATAAACCAGAAGGAATTTTTTTTTACATTTACTTGTTTAGTGTGTGTGTGTGTGTGTGTGTGTGTGTGTGTGTGTGTGTTTGGCAAGTGTGTTATGGCACATGTGTGGAGGTCAGAGGACAACTTACAAGAGTGACTTTTCTCCTTCCATCATGTGGGTCTGGGGAATTGAACTTAGGTCATCAAGCTTGGTGGCAATACCTGATGGGCCATCTCACTGGTCTCAGAGGAAGTTCCATATGGTGGTACCAATTCTCCCAGCTGTGATCCCATGGGAAAACACTGGCACATTGCTAATACAGATCTTCTTGGCAACACTGTTGCCCCAGACTACCCCATACAACTGCCCCATACTTGCTTCCACACAGCGTAAACACAGTGTGGAAACTGGCTGGGGAATGTCTCCCCTCCCTAGGATTTTGCATGAACCAGGGGAAGCAGGAACGGTATGTTTTCTTCTATTGTTTGTGTTAGAGGTGTGAGACGACACCATGGGCCTTCATTGATTTCAGTTGATCAAAGCTTACATTACCTGAAATAGTTCTTTTGAAACCTGCTAGATTTCCCCTGCCTATTACTAAAGCTTAGAGACAGGTTGGTAAGAGGGCAGGAGAAAGCCGGCACAATTAGCAGAACATATCAGGTAAAGTTGGAAATGATGTGATAGATGAGGAATGTCTGACCTATGGTGTGGTGAGCAAATGTGGAAAAATGGAGCTGGGCATGACCTCTGGGATAGTACAACTCAACACTTGCAGCTTGAAGGTGAATGTGGGTAGCTTCTAGAACATCAGTGCTTCCACAAATATTGAGGTAGTGAAAGCTCTGCCTTTGCAAATAGGGACACTTAGATCTCCTGATTTCCTGTTAGATGGCTTTCTTTTTTTTCCTTTTATTGAAATAAATTCTTTTCTCATACAATATATCCTGATTATAATTTCCCCTCCTTCTACTCCTCCCAGTTCCTCCCCACTCCTGCCAGATCCACTCCCTTTCTGTCTTTCATTAGAAAAGAACAGGCTTCTAAGAGATAACAACCAAGCATGACGAAATAAAGTATAATAAGATGAAGCAAAAACTATCATATTGAAGATGGATACAGCAACCCAACAAAGAGAAAAGAGCCCAAGAATAGGCACAAGAGTGTAGTTGGCCTTGACCTTTTTTTTTATTTCCTCTTAGTTCTTTTGGGGCCCACTGCCAAGCTCCTAAATAAATACATGGAGACTTATTATTACTTAAGAATACCCGGCCGTAGCTTGGCTTGTTTCTAGACAGCTTTTCTTAACTCAAATTATCCTACCTACCTTTTGCCTCTGGGCTTTTACCTTTTTCTCTTCTATATTCATTTCTTTCCTTTCTTACTCCATTTTTGGCTGTGTAGCTGGGTGGCTGGCCGCTGTCATCCTCTTCTCCTTCTTTTCTCATTCCTCCTCTTTTATCTTTCTCTTTCTATTTATTCTCTCTGGCTACCAGCCCCACCTATCTCTCTCCTGCCTAGCTTATTGGCCATTCAGATCTTTATTAGACCAATCAGGTGTTTTAAGCAGGTACAGTAACACAGCTTCACAGAGTCAAACAAATGCAACGTAAAAGAATGCAACACATTTTGCATCATTAAGCAAATATTCCACAGCATAAATGAATGTAACACACCTTCAACTAATATTCCATAACACAAGAGTTAAGAGACCCACTCATTCTCACACTCAGGAGTCTCATTAAAAAAAAAAACTGAGTTAAAAGCTATAATATGTATGAAAAGGACCTGGTGCAGACCCATGTGGGCCCTGTGTTCGATGCTCCAGTCTCTGAGTTCATATGCACCTTGCTTAGTTGATTCAGAGGGCCTTGTTCTCTTGGTGTCCTCCATCCCCTCTGGCTCTTGTACTTGTTCTGCCTCTTCTTCAGAGGGGTTCCCTGAGCTCTGAGGGGAGGGATTTGTTAGAGACTTCCCATTTAGACTCTCTTTCCACTTAATGTCTGGCTATGGGTCTCTGCATCTGTTCCCACCTGCTGCTGGAGGAAGCTTCGCTGATGATGACTGAATAAGGCACTGATGTATGACTATTGCAGAATATCATCAGGAGTCATTGATACTTTTTTTTTTTTTAAAAGATGAGTACTGTCTGGTTTTCACTCTAGGTCTTTGGGATATCTAGTCTTTGGTTTTTGTCTGGTTTTTGGTTACCCAAACATTGTCAGGTCTGAGTTCTTTCTCATGGAGTGGGCCACAAGTCAAATCAGACATTGGGTGGCTACTCCCACAAGTTCTGTGCCACTATGGCCCTGGCGTATTTTGCAGGCAGGACAGATTATAGGTCAAAGGCTTTGTGGCTGGGTTGGTGTCCACATTTCTCTTTTGGGAGCCTGCAGTGTACCTTCTCTCTCCAGAGAGTCTAGAACGTGGGACTGAAGACCCAGGGTAGGCACCAGCTCAACTTCTCCATGTTCAAGGAACTGTGCGGGTGTTGTCCTCGATAATGGGGCCCCAATGTCAGTTTATGGAGAGCAACCCTCTGTTTTAGCAACAGCCTGGGTTGTTTGGGGATTTCTATGGGATGACCCTGTTGGCCATCAACTCATTTGAATTCAACCCAGTCCTGCTACTGGAAGCTTCATTTGGTGACAAGAGCTGACCCTCAAATGCCCCTCAATTCCAGCTGCCTCTGCCTGCATTCTGTCTCTACCCTATCTCTCTTCCCCCTTCCTACCTGGTCTTCCCATTGTTCCTGCTCCCTGCCTACCCCTAGTCCACCTGTAAAATCTATTCTATTTTTCCCTCCCAGGGAGATCCATGTGTCCCGCCCCTAGACCCTTCCTCTTTACCTAATCTCTCTAGGTCTACAGATTGTAGCTTGGTTATCATTTACTTAATGGCTAATATCCACATATAAGCAAATACATACCACATTTATCTTTCTGGGTCTAGATTACTACATTCAGGATGATGTTTTCCTAGTTCCACCTGTTTGCCTACAAATTTCATGATGTCATATAAATGGTTGTCTTACTCAATTTTCTTTTTTGGTGGGTGGGGTGAGGAGGTTATTTTAGTAAATAAATATTTTCTCCTTGATTTCAAATTTGTTTTCTTAGAATTAAATTATTCTTCTAGAATCCCCCCCCACACACACACTTTAGATAAGGCTGGGTAGCTTATTTCAGAATTGATTCAAATATGTGTCTCTTTATTCATAAAAATTCCTTGTCTTGGGTGTTGAGTTTGATGAGTTTTAATGGTTGTGCACAAACATCAAACCGCCACACCACACGAGACACAAACATTTTCATTGCTCTAAAATGCTAAGCACATGTGTGTGCACACTGGTGTGTGTGTGTGTGTGTGTGTGTGTGTGTGCATTTTCTGTGAATTCCATCTTCTTGTGTGATGGATCATTTTATGTATCGACTTGACTGTGATGAGGGATACCCACATACTTGGTAGAACTTCATTAATGGGTAGTCTATGAGGGTGTTTAAAGAAGGGACCAGGGCTCGAATTAGGCTAAACAAAGATGGATTGATATTAACAGATTTTTGGAAGGATCAAACAGAAGAAAATGTCAGAGGAAGGAATAATTCCTATCTCCCTCTTCCTTTGCTGGGGATTGTTTGTTTTCTTTTTGTTTTTTCGTGTTTTATGACTTATGCCAGTTGTCCCCTGTTTGGCCTCAAACTGTGAGTTATATCAATGGCTTCCCCAGTTCTCCCATTTGTAGATGTTCTGGAACTTCTGGACCTTCATATGACATAATCCAATTCTCAGAATAAATGCATATTCTATTAGTTTTGTTTCCTGGAGAACTCGGACTAATACACCACCTAGTTGATGTGAGATAGTCTGGGTCTGTTCTTGTGTTTCACCCAATTGAAATCATATAGTGTACACTTTTTTGTGTTTGGCTTTTTTTCTTTAACACAGAGATTGGAGATGTTTTGTGTAAAGAACTCAATAACAATATTTCTGGCTTTGTAGTTCTGGTCTCTCAGCACTAAGCCCAGTTGCTGTAGCACCAAGGCAAGCATAGGAAGTATGGAAATGAATGGGTGTGACCAGAGTCCAATAGTGCCTTATTTAAAGTAGATAGTTAAAATCTATTTAAATTAGATTGGGCCTGTGCACTGCAGATTGCTAAACTTGGCCCAATATAATATTTTTATTATTTATCAATGTTGTTTTATGCATTAGTAGTTCATTCTTCTTATTACTGAGAACTATTTTTATTAAGGCATGAATATACAACAACTTGTTTATCCAATCTCCTATTGATGGACATTTGGACTACTTCCAATTTATGATTATTACCAATAGGACTGCTATAAACATTCCGGTATGAGGCTTTTTGAGAACACATGTTTTCATTTCTCTTGGATAAATACCTAGAAGAGGAATTGCTGGGTCATAGAGTAGATGAATAGTTGGCTTTAAAGGAACTGAAAAATGGTTTTCCTAAGAGGTTTTGCCATTTACCATTCTCATTAGCAGTGTATGAGAGGAACCGTGGCTCTGTCTTTGCCAACCATTTTGATGTGGCCGGTCTTTTGTTTTAGTCATCCTAGTGATTCAGTCTCTCTTTGAATCAATCTCTGTCCATAATGATCATGACCTCAGTCTGGCATTTCTTACACCCCTTTTATGCCAACTCTTTCCCATTGTGTTTAGTTTATGTCTGTATGTGTATGCCTGGGATACTTTTGGTCTACTCCAAACCATTGTTCTTGTTAGTCATTAAGCATATTACCTTACTTTGGCTTCCCTTCCTAAGTGACAGTCATCTAAGCTAATCTTCACCTGAACACATTGTCAGAATAATCCTACAACTAGAAGCTGGCCACCCCTTATCCCATTTTCTGCCTCCTTTTTTCCCTTTGAGATTTTTTCCCTAAATTCAGTGAATGTGTTCCTGTATTTATCAGGGTTTTTAGAGTGACAGAACTTATGGATCTCTCTCTCTCTCTCTCTCTCTCTCTCTCTCCACACACACACACACACACAGATAGATAGATAGATAGATAGATAGAGAGAGAGAGAGAGAGAGAGAGAGAGAGAGAGAGAGAGAGAATTTATTAGAATGACTTACAGGCTGTGGTCCAGCTAATCCACAATGGTTACCCATGAATGGGATCTCAGTTGTAATTTCTCTGAAGTAAATAGACATATGTTCATTTAAGCTCATTGCCATCAAGAGCTGCTTCCTGAGAGAGGGTTTTCTTAGACAACAGAAAATAAGAAAGAAAATAAAAAGTAAGAAGGTTCCAGAGACATAGGCACTTCTTGTAGGTGTGGTTCTCTGAAAACCTATGTAAACAGTAGAATTTAGGGAGATAGTCTAGCATGGTGAAGGCTAGATGTCCTTTCTTTATCTGTATGGAGTATCTCTTCACATGGATCTAGATGCTAGCCCCTATACAGTGTATCTTGATCATATTCAGCTCCAACTCCTTTCTCTGTCTCCTCCTGGGTCCCCTAATTTATCCCACTCGCATACTTATACTCTCTCCCCATGTCTCTCTAATAACTTACTGAGTCCAATCAGTGTTGCCTGCATGCACATGTGTGTGAGCACATGGCGGGGGGGGGGGGCGCATTTCTGGCATATGGGCAACTTACTAGCCCTGGGGAAAACATTTTTATATTCTATATAGTCTGTTTCCTTGGAGAAGAAATCATCAGACCCCTCTAACCAACAATGCATTTCTCAACTTTGAAATCAGCCAAGTCAGTGCATTCAGCTAGATCACCAGCAAGGCAGACAACACAGCATCATGGGTTGCTGTGACTTTCTGTGTTCGAATGGTAAGAGAGAGATTGATAAAGACTGGATTTGAGTCCTCGCTTTGCTTCACGGCAGCAATATGACCATGTGACCTTGGTCACAACCCTTTGTTTCAGCCATCTCTTGCTCTGCTACGGGCACCCCCAAAGCTTAGTGGCTTCAACAACAAATTCGTTATTAGGTCTTGATTTTGTGAGTCAGCAGCTTGGGCCGCGCTTGCTGGGGGCTCACTGGGGTGGCAGCAGCCAGTGGCTGATTGGGAAGTCCTTGGCATTGTTGACTGCGTCTCACCATGTGAATGTTTATCTTCAAAAAAAGCCTTGTTCAGGCCTCCTTGTGGGAGTGTAAGGACTAGAGAGGGAGAGAAAGAAAAGGAAGGCCTCTTGCAACTGAGGCTTGGAACTCTGACAATTTCTGCTACATCTGTTTTACCAAGGCCAGGCACCAGGGTAGCCAAGAGTTTAAGGCAAAGACTAGTGTATCCCATCTTCTCATGGAAGCAGAAGAAATACCTCATGACAAAGGATACACATATAAGAAGGAGAGGATACACTACCATCATAGGTAGTGGGCTCCAAAAAGCCCACTCATGCACCAGGGATGGATTTTGATCCTACTGCTAGGGGGCCCCCCAAGCAGATCAAGCCACACAGCTGTCTTGCCATGCAGAGGGCCTAGTCCATTCCCATGCCTCTACTGGATATGCCTCCCCATGGGAGGCCTTGCCTTCTTGTGGGGAGGATTGGGGGGTGGGAAGAGGGAAGAAGAGGATCTTTGATTGGTGTGTAAAATGAATGAAAAAATTTTCTTAATGAAAAAAAAGAATAGAAATTTGTGGTTGTGTACTGTAGTCTACCACATTCTTGAAACCTATGTTTCTGAGTCTGTAAAATGGGGCTAAAACCTCCTAACAGAGGGTAGAATGCTTGATTTCCTCTGCTGGCTCATCTCTCCCTGCTGCTCTTTTCTTCCTCTTTTCTCTGTGAAGCTATGTGCCAGGCTCTCTCCTCTCCCTCTGTGACTTCTTCTAAAAGCTATCTCATCTTTGCTGGCATTGGGAAGCCTTTTCTCTAAAGACTCAGATGGGAAATAGTTAGCATGTGTGTCACAGCTATCTGACTCTTCCTTGTAGCAAAAGGCACACCCGGACAGTCTATAAATGAGTAACAGTGGCTGGATGCCAATGAAGCTTTGTTTAAAGGAGGCAGTGGACCAGCGCTTGCTCTGTCCCAGTGATGCTGATTAGCTTTGGAAGATGATTTGCATTTCTTTAAACCTGCTCCTAGTCATTCCTGCCATTGCAAGTAGAGCAATTTCCAAAGCTGATCAGAGGCCCTGCAAGGTCTTTCCCCCTTCTCCAGGCTCATGCAGACCAGTCTTCCTCTTCTGCCTTTGAGCAACACTCCTAGCAGCCCCCTTCCTATGCTTTGAAGTTGCTGTGCTGGGCCACTGCTTCCCTGCCCTATGCTTCCTCACACTTCCCTTTCCTGCTTATTTTTTTTTGTTTTGATGCGATCCTCATCTTGCTTTTTTTTGAGATTATAATACAATCACAATATTTCTCCCTTCCCTTTCCTCCATCAACCCCTGCCCCATAGGTCCCTTCTTACTCTCCTCTGAATTCATGTCCTCTTCTTTTTTTTTTTTTTTTTTTTTTTGGTTTTTCGAGACAGGGTTTCTCTGTGTAGCTTTGCGCCTTTCCTGGGACTCACTTGGTAGCCCAGGCTGGCCTCGAACTCACAGAGATCCGCCTGGCTCTGCCTCCCGAGTGCTGGGATTAAAGGCGTGCGCCACCACCGCCCGGCCGTGCGCCACCACCGCCCGGCCTCTTCTTTTATTAGTTGTTATTACATGCATATATACATGCATATCCCTGAATATGCTCGGTCCATATACTGTTACTTGTATGTTTGTCTTCAGGGATGACCATTTGGCACTGGACAACCAGTTGGTGTACTCTTCCTTGGTGAAGCCTTCCTCTCCCATGCCCGGCTTTCTTCATTTGTCTCTAGTCTTTTGTTGGGCTGAGGGTTGAGGACTTGTGGGCTTTTCCCTGTCCACTTTGGCATGTCTGCTGGTATCATCCTTGTTCAGCTCATGCCTGGGCAGTCACATTGGTGAGACTTTGTGGGCATGACTAGGAGACCCAATGTCACAGCAAACTCCCTGATCCTCTGACTCTTACAGTCTTTCCTCCCCTCCTTCCTCAATGTTCCCTGAGCCTTCGGTGCCAAAGTATTTTGTAGATGTTTGCTGTCCAGCTTTCAACTCATCTCTCATGTTTCCTAAGGAAATCTTTCTGATCCCCAAACAGGACTCAACCCTCTTGTTATGGTTTAGATATGAAATATCTAAAAGAGTTCATGGGTTGGTGGTTCAGCTCCCGGTTAGTGGTGCTATTGATGACAGGATGTGAAGCCTGGCTGGAGGAAACAGGTGCTCAAGAGGGAGTGTGACCTGAAAGGCCATACCATGCATGTCTCTGCTCCTTCTTTTTCTGCCTTCTGGCTGGCAGGAGATGAGCAGCATAGTCTACCCCAGCTTCCCTTCCACCATGTTCTGTCTCACCCAGAAACAACACAGCCAAATGGCCCGGACCTGAAATGTTTGCAACTGTGAGCCTAAATACATTTTTCTGCCTTTAGGTTGACTTTCTCAGGTATTTTATCACAGCGATGGAAGATGGTTAGCATGCCTCTTGGAGGATCCTGGCCAAGCACATCCACCTTCCCAACATTGCACCATCATGTTTTGGTTCCACCATCATTTGTGATAGCTTGGATCAGTCCTCAGTGGTTTGGTTCCTCTGACCGTCTCATTGCAGACAGGGTGTGCTCATCCCATTGGTGCGGAACTGAGCCGCACGGGTTCTTTTAGTTAATAGGATGTTAGCATTCGATGTGAGCAGAAGCATGAAGTGTGCGCATGGGAAGGACCTTGTTTCTTCACACCTCCATCCCTGGATCAAGGAGGGATGTACGGAGTTGAACTGTCTCTGTTGGCTTACAGACCAAATGTAAAGATAAAAAAATTCATGATGTCACACAGAGCTTCAGGGTAAAAGTTTGTCATGCAGCACAGATGATGGATGGGGTTTTCTTACAAACCCATCTCTTTCATTAGAGCAAAAGATGCCAAGAAAGTCAGTATGTAGCTGGGGATGCAGCTCAGCGGTAGGATGCTTGCGTAGCATGCACAAAGGCCCTGACTTTGTTTATTTGTTCCTAGCACCACCAAATAAATAAATAAATATTCAAAAAAATTAAAAAGAAGAAATATGTTGGTTTTGCTCACTTTTTTATGTATATCACCTATTAGATAAGAAGTCTATTAAACATGAGTTGAATGAGTAAATAATTGTCAAGGCTGTGGAGGCATTCAGTATATAACAGACATAGTTGGTATTCTGTAGATAGGATTTTAAAATGGATTAGGTAATGTTCAATACAGTCTGGATCTAGTTCTCTTCACAACTTGAAAATATTCAGGTTTATGTGTAGGGAAAATAATCCTCTATCTATAGTCAGCTGTGTGTTGACTCTGCAATCACAGTTCTCCCACCCACAGGAAAGTTTAAGATTATTAGAGAAAATAAAAAGAATAAATGGAAGTTCAGGAAGTTCTTTGTGCTAGTTTGTTTTCTAATTTGAAATCTTATTAGTTTAGAGTGATAATAATAAAAAAAAGTCATTTGGAGACAGGACACCGCTATCACATCTGGAGACACTTAATAAGACTGGGACAAAGGCTCTGTTCTCTGGATGCACATGTGTGGTTCTCATTAACTTCTGGATTATCTCGAGGAAAATATTGGCAAATGTCATACACCATAAACATTCTGCACAAAGGGGGTTAATTAATAGGTTCACGTAGTATTAATGCAGATGTTCAAAATGAACTATGATAAGTGTTCACTAATAGGTGGTGTTCATGGATAATTAATGCACACCTATTTCCCCAGTACTTACAAGAAAGTATAAATAATAAGACACTCGTGTAAGTCATGAAAGAATTTGTAAAAATTCCAAACAATTTAGAAGAGGTTTCTGAAGATTTATGAATCGAATAACTTTCCTGATTAGTTGAGTCTTTAAAAACAGTCATGTAATTTCTCTAAAACTATTCAATATATCTTCCTTCAAAAAAATCACTTCCCAAATATTTTATGTATGCAAAATTATTAAGTATCGAGTATTCCTATGTTTTTGCAACACCAATGTTTCTTTTTCAACAATTTATATCTATGTGGCATGCTTTCTTCCGAGAATAAGTCAGAGGTTTGTGTATAAGGAACTTGTGTTCTTTTTCTCTGCACATTTTGGTCAATCCAAGCCTTGTTCATATTTCTAAGCTTATATACTTTGAGTGTTTATATGAAGATAATATGATTAGAAATATTAACAAGCCAGACGTACAGATGTTTGTACATGGTGTCAGGAAAACTAAACACTGATGTTAAAATGTACATATTTACACATTCTGAGGCAGTATTTACTTCTATTAGTCCTGTAGTCTCCCTTTCTACCCAAAAGGCTGTATTTGATTACTTGTTTGCTTAAATTAAAACAGGACCCCGTCTGTGGCAAAATCTACCATGTACTACTCTGCCTCCCCTTCAAGAAAGGAGTGGCTGTGGCTGTCAGCTGGAAAGAATGTGGCTGTGAACCTCCTCTAGCTGTCTGCTGCTCTATCACAGCTTCCTGCAGAGGTCCTGCACTTCTTAGGGAAGCCTGTAGCTGAGCAAGATGGCTACCCAAGAGTCTAGCCATCTCTATCGGGAGCGGGACTCGTGTCTGCGGGCTAGCCTTGCATTCTGCTGGCCGGAGACTTGACTTAGGTCCTTATCACTGTCTGATGGGGTACCCTGCCCACACCTGTCCTCTGCCCTTTCACGGACGCTACTGCCAATTAACCCTTTGTTTATCTTGCTGTCTGTCTCCTAGAGAATCCAAGTGACATCCCGCATTTACCAGGGCTTAAGTGACAAGTGCAAAGTTAGAATCTGATATGAAACGACCAAAGTTAGAAAAATTCATTATGTTAACAGTCCACAATAACACTATAGTCTGAGCTAGATAGGATGAAGTAAAGGAAATGTTACTTTTCCTTCTTCCTTCTCTCTATGTGGTGCATGTGTGTGTGCATAGGCCACAGGTCAATGCTAGCTGTCTTCCTCTGTCATTCTCCACATTATTCTTTGAGTCAAGGCCTCTCATTAAACCTGAAGCTAATGGATTGGCTAGACTAGATCTGGGGATCTGCCTGTCCCTCCACTCCTCCCCAACTAGCCCCAAGTTACAGGCACTTGCTACTGGGCCAGGTTCTCTATGAGGGTTCTGGGTGTCCTCATTCAGGCCGTCTCCCCTAGCAAACAGCAAACCTTTTACCAGTTAAGCCGTGTCCTCAGCCCCATGACTTCATTTTCGAAGACAAGAAGATGTATTCATGATGAAGATGTCAACAGAGCAGAAGGAGGAAAACAGCGCCCACTAGCAACCCAGGGGCCGGATGTTTCGATGCTGCTTCAAAAACTCAAAAAAAAAAAAAAAAATCTAAATTCTTTACCATATTTGAAATATGTTTTTAAGCACAGATTCTGTATTAAAGGCACTATTTTTAAATAGGTAAATATAGCTTTACATTGCTATGCTTTGTAAATTAATATATTTAACACTAAAATATAATTTTAAACTATCAACTTGAGCAAACCCATCTGTGCTGACATAGAGGTTGGGAAACAACCTTGTATTTTCAGCTAAGCATTGGAAGGCATTCACCAACGCCTTTCTACCTGCAAAGTGTTAAACCCACCAAAGAGCATTCCTAGAGCACCCTTTGCAAAACACTGCTGTGTTCATCACGCCCTGCTGAAAACAGTTCTGCAAGTTCTGGGGTGAGGAGGAGATCGAAATGCAGTAAGAAGTCATCTGTCCTACGTAACCGAAGGGGAGAAAACAGAGGTGAGCAGACAGACAGGCCCCCAGTAACAATGGGAGAAAATGTAACAAAAGCAAGTCCGCATATGTTTGCAGTTACTTGAAATAGTTTCAAATATTTTCATAGGAAACCCCTTTCCTGTGATGCATTTGCAATAGCTGGTTCAGTCTGGAATAAACTGGAACATGTGTTCCTGCTGTAGAGGCAGGAAAAACAGTTGAAGGATTGTGCTGTGTAGAGGGCGGCCCTGGAATGCTACTATTAACCCCTTGGCTCTCCGTGCTAAGTTCCTTTTGTCGGCTCTTTCTGGCTGTGCTATGGGGACATTGTAGGTAAGAGGTCGTCCGTCTCCGACGGACACAGAAATGCTTCCTTGTAAGGAGAGATTTGTCGTCAACACTATTTGTCCCGTCTGATTTCAAAACAAAACAATGCTTCCTACTTTCTCATAAAACAACAGACAAGCCGGGCGGTGGTGGCGCACGCCTTTAATCCCAGGACTCGGGAGGCAGAGGCAGGCGGATCTCTGTGAGTTCGAGGCCAGCCTGGTCTACAGACTGAGTTCCAGGATAGCTAGGACCGTTTCACAGAGAAACTCTGTCTCAAAAAACAAAAACAAAAACAAAACAAAACAACAACAATGGACAAAGCTTTCCGAGCGTTGAGCAGAGAAGGGCCTCAGAAAGAAACTCTGTACGTAGGAAGCGCTGATTATTGGCAAACATTTTTCTCCACCTCAACTGTAGCCAGCCTTTTTCAAAACTTTTGTGACTCGTCTGTCCTGTGGGTCTTGTTCTCAAAAGCAAGAATCCTCCTAAGTTGGTTCAACCCAAATTCCAAATGCCCCACTCTGGTACCCTATCACCTCCACGTCTGATCCAGTTTCTCACCTCCCACTATCTCTCTGGATACCCTGGCCTGCCTTTTGCATGAATCCCCCTTAATCCTCAATGTTTTCTCTTAGCAATTTCCATCTACTACCCCTTTATCCTGCTCTTGGGGTAGATGGGAGTCCCTGCTTTTCCTCTTCTTTATTGCACAACTTTATTGTTGTGGTCCATTTGGGAGCAAAGTCTTCCTTACTGTCCTTAATAAATACCAGAGGAACGTTGTCTTAAACATGATTCAGACAGGGTTCCTTATCCCTTCTCATCTGAGATTTTCTTAGGTGCATTTTTGCTGCCCCCTTCCACCTCTTTCCCTCCATTGCTTTGAAGCTCATTATGTGACCATAATTGCCAAGATTTAGTTAAAGTTGCTATTATTTATAATGGACCCATGCCTACTTATTTTAGCTTATTGTAGCTTAGTATTTGTGTGTGCACTTTTTTTTTTTTTTTTTTTTTTCCGAGACAGGGTTTCTCTGTGTAGCTTTGCGCCTTTCCTAGATCTTGCTCTGTAGACCAGGCTGGCCTTGAACTCACAGAGATCCGCCTGGCTCTGCCTCCCGAGTGCTGGGATTAAAGGCATGTGCCACCACCTCCCAGCGTGTGTGCTTGTTTTATGCTGGTCCTCACCACCATGACTCTTAGGTCAATGGGAAGAAAGGACTCTTCATAGAGCTAGCTCACAGACAATTGCAAATTCCTCATGGCTACCATCCCAAAGGACCTGAGGAGCAGACAACTACCACAGATGAGGAAATGACACGTGTGTGGATATGACCTATCATGGTGCAAAGGTGAGGCTGAAAAGAAACTGACCATTTTCTGAGGTGAGCGTGCACTTCCAGCCACTCTTAATTCTCTCCTAATACGTGACGGTCAATGCAAAGATGCCCGAGGAGCTGCTCAGCCCACAATGGACATGCTCACTAGGTTGATGCAGAGGTACTTGACTCAAAGAAGAGCTGAGGGTGGGGTGACTGAGGGTTGGAAGGAAGAAAACACAAAAGCATAAGAATACAGGGCAGGGAAACTGAGGGAAAAGGTTGCTATTGTTTGAAATTGGTACCCTCCTCGAATTCATATGTTGCAATACGTCCCTTGGGTTTATAGCATTAGGAGGTGGAGACCCGGGAGAATATTAGCCCTTGTGATGGGCATAACTCTTATGAAGACGCTTCAGAGAACTAACTCACTATGTAGCCACAGATGACCTTGAATGTTTAGCTTTTTCCTGCCTTCCTCTCTGGAATGATAGGATTACAAGCATGAACCACCGCCTTGATTTATATGGTGCTGGATGTAGAATCCAGAGCATCACATATGATAGGCAAATGATCTACCATCTGAGCTACATCCCCAACTCCCAGAGAACCAGCCTGTCTCTCCTGCTCTGTGAGTGGCAGCTGCGTAATGATGTTATCTATGAGCCAGAAACTGGCCTTGGTCAGACAGAGAATGTTTTACCCACTTGAGTCTGGTCTTCTCAGCCCCCAGAACTATGAGCGATATGTTCTGGTGTATAGACTACAAGGTCTGTGGCAGTAATCTAAGACAAAAAGATTTCTATGGAGGAGTGTAATGCTTACTTACAGAAGGAGTGAACTTTCAGAGTGATCTCATTTTGATAGTGGTCCAGCTCAGGAATGCATCCAGGCTCAAGCCATTGGGAGGGGCGTTCTTACTGGCTTGTTGTACTCTCTTTGACCACTGAGAATAAACTCATTGGCCGAGATGTGGCCTTTTGTTAGGCGTGTCTTTTATGAGTTGCTAAAGATGTGATGGTATTATATTGGTTTCCTCGTAAACTACATGTCTTTCTATAAATATAACTTTGAAACGTCAGTGGGGTAGGTGAGGTTAACAGTGAACAAGGAGACAGAGGTAAGTGTGCAACCTCCATCCAAAGTAAATGAAAATACCAGGAGTGTTGTAGGCTGCAGGTACCTAAATACAGCAGCCTTTGAAGCCTTTGACGGTGAATCAGCATTGCAAAGGAGAGCCACCTAATTACCCTGAGGAATATCCTGAGTCGTCTTTATTGTCTAAAGAGCATCACTGGGTTGGATATACATGTCAAGGACAAGTTACAAACTTATTGTCACAGCAGTATCGCCTAGTAGATGAGGTAAATAAAAGGCTATAATTTATTATGAAAAGGACAATCGGAAGGGAAAAATATCTATGGACAGTTTCTCCTTCCCTCCACTCTTGGGGTCTTTTGTATGCCAATTTATCTTTCAAGGTGCCAGCCGAGTCATTTGAAATTATTTAATGCAAGCGTAAGCTTGCTTTTCGCATAAACATGTGCTACTATAAGATATAAGTTTACAAATATAAATTAGATTATTGCTTCAGGCACAGAAACCTGAATTTATACCTTTCTTTTAAAAACAAAAAGTAATTACAAACTGTTATGTGTTCCCATTAGTTGTTTAGTAATATCTACAGGCGAGAGGATTTGAGGGGGAAAGTATGGTCCAGGTATTAATATTTATGAGCTGTGTAGGCACACTTGGATTCTGCCCCTGGAAATAAGAACATTTAATGAACACATTTGCAAGGTTGAAATGGTCTGTGGCTCTGCCTATGTAATGCCCAGGCAATTAGATCATAAATGAAAAATGTACTTGATCAACATGTTGGCTTGTTTACCCACCGGCTGAAATAACTTTGAATATTGCTTTCGTACGGCAGTGGGTTTTGTAAGCTTTTGGCTAATCAGTCAGTATTTTGGAGAGGTTTACTATCAATGCACTAGAAATTGCTCAGCACGCTTTGCATCATTTCATCTGGGGGAATTCGCAGTTATCTGGGGGAATTTGCAGGTCTCTTCCAAAAATGATGCTTAGATTTCAATGCCTCAGGCCACGCCAGAAAGATCTTGTCCTGGATTTTGCTCCAGGTCCACGGTATCTGCCCTCCTCCTTGTCTTTGTTTTCCCACATATTCTTTAGTGTGGTGAGGGTGCAGGACGGAGTAGGTTTGCTAAAAGCCAGTTCATCGCCATGCTTTTGTGGCAGCTGGAAGGATGATGTCACAGCCTGAGAGCGCAGAGGCATTTAAGGCTTTATAACTGGATGATCCTTAAATTTAACCTCTAGTTTTTAAAGATTTTTGTATGCCTTGTTTTGTATTTCTAGATCTTATTAACATCTTATTTATTTATTTGTTTGTTTATTTATTTATTTATTTATTTATTTATTTATTTATTTATTTATTTATATTTTTCAAGACAGGCTTTCTCTGTGTAACAGTCCTGGTTGTCCTGGAATTCTCTTTAAAGACCAGCCCAGCCTCGAACTCTCAGAGATCCACCTACCTCTGCTTCCTGAGTGCTGGGATTAAAGGCGTGCACCTCCATCGACTGGCAACACCTATACTTTTAGACTCCTGTGGATTTTTCTTACATCCATTTCTTCCACCAATCTTGCTGAATACCTCAGTCAACATGCTGCCACCTCTGCTGTTTCCTGGGACAAATGCCAGGTTTCCTCTGAGGAGTGGACAGCCAGCTGTTACTTTCTCTCAGGACTCTACTTACTGGTCCTGAGCAGGGTAATTCATATCGATGCTTCTGAAGATCCAAACCAGAAACGAGAGTGGTTAGTAGTAGGGCCTCCCCCCGCCCCCCCAGGCTTGTCAGAGGAACTGGGGAGTACCAGTGAGGTTCCTGGATCCCCTAGTTCATCATCTCTTAAGGGTTGCTTTCCTTATACTCTTCTAAGTCCCATGAAGACATAATGCTTTAATAATGATTTATTTAACAAGGCAACTCCATGTAGTTTATCTGGTCGTCAAAAGGAGGTTTATTTTAGGGTAACTTACAACCAGTAAAGGGGCTGGTTACAGGATCCAGGCGAGGTGAGGTGCAGTCCAGCATGGTTCTCTGGAGAACTCTGACTTGGTCTGCAACCCAGCATCCAGGATCATGGGGAACAAGAGGCAGGCACATACTAATCTCAGGTCTTAAGGGCTCCCATCTTGGCCACGCCCCAGGAGCAGGTGGTAGGTAGGCGTGGCAATTCCCAGCTGCCTCACTGGGGCGGTGCTTCAAGGTCAAAGCTGGAACAGCTACCCATTGCAAAGACATCTCTGTGTGCTTACATTCATCTCTTCTTCCTTATTTTATGTAGTTATAGCTTGTTTCTTAAACAGTACAATGGTGATAGTATTTAATAACATAAATGATCTGAAGGGGATATCTTCTTGTTAGTTAAGACTAACTTTAGCCAGGAGGGATGGGGCATGCCTGCAGTCTCGACACCGGGGAGGCTAAAGCCAGAGGATCTCTAATTAGAGCTTAACTTGAGGTATGCTGTGGGACCCTGCTTCAACAAGCACAAACTAACATCTTTTCATTTGTAGACATACTGGAGTATTAGTTTTTGTTTTGTTTTGTTCTTTCATGGTTGGACCAAGAAGTGAATAAACAGAGCACCAACTGAGGTAGGAAAGGTCAATGAAGGGGGGCAGAAATACTATTTATGGAGAATAAGAGGGATAGACCAGTGGATAGTATATGGGTGTGTGGGAAAGGGAGCTTGGCAAAGTTTCAGTCTTTCAGCCTGCTGACTGTGTGGCCTTGAGCCGATATCTTAACTTCTCAGGGCCGTGTTTGGCTTATTTGTCAAGAGGTGAATGGCACCAGCTTGATGGGACTGCTTTGAGGATTTCCAAGTGTTGTGGTGGGAGAGGACCTTGCAAAGCTCTAAGACAGGATCTGAACGGTTCCTGTCCCAGTTTGCTTCTGTTGCGGTAAAACACTGACCAAAATCAACATGGAGAGGAAAGAATTTGCATGGCTCAAAACTCTAGTCCCTCACTTAAGAAAGCCAAGGCAGGAACCTGGAAGCAGAAACTGAAGCAGTGACCATGGAGGGTTGTGCCCACTGGCTCGCCTTTCATGGCCTGCTCAGATTGACTTCTTTGTTTGTTTGTTTGAGACAGAGTTTCTCTGGATAGCTTTGGTTGTCCTGGAACTCACTCTGTAGACCAGGCTGGCCTTGAACTCATACAAGTCTGCCTGCCTCTGCCTCCCGAGTGCTGGGATTAAAGGCGTGCGCCACCACCACCTGCCCAGCCAGACTGATTTCTTATACGACCCATAATATCATTCCAGGGGTGGCACTCCTCATCATAGCCTGGGCCCTCCCCACATCAACCACTAATCAAGAAAATGTCTCCACACACTGCCCATAGGATAATCTGAGGGAAGCAGTTCCTCAACTGAAGTTCTCTCTTCTCACATGACCCCAATGTGTCACACTGGCAAAAATTAACCAGTGTAGTTCCAGAGTGTGGTGATTTGAATGAAGAACTCCCCCCTGCCCATGCCCCAGGTGCATATATTTGAATGGTTGGTCACCAGTTAGTGGAACTGTTTTGTAAGGATTAGGAGGCATGGCTTTGCTAAAGTAGGTGTGGCCTTGCTGGAGGAGACGTGTCACTAGTAGTGGGCTTTGAAGTTTTCAGAAGCTCAAGCCAGGCCCAGTGTCTCTCTCTCTCTGCCTGCTGTCCATGGATCAGGATGTAAAGCTCTTAGTGCCATGCCTGCCTGCTTCCTGCCATGATGGTCATGGTTTAACCATTTAAAACTGTGAACAATCCCCCAATTAAATGCTTTCTCTTATGAGTTGCCTTGGTCACGGTGTCTCTTTATAATAAAGAAGAGTAACTGAGACAAGGGTTGCTAAGAGATTGAAAAGGAAACGGATGCCTGTTATTGAATGTCTTTGTGTCAGGTACCACATGTGACTTTTTACTCATATGCTATCCACTGAGGGAAACACAATCCAAGATAACATGCAATTTAAAAGCAGTGAAATAAAACACAATTCTTTGAAGTGATTCTTTGAAGGTGTGGTATTATGGTTTGAATATGAAGCATCCTCCACAGGCTCATCCGTAGAAGGTTTCTGTACCCTGTTAAAGCAGGAAGAGGAGCCTTAGCCAGTCATGTTCAGGATGACCTCATCCCTTCCTGGCTGCCTATAAAAGGAGCCTGCGAGCTCTGTTCGGGGTCTCGGGGTCACAGCCATTTTGTTGTCTGTCTGGTAGACCCCTGCGTGCTGGAATAAACAATGCTCCTGTTGATTGCACATGTGAGTGGTGGTCTTTGTTTTGTGGACCCTAACATTGTATCATTTTACCACTGGCCCAGAAATCTCTGAAACTGTGTATCAAAATAAGTGAGGCCCCTCCCCCTTGATGTTTGTCATGGTTACAAAAAACTGTCTGTCATAAGTATTTAAAAAAAATCTCAGATTTGGAATTAAACTCAGGAATGGGCATAGGATTCAGAAGAGACCTAGAAGACAGACACAGTATGGCCACAAATATGCTACTAAGTAGCCTTGTGGGTGGAACCACCCATTTTGAGGGTCACTTTCTTATTTTAAATGAAGAGATTAAAGTGTATCTTTATGTTTTTGTCTACTGTAGACATAGATATCCATTGCTTTTCATTGGAGATGAGTTTGCTGGAGAACTGAGCGGAGACCAGCACAGTGTCCTCCGTGGAATGGCCTCAGGCCTGGAAGGAATTGTGGACATTGTGTTTGAAAGGGAAGAGACTGGAAATCCCAGCGATGAGCAGAAGGCCAGAGATGCGACATGATCCAGGAAACTGGGGTTTCTCCTCTAGAACAAAGAATTACCTCTTGATAGTAGAACAGTTTTCCAGGTGGTCTTGGAGTGGCCCAGAGAGAATGTATTGGGAATGTAGCATCCTGAGGTTAGGAGGAGCTCGCCAAAATAGCCTGGGCTGCATTTTGTTCACCCCTAGAAAAGAATAGGATATATTTCAACACTTTATCCCAGTGTGTCGCGTCACCCTGAGGTATAAAATGTATGGTGGGCTGCTTTCCAGAGTCCCCCACCTGCAGCGCGGGTGGGGCATGTGTCCCAGGCAGCTCTCCTGAGCTTTTGGGGGGGCACTTGTTCATCATGACTCCTAGGCTTCTGTTGTCCTTCACTGCTGATCTTGGATGAGCACGTTTGACGTAATTTGTGTATGTGAGCACTCTGTCTCGCTGGACTCAGGAAAGTAATATGAGTAAAATCCGAGATACACTAGGCTAATGCAATGTCACAGTTTCGTTCTTACACGTCCTCCAGGCTTTGACCCCAGCCTGTGGTGCCTGGGGAGATCATGGATCCATTAGGAGGCAGGGCCCAGTAGAAGGAAGTTCGGTCAATAGAATGTGACCTCAGAGCTTTTATTGGAACCCAGCCCCCTTCTCTGTTCACCTCCGGCCACCTTGAGGCGAACAGGCCTGCTTTGCTGTGTGTTCTAGCCACGATGTTGCAGCTCCGTGCTACAGGGTCAAGAAACCGTAGATGCAAACTGCAAACCTAAGTTCGTCTTTCCTACCTGTCAGTTAATTAGCCCAGGTATTTTGTTAGTGAAAGGAAAGCTGACGGACAACCTAAGACCGGTGAGCCGTGAGCCTCCATCACGCTCCCCCGCACAGCTGAAACTTCCCGGACGTTGTGTAGGTGAAAGCATGTTTGTAATTATGAGTCTAAGAGCCAACTTCTGTTTTACATCTAAAGGCCAAGAGTGCTCTGTATAATTTAACACATGCTCAATTTTCCATGAATAAAACAGTTGTGTAACCAGTTTAAGGTTGCATTTTGCTCTTTCTGGACCTGGACTAGAGAAAGGCAACATTTCAAATTCTTGTGGGACCTGAGACACAGGTGCATTCTCAAGGATCCTGGAGAGCAGTGGTTCTCAACCTTACTAATACTGTTACCCTTCAGTACAATTTGTCACGTTGTGGTGGTTCCCCAACCATAAAATTATTTTTATTGCTACTTTATAACTGTACTACTGTTATGAATCCTAATGTAAATATCTGTGTTTTCCCATGGTCTTAGGTGAGTCCTGTGAAAGGGTCATTCAACCCCCCAAAGGGGTCACAACCCACTGGTTGAGAACCAGTGCTGTTGTCAGAGGAGGCTCTTGAATGCTACAGGTCTCTTTTAGTGCACCTGCGACCAGATGTTCTAAATGACGCTACCTGTGTTGTATTTCTCTTTGATGGTTCAATTGAGTCATTACGGTTTTTTAAATTCTTGTAGTCGATATGATGGGCTGTCTATGGATTTTGCTTCATGACAATAAAAAGAACATATTTATGAGCAGGGAGGACATTGGTTCGGATGGGCCTGAGATTTACTGGGCCGGTGTCACTCGAAGGAACTTGGCAACCTCGAAGGGGCTCAACACTGCAACAGGGAAGGATATTGAAAGCATCTGCCCGGGATCAGCAGCGAATGCACAGGGCTTTTATTTTTGGCCTAATTTAGAGTAATAAACTAGTTTCATCTGGCAAGAACCGGCCCACTTCTTTTCCTTTAAATCCTGCCTAATCACCGCTCTATATTCATAGCACTTTTAGTCTTGGATGGATTTATTCTAAACTGCAAATGCTCTCCGGTCCCAGGCCAAGAGACAGACAGGCATTAGCCTCAGGCTGTCGGGGCCTAAGGCACCACCTTTGCCAGGCATGAGCTACTTAATGCTAGGGAAGCATCTTTACAAGAGGCTATCTCGGGGCAGCCACAGCATGGCCTTTGGGCTCCATGGCTGCCACATCTTACGGTTTCCTCCAAATTGAAACTTTGCCTCTGGGAGGTCAGGAGAGAGGAAAGCCCATGAGACTCAGAAGGTAAGCAAAAGGTCACATGTCAGGGAAAGTGGAAACTTGGAAGATTCTAGAAGGCCTCTCCTCAGTTTCATAGAAGGGGCTGCTGGGTGAGGAGTCTGACTAGGTCCAGCTGTAGAGAAGATATTTCTCAGACTGTTGAGCTGCCCGCAAAGTGTATAGTGAGCTACGGGGGTGCCCCTTGATGAGTCATCACCTGGGTGGGGGTGAACCTTTCGGCAATGAAGTTGCGTTTTTGCATCAGTGAAAGGAATCCCTCACCCGCGGTCCTGTTAGTTACCCCAATAAAAACTCACGGTTCCCCAAGCGGGACTTTGGTGCAATACTTTGCTCTATCATGGATTCCCTTTCTGGGACAGTTAGACGTGTGTATGTGTGTGCCTGTGCATCTGATGAGTCTGTGTGTGTGTGTGTGTGTGTGTGTGTGTGTGTGTGTGTGTGTGTGTCTGTGTGTCTGTGTGTCTGTGTGTCTGTGTGTCTGTGTGTCTGTGTGTGTGTTGCATCTCCCCGGGTAAAGTTCGTTACCCAGTAGTTTACAAATATCACAGGCCTTTCACCAGCTGCCTCTTTAATTCTTTCTTTTGATTGATTACATATTCAGCAAGACAACGAAAAAAGAATTTACTCTGTGTTCCGACCTGCAACGATTGGAGCAATAACGAGATAAAGAAAGGTAATTCTTATGGAGGGTTGATAAGATTTTTCACACCAATGCTGGACAGGAGCAGTTGACACTTTGGTGATATCCGTGACTGAGTAATCATGTTTGAGCTTTTCTGGGGGAGGAGCTTGGGGGAATTCAACATTTCTGCTGTTTGTATTACTAGTAGAGAATGGTATATGCAGATGTTTGTGACCTGATTTTTTTTTTTTTAAGTGAAATGGTGGCTAATGTTCCTATAGATTTCCTTTACACTGTCTTGTCAGAAAGGCATTTTGGGGGGAGTTGGCTTAATTTGTAAAATGCTTGCTGTGAGGGTAGAGACAGATCCTGGGAGCTCATTGGCTAGCTAGTGGTGGGCTCTAGGTTCAGTGGAGACCCCACCTCAGAAGAGGGAGAGTGCGAACAACTGAAAGCAGCACCTGACATGGCCTTCTCTGTGTGTGCATGTGTGGTGTGCGCGCACATTTTTTTAAGGGCATTTCCAGGATATTTTTAGCTCTTAATTTCTTTTGTTTAGCAAATCTACGATCTCAATATTGCAACCCTAATGAAGTGAGGGTGAATTTGGTAACAGATACTAACCATAAGAGTAACGCAGTGGACATTTCCATTTTCAATATTTCCTTTATGGTTGTTGGGCAATTTTAAGGCAATAAAATTGTAATGAACTTTCTAAATGAGGGTGTCTCTGTTGACTGCTCCAGGAGGGGAAAGATGGAAGTAATTTGGGAGAAGTTTGGCTGTCTCTACGTTCCTCTCCCTTTGCATTCTGCTCACTCCATGGTCTCATACCCACTGCCTTTGTTCCTGCTGAGCAGTTCTGACTAACTTGAAATCCCCAGCTATGAAACGATGCTTCGTCAAGCTGGACACAACCTGCAGGCTGCCTTGTGAAAAGATGAAGTCTTAACCTAGCTGCTCAACTTGGAAAAAATGAGTGAGAGCTGGATTTCTTCAAAGAAAGCCCGGGAGTGGAAAAACTGAGTTGAAAAAAAAAAAAAAAAGAAGGAAAGAGGGGAGGTTTTACATAGCACCCCACCTCCCCCCCAAAAAAAAAACCCCAGCTCTACAGGGGAGTTACAGTGAATATGGATAATTCCAGGCGGAGGCCAGATCCCTGACTCAGGGCTAAAGGATCCCCTAGAGCTCTGGATGGAAACTTCCAGATAAGGCAATGGGTTTTGTGCCTTCTAATTTCCTGAAAGGAATCTCTTTGAAGTTATCCTCTCTGAAGATGCCAGCACGTCCAATTGACGTGATTATCAGATATAAAACCAAAGGTCTTTCTTCCCTCTGCCTGGGAGTCACTTTTACAGGCTTGAGGAATTATCCTTTCCACCCAGGAGAAGGCTGGATAGTGTTCCAGACCCCAGCTTGGGGAAGGGGTGAATTTTTTTTCTAAAATCTTTGAAATGGAATTTTTTTTTGTATGTCTAGAAGGTAACTTTTCTTTGATAAAAAAAAAATGTACTGCTTCTGGGGAAATATATCTGGATTTCTTCCTAGATATTTTCTGATGCAGCTCTGGAGCTGTCAGAGTTTGAGTTGTATGATCTCCCCTCCTTCCTATGACCTACTCATCCCAGATCACGGTGGGCTGGTTCTGCATATACTGCCAGCGTTTTATACCACCCATTTAATCCTTACTGCTGCCTGGAGTTGATGCCTGTATTAGGCAGAATACTTTTAGGCAAGAGATAGAAACAAGTTTAATGTACACAACAAAAAAATGTGTCTGTTGGCTTACATAGCAAAAAGATTCCAGAGTGCAGATGGCGTCAGGCACATCTAGATCCTACAGCTTAACTGCTGGGGCCAGACTCCCTCTCCTCTTATCTCTGGGCTCTGCTTCCCTCCGGCCTGACTGAATTCAGGCTCTTGCCATGTGTTAGCAAGATGTCCATGGCAGAAAGACACTCTTTTCTCCAACCCCCTCCAGCTCATTAGCATTCACCAACTAATATTTAATAGGCATAAAGTATAATTTTAAATGTATCATCATATTAAGCTATCTTATAAAGAGTCTTTTTTTTTTTTTTGTGCTGCCAGCCAGCTCCCAAATAATGGCATGGAGACTTATTAATTATGAAAGCTTGGCCTTAGCTTAGGCTTGTTTTTACCTAGCTCTTCTAACTTAAATTAACCCATTTCTATTAATTCTGTGTTCTGTCACTTCCCACCTAGCCTGCTTCCTCCATGCCTCCTCTCATCTTTTGCATACCTAGATTCATCTACTTCCTCACTCTCTAGCTGGAAGTCCCATCTATTTGTCCTGCCTAGCTATTGGCTGTTTAGCTTTTTATTACACTAATCACAGCAAATATATCTTTACACAGTGTACAAATATTCTATAACACCTTCTTATAGGCCTAAGGCCAGGAATGATTGTCCTTGACCTAGAACTACCAAAGAATAGATAGCTTGCCAAGTTCTTACATCTGGTAATGAGTGGAACCATATTTGAACCTTGGTCATTTGCTCCAGAGCCCAGCCCAGCTACTGCAGCATACAAGGGTTAACTCCTATTGGGTTGACTTGGGTGTTATGTGTTATACCCATACATACCCATCATGATGGCCATGGATGGATGCTCTGACTAGCATCCTGTACTGAAGGTAGGTACCACTTCATCCAAAGCAGTGGGTAGAGAGTAGGTAAAAGATGCATTTTCTCCAAAGTAAACCAATATGGAAAATGGATTCCAGAAGGGACAAAACATTCAATTTCTACTACATTTCTTATTGTTTCACATGGGTCGATATTCTCCTTTACTCCATAAAACACATATCAGATGTTGACTGATCAATTTATTAGTTGATTATTTTCAGGGACAGGAGTTTTTGAGGTTAGTTGGCTGCTCTTGTACTTGTGGTATGTCATGCTTCTAGAAAAGGACCTGGAGGCCACATTGGATTTCACAGACGGTCATGCTGAGGATCAGGGATTTGATGCCAAATATTTTGCGGGAAGGCATCACATGCCATATCCATACATCTCTAGGTGTGTACGTTGTGTTCTCTACAACACATGTAAGCCAGACACTCAGTGACTGACAGCCTAAGTTTTCTAGAAACTACTCAGGGAAAAAAATGGTATGGAAAGTCGAGGTTATTGTGAAGCTGTGAGTCAAGATCAAAAGACTGTGGGAAGAGTCCTCTGCCTGAGTGAGGGATGCTGAGATGGACTGAAGACAACTCCAACTGTCAGCTAAAGCAGGGATAGAGTTTCATGTTCTGGAAGATAATCGGCAGCTAAAGGAGTCATAATTAATTACATAGGTGTAAGCATGAAGCACCAGTGGATAGAGGCTTGGGGAATTCTGCTTCCCATCTGTCCATTCACTAGCCAGCCAGTGACGTACACTTGCTATAGTGAGCACTGCCTATGGGAATCTACTCTCCAAAGTGTGTTGAGCAAAGTCCTTGAAGAGGTGACTGAAAATGACTAAGGTTTTTCCAAATCCAGGAACTTGAGGATGAGGAAGGAAAAACAGTATTCTAGTCATATTAATGCATTGACTTGATACTTATTTATCAAGCACACTGCATGCCAAGGCATTGCTCTGTGTGGAGAGGATACAGCAGTGTGGAAAGCAAATGAGTTTCTGGATTCCTGTGGCTTCTAGTCAAGTGTTGCTAGAGTTTTCCTGCCTGGCCCACAGTCAGGACAAATCTCTGACACCCGCCAGTCCCACAGCCACTCAGACCCGACCAAGTAAACACAGAGACTTACATTGCTTACAAACTGTATGGCCGTGGCAGGCTTCTTGCTAACTGTTCTTACAGCTTAAATTAATCCATTTCCATTAATCTATACCTTGCCACATGGCTCGTGGCTTACCGGCATCTTTACATCTTCCTTATCCTGATGGCGGCTGGCAGTGTCTCCCCCACCCAGCTTCCTGTTCTCTCTCTTCTCTTTTCTCTTAGTCCTGCCTATACTTCCTGCCTGGCCACTGACCAATCAGTGATTTATTCATTGACCAATCAGCAACACATTTGACATACAGACCATCCCACAGCAGTCAAGTGTGGTGGAGATGGACAATAAGACAGTACAAATGGAAGAGGTCAGATGTCAATAAGCACAGTATTGAGAACTAAGCAGAGTAGATGGGACATAGACCAGAGCTAAGGTCCAAGGTGGGGCATGATATATTTGAAAAGCACACCTGTGGGAGCAGAGTGAAATGTATTTGGGGCTCAAGAAAGGCAACTGTTAGGTGATGTTGTAGGATCCTGTCATTTGGTTTTCATTTGGAATCAGATGTAGAGCAAGGAGAAGATTGCAAGGTGTCAGGGTACTGTTGCTGGAGTTATCTTCAGTCCCGCCCAGCCCACAGCCACTCAGACCCAAATAAACCCACAGATGCTTATATTATTTAAACTGTTTGACCTAATGGTTCAGGCTTCTTGCTATCCAGTTCTTATCTTAAATTAACCCATTTTTATCAATCTATAAGTTGCCACGTGGCTTGTGGTTTACCAGTACTTTCACATCATGCTTCCTCCTGACTCAGCCTTCCTGTTCCCAGAATTCTCTTCTCTGCTTATGCTACCTATACTATACTTCCTGCCTGGCTACTGGCCAATCAACATTTTATTTATCAATCAATCTGAGCAACACATTCACAGCATCCCCAGCAGGGTACAGATACAACTCTGCACACTAGAACACAAGTGATAATCCTGCCTAGGTACTGAGGTAGAAGCAGGAAGGTGGGAGGCTAGATAGCAATAACCCAGGAAGAAAAGACAGCAGCTTGGGTCATGCTGGCAATGAAGTCAATGGATTGATTGGATCCTGGTTGGATTTTGAAGGGGGAGGAAGCCAGACTTGCTGATAGGAAATGTGAGAGTAGAAGAGAGACATTGAGGATGTCCCCAAAGCTTTGGACTTGAAGAAATGAAGAGGAAAAATCTTGCTACTTTACTGAAGCAGAGAAAGCTGTGGGAGAGCAGAGCATTGAAAAAAGACCAATCAATTTTGGACTTGGAGTTTTGAAATGCCCACTAGACATGTAAGTGGTTGTTTTCTAACAGTTTCTAGTTGGGGACTGGGTGGAGACAGAAACAATTAATGCTTAATTGCCTCTAACTCTGGCTCATAAGAGAATCTTCCACACAGTGGAAACTGCAAAAATTGTTCATTGTTTGAGTGAAGGAATAGAAGTAGCTACATAAGAAAACAACACCTTAAATGGACATAAAATGAAACATCGCTGAGGTGTTCTGGGAGCCCAGTACCATCGCAGTGTTGGGATTTGGGGAGACTGACCTGGTGGTTATCTGCTGTCACTGGGGCTTGAGTTTGTTCCCTAAGGGCTCACATATTAAGAGCTTGGTGCCGGGGCTGGAGAGATGGCTCAGAGGTTAAAAGCACTGACTGCTCTTCCAGAGTTCCCAAGTTCAATTCCCAGCAACCACATGGTGGCTCACAACCATCTATAATGAGATCTGGTGCCCTCTTCTGGTGTGACATGCAGACAGAACACTGTATACATAATAAATAAATAAATCTTAAAAAGAAAAAAGAGCTTGGTGCCATGTTGGGAGGTAGTAGACCTTTAAGAGTTGAAACCTTCTAATGGAAGTTGTGATTGTCCCTTCTCAATTGCTCAGCACAACTGAATTTTCAATGTTATTTCTTTCTCTTGCCTATGCTCTCAACAATGTGATACCATTTGCTAGGAGACCTTTCCCTAGTCAAATTGATGCCAGTGCCTGTGCCCTTGAACCTTCAGAACCGTGAATGAAATATAATCCCCCTCATAAGGCTACTTAGCCTCTGCTATTTTGTTACAGTAATAGAAAGTTGACTGTATAGTGTTCAGTCCTACCCCTGACCATTCAAGAGTCTAATAGTGATGAAAAGCTGCTTCCCAGAGACTCTTATTTTATTCCTGAACTTTCTATTTGTTTTCATGGACAGGCAACTGACTACAAATGTGAGGGTCTGTAACTCTGTGAACTTGGTGGTTTGGACTGGAGTTCCCCTGAATTTTGAATCTTTCTCCCTTTACTGGGTGAATTTGTTTGATCAGTACCCCAGTAGAATTCAGTCCTGGGTACTGGCTGCTTATCTAAGCCCACTGCTTGACCTTTGCATACAGACCTACAAATGTTTTTGGATAACTCAGGAAGTAGGGTGGGAGAAGGGAGATGCCCTCTGCAGAGGTCAGAGACCATGATCATGTCAGAGATGGTGGGAGCGGTTGTCACAGAGCTCAGATTTTTTTTTTTTAAAGGCAAGAAAAAAAGGCATACTTATATATGAGTCTTTCCATTTATTTTGAGTATTACACTTGGTTGTAAACTTTTATTACCTCCTGATAAATTTTGTTCTGAATGTTATTTTAGCTGATTCTTCGTGTACTCTAAACTCTTTACATTTTCCTTTACATGGGTTTTTCTTCCCAGTAGGATTCTCACAGCTAATTTCTCACAATCAGCTCTTTTTCATTTGTTCTATGTGATGTTATCTTGAATAATAAAGAGCCACAGGGGCTCAAGAAAAGTACATTTCAAAGATAATATTTCATACCTTCTTAGCCATGAAAAGAAAAAGCACAGACTTTTAAAAGTTTGTTAAATGTGTTTAACAGTAAAAATTTCAAGACAGCACTACTTCATGTGGCCTAGGAAAAAGACTGATCTGATGTTTTTACTTAACATTGGATTCATCCATTTATTTTCTATTCTATTTTACTTTTTGGGACAGAATCTCACACTGCAGCCCAGACGGATCATGATCTAAAGGCAATCTTCCCACTTCAGCCTCCCCGGTGCTGGAATGACAGTGTGAGCCAATATTCTCTGCTCATATGTCATTGATTTTAGTTGTCTTTATAGTGTTCTTTGCCTTTCTAATTTTCCTATAAATCTGTGGGTCACAACCTCTTTGGCAGGTGTTGAACAACCCTTTCCCAGAGATCACCTAAGACCATCGGAAAACACAGATATTTATATTATGATTCGTAACAGTAGCAAAATCACGGTTATGAAGTAGCAATGAAAATAATTTTATGGTTGGGGGTCATCACAACATGAGGAACTGCATTAAAGGGTCACAGCATTAGGATGGTTGAGAACCTCTGCTCTGACCTCTTGGCAGCTAGAGGCAGCAGTAAAATAATCTGGTAAAGGTAGGATCAGTGGGCAGCAGGTCTCTGGTTATACAACGAAGGGTTGGTATTGTCTTAGAGATGGTTCAGAGCAGAGTCTGCAAATCTACTGTGCTATGTGCTAAAGCCAGGGATGTCTGGCCCCACCCTTAAAAGGGCCTGATCCAGATAGAGTGGGCCTTGAGATCGGGATTTCTGTTTTCTCCTTATGTGACTATCTCACATGCCTGAGCTTGAGAATCACATAGCTAAATTATTTTTCTTTTCTTTTTTTTAATTAAGATTTGTTTAGCTTTCCACTATTTTCACAACTGATATTTTATGCAGTTTCCATCATCTGATCATTACACTTTTACTGCTTTTTTTAAATTAAATTTATCCTTGATAATTTCATACTTGTCTCTAATGCATTCGGATTGCTCTCACTCCCATCTTCTCGTCTTTCTTCCTTCCTGTCCAGCCTCCCTTTTCCTTACTAATCTCTTTCTCACATTCATGTCTTTTTGTTCCATTTTGTCCTTCTGGGTTTGACCAGGGCCATCCATGGAGCATGGGATTGGAACTATCCATTGCAGCCTGGTGATTGCCCCAGTGGGTACATACCAAAAACAATGGCTCCCTCTCTCCCAGAGTCCACAGTAGCTAATAGTTCACCAGTAAACAGTATAGCCCTGTCTGCCCTTTCCCCATCCATGACTGACTGTTGCGAGGGCCTGCCATGGGATGCTGTGAGTTTGGGATTACATCGGCTATGTCATATCTAGAGAACAGGATCTACCGCCCTTCCCCGTATCTTTCAGTCATTACAAGTTTTCTATCCCCTCTTCTGTACTGTTGCCCGAGCCCTAGAAGGTGATGGCTTAATTGACTTCTTTAGGAATGAGCTCTCATCCATCACTTATTCTCAGCATCTTGGGCAGCCATGAGTCTCTGCTGTTCACTGCAAAGAGAGGCTTCTTTGACAAGCATTAAGAGCCATCCTTCTATAAGGATATAGACATATTATTTAGAAGGAAGTTTGACATTATGTCTATTTTTTCCCTCATTGGGTCTATGACCTCCCAAAACATAGGTTTTGACCAGGCTCATAGGATCAGCTATGGGTTCCCTTCTGTGGAGCATGTCTCAAATCCAGTCAGAGTGGTTGGTTACACCCATAGTAGTCATACCACAAATGCACGTATGTGACCTATCACTTTTAACTATAACGGTATGTGTGTGTGTGTGTGTGTGTGTGTGTGTGTGTGTGTGTGTGTGTATACATGCATGTGTGTGTGTGTGTGTTATATTAACTGGTTGGCAGTCATAATCTACAGCTAAGGTTGCATTTGCAACATAGGCCCACACAGGGGCAACTCCAGAGTAAAGGTGATGAACAGGCATAATGTGAGGGTGGTGGGAACTGATTTGGGGAGGCCAGAGCTACTAATAGGGACCTCGTGTAGAGTGGGTTGGAGTACCCCCGAAAAAGCTGGTTGGCTGTTGGGCTAGATAGAGGCTTTGGGAGAAAAGATGTAGGTGTTCATAGCTTACAGGGAGGAAGGGGTAGGTGGCTGCAGCTGAGGGAAGGAGAGGGAAGGCAGAGCTGCTGTAAGGAGTATCCAGTTGCTCACCAGAATGTTACCATTTCAATCTATTGATCTGGTGTTTTCAACTGCATACTAGTCTAGGATTTGATTTCAACTCAGCACCCTGGGGTCTCTTTCGTTATTTTTTTTGTCCCTGGCCTTCTGTCACAAGTCCAAAACTCTGTTTTTGTGTTTAAGTCCTTACTTGATACTTGCCCATATTTGAACTCTCCTATGGTTGAGCCTTACTATATTTCCCCTGCCTCCCTCCACCCCAAGTCCTAACTGGGGACACTAGAGCCAGCCCCCCAGCTCCCGTGCTACACATAGCAGCTGGCGCCGAAACAGCCTGTAGGTTTTCTGAACTTGACTTCCAGGCTGCTTCCTGCCAGGTCTTGAGGTAGCTTTGACCCCAGCAGGCTCTGCTCCTCCAGATGAGGTGAGTTTTGCCCAGCCAGACTCCAGGTTTCAAAGACCAGAATGAAAGAGATAGAGGAGGAAAATGTGACACTCGCCTTTCCTTTAGAAAAATTCCAGTTAAAGTGTTTGATCTGGAAACCAGCAGTCTGAAGAAGATGTGTGTCTCTGTTGTCAGCCAGCATCTGAGGAAGAATAAGGGCAATGACCGTGGGTCATCTGAACAACCCATTACGTCTCGTTGTTTGTTCCTGTGATTAAAGGTTGAACCTCCTGGAGTCAATATAAAAGTTAAGCAAAGGAGAATATGATGATCCCAGTTCATTTTGACAGTGTTGTGTGAATAAAAGGAAAATTGGCTTCAAATAACAGTGCCCATGAATGATCAATGCAGATCATGCACACTCACACAAGGCTGGGATGCATGTGTAAGTATCCCAGGGGGTCTCTACATAGCATTCAATGTAAAAGTGCTTGTGGTGGGATGTTACTGTCAGCACCAGGATTGGTCCCTTCTTCTCTCTTTACCTGGATAACATTGAGCATGCAGGGAATCTTCCTAGGAGTAAGCTAGTTTTCTGCTGTCATGCAGAGACTGTGCATGGCACCAGGCATGATAGCACATTCCTGTAGTCTTAGCCCTTGGGAAGTTGAGCTGGGAGGGTCTGGGAGCTGGAGGCCGACTTAGAGTTCACACTGAGACTCTGTTGTAGATGTAACCAACCGTCTTATTAAATAAGAAACACAGAGCTGATTCAGAGAAGAAAGCCAAGAGGTCAAAACTAAGAGCCTTTCCCTTCCGGCTTCAGCCAAGAGAGCTCTCCGAAAGGGACCTGCTTCCTGTGTGTATGTCTTTATATAGTCTTTCTGTTCTGCCTTCTCATTGGTTGTAAACCCAAACACATGACTGCCTCGTCACTGTCTGTCTGTAGAGACTTCCAGGTCTTCTATGGTTGGTATTGAGATTAAAGGCGTGTGTCTCCAATGCTGGCTGTATCCTTGAACACACAGAGATCTACCTAGCTCTGTCTACCAAGTGCTGGGATTAAAGGCGTGCGCCACCACCGCCACGCTCTTGCTATGGCTCTAATAGCTCTGACCCCCGGGCAACTTTATTTATTAACATACCATTAAAATCACATTTCAGTACAAATAAAATACCACCATACTGTGTCTCAAATAACAAGGTGGCAGAATGCACGAAGAAGGCCCTGGGTTTGAACCCAGCATTGTGAAAGAAATTGCATGTTACTCCTGCTGAACCCTAACCAAGTCTATTAGGGTCCAGCCCCTAATAGTCATTTCATGGGGTCTGTGGAAGATTCTAACAACCAGCTGAGATCTAATCTTAGCTATATCAAACAAATATAAGCTCTTTAGTCCATTCACTTTATTCTTCTAAATCCAAAATCCATCGACACAGCTTCATTTCTGTTCTTATACTTAGCTCCTCTCTGTCCCTTCTTCTACTGTTCTCTCATTGTTCTAAGTTCTTTCCATCTTCGTCCTTATAAGTCAAGATTCTCCCAGTGCTGTGGAGGTACTGGTATATATATACAATTACAAGCAGTAATGCTTTGACAATGCAATTCAAAGCTTTCGGAGTCATAAAGAGAGGTGAAAAGATCCACACAAAGAGCAGTGATCATCAGCTTCATTTACAACCCAAAAGGGGAGTACCTAAAGGATGTGGGGTCAACTAAGGGCTAAAATTGGTTAAAGATCTAAAAGGAGAATTTATGTGCTCAAACTGTATTCTTAGACATGGTTAGGTGAAATGTTAGGGGTTTTATGTCACTATAAGTCATGAGTAAAATAAAACTACCCCCCCCCCCTTTGGACCCGCATTTGTCTTAATTTATCTTAGCTGTGCCATTTTCTAGCAGGGCAGGGGAAATATACTCAGTAGCTAGGTAGCCTGTGTCACAGATTGATGAACTTGGTTTGTAAAAGCCCTCTTGTTCTCAGTTAATTGTTAAAGGGGGACTTAGGCTATGGGAGAAAGAAGGATTTAAGCTTAATTTGCACAAGAACAAAACTTTGTACCTAACACCCGCCTGGCCTTCTGGCCTTGTCTCAGTATGGATATTTACCTTATCTCAGGAAAATAGCAGGTGGTCTGAATGCTTATCCACGTGCAGTCTGTCCTTGGATATTTGAAGAGTATCTCAGATAAAATGCTTTTGTCCAGAGATGGCCCTGGCTGCATTCTTGCTAATGGAGATAATTACAGAAAGGCGGACCTCTGAGTCTAATGCTAAAAAGAAGAACACAAGCCTGAAAAAGGGGAGGTCTTGACTGTGTGACTGTTTTCAACACAGTTGGGGGATGTGATCCAAATATCCTAAATGTATAGGGGAAGTTGTGCCCAGGAAAGGATCAAACCACTCTTAGAAGTTCTTGGGAAAAGAATCAAATGGGAAAGCTACAATAGTGCACAAGAAATTCACTGCAGAAAACAGCTAACACATTCAAAAGCCAGTATCACCAATACTCTTAATTGAGTCTTGGCTTTATCCTCTGGAAGAGCCCTGCTCTTCCAGCCATTGTCAGCTGAATTCCCACTTCACATGTCTGCGGCTCACTGCAGAACCTCTTGCCTCCATATACACTGAGTTGCAGCTCTAAAGATTTTTAGTCAGCTTTGTTGCCTTAGGATTGCTTTACACAAGCCCCTAATATTCCTTCCTCCATGCGTTGGTAGTTGGCGTCTGAGAAAGAGTCCTGGACAACTTTGACTGAAGTCATTTCCTTCCTACTGTTCTCTATGTCAGCTCCCCACGGGTACTTCTCAGGACACTTACCACACTTTGCAACTGTTGGTTTGCTTATCCACACTCCTACAGGTGTGCACATAGTGTCAGCTGGGACCAGATGTGCCCTGTCCATCCTTGCGTCCCTGACACCAAGCTCAGCAGTGACACGTTTTCAGATGCTTGCCAAGTATTTACGGACTGAAGGAATGAAAATTGCTGTAAATAATGTCTCATGCAGATTTGTAGAAGTAAAAAAAAAAAATCTAATTATAATAAATACTTACTGTAAAAGGTATAGAAATATAGAAAGTATCATTTTGTATCTTTGTATCAATAGATAGTTATAGGCACCCTGTTATTGAACTGACCCCTTCACATCTCTGTGCATCTTAATTTTTTTCAGAGATCCCTTGACATATTCTTTTACTTAGTTTTATATTTGCATCTTTTCTTCTACTATCAGAATAAATCCTTGAAGGAAATGTTAACTAAAGTGCCTTATTGTGTCTCTTCCCCTTTTATGTCATGCTGAAGTAAAACTATGTTGAATGATTTAAAAAAAACGTGTGTGAGAAGGGAATACAATGAATTGTGGGTCGAGGCCCCTGAGAGGGAAGAGTGTGTTTGTAAGTTAGATGTAGGGACAAAGAAGTGAAATACCTTTTGAGACAGGAAATGATCTCAAGGCAACAGGGTAATGATGTTCTCAGACTGTCGGTAACTAATTACCAATGTTAGGTTCCTCGACAGTGGGGAGGACTGAGAGGGCCCTTCAGACTGGAGTGTCTGGAAGATTTTCCACAGAGAAGCCAGGATTTAAGTGTACTCTCAGAGGGATGAGCAGGATTTGGGTGAAGTCAATATAATTTACTGCTCACTGTTTGCCATTTATGAGCCCTGTTTCAGTCATATGTTGACTGTTTTCCAAAATGGAAACCATTAAATGTCCACACATTTCCAAACTGGGCATGAAGAATCTCATTTGACAGTATTATCAAATCAAGGCGTAAAATGAGGCCAATGAGCCCACTTTAATAAGTGCATGCTTGAAGTAACTTTATCATTTGTTCCCCTCTGCAGGAAAGGGGATTGATGCAGAGAATTTTTTATGATAAAAAAGGTGTATTTGCTGTCTTTCTCCAGGGTGTGCAAAAAGGTATTGTTGGAGCATGGTCTATGAATGAAGCTGTGTGAGGAGATTTCTGAGAGCTTGTGAGAAAACCCTGAACAAGTCTTGTAACCTTTGTTTGGCTGTAACTGTTGTTCTTGGGATGTACGTTTGTGCTCTGCGCCCAGGTGTAATAATAAGAGTGAGTTCACTTTAGCCATTGTTGTTCACACGCCTCTATGGAAAAACATGTGTTTACCATGTGGCTTGTCCTTGTGATTTCACACTTCATTCATGTGATTCTTCTTAACCCTCAGAGTATAAATTGTCTGATGCTCTGAACAAAGTTGACTACTGCACAAAACTTCAGTCAGCGTTATTTTTAGGGCCCGTGATCCCAGGTTCACATTGCCAACTAGAGTGTTAAACAGGTATTGCCTTGAGTTTTGATAATTCTACCTCTTTATTGCTTTTCAAATCTGAAAAGTTCAAGTTTTAGGTCTGTTTAGGGCCAACTCTTAAGAATAGGATCCTCTGAATACTCACAGGTCTCATTTCCTAGGCCACAGTGTCTATATTTCTGTGAACATAGGGGAAATCCTGCCTCTAAAAATGCGTAGGATTGAGGGAGTGGTTTCTCTGCCAGATTTTTAAGAACTATATCAGATTACTACAATATTTTAGTAAGCTGAGGAAGCAAAGGCCATCACAGTTTCAACTCTTCCACTGTAAAATTATGTCTGAGATTAACCTAACTTCAAAGGAAAAAGTATACGGAGAAGCCAAGAATCCGTTATTTCCACACTCACACATTTGTGGGATGGATGTGGAGGGAACGGTGGGGATAGAAACCCTTCTATGGAGCTGGTTTATAGTGATGATTCGATGACACTCCAGGTTCAGGTTAGGACTTAAGCAGAACCATGTTGTAGGCTGTTCATTGGGGCCAGAGACTTCTTGTTTTGAATCTACTGGGTGTAGGGGTGTGGGGGAAAGGTGGGGGTGTGGGAGTGTGGGGCTTGTGATGGCTCTGGCCCTCTTTGCTGAACCTATGGTTTTTTGTTTGTTTGTTTGTTTACCTGAACAGTTCCCCAGGCATTGCTTAATGGTCAAATCAATGATATTCCAGCAAGGGTTCATTTATCAGTTGCTAAGCCACCACAAATTACCAGGGAGAAGGAAAACATCTCAGCGGAGAGTTGGGGAAAAGGTAAGGGCCCGATTTGCTAAGCCTTGATGAATAGTGTGCTGAATTGAAAACACATATTCATGAAGAGCATGTCAAAAACGTGCTTCATGGAGACCCCAGTTTGTACCACACCATGTTTTGGTTTAGGGAGCAGCTAATTTAACTTATCTGTGGGAAGAAAGAGTGTGAGTCTTTCATTCGTGAAACCTGTACGAACTTCCATGACTCTCAAATCCCCAGGCTAACAAAAGAGTGTCTTGTATTATTTTCTCAGTAGGACTCTGTTTAGAATAAAATTAAGCTATTTCCCCAATGGCTAAAAAACAGTCACTGAGTGTTATTCAAACAAGGCAGAGCACGGAGTTGCCTCAACTTCGATCTATTAACATCTGTATTTTCTTAAGAAGGTAGCTCATGGTTAGACCTATTCATCATTAAAAAAAAAAAAAAATCCTCAGGTAAATGAGGCCAGTGATGATTACCTGCCTGTTAATGAATGGCTTTCTAGGACTTTCAGATTCATATACATGAGAAAGCTTCATGTGTTAAATTTTAATGACATAACACAGTGGATTTTAGTTAAGAATTTCTTATTGTTCTGGGTAATTGCAAATTCCTGTTTCCTTTGGCCTCCTATTTTTTTTTAAACATTGTAAATTTATTTAAAAAAAGAAAACAAGGGGTATTGTTTTGTCTCAGCATGTATATATTTATCTAGAAAGGCTCTCAGGAAAGGATGTTTGGGAGCTACTGGCAGGAAGTGAAGCCGAATTAACTTCAAAAACATCATTTTAATTGGTGTACCTCCCCTTTTTTAAATGAAAGGTGAACTTAAATTCTTTTTTTTTTTTTTTAAATTTTGTTCTGTGTATGGTGGGTGTGGGTGTGTGGAGGTCAGAGGACAGCTGTTTGGAACTGGTTCTCTCCTTCTTTCTTCACATAGATTTTTGGAGACGGAACTCAGATCTACAAGATTGCTGAGTAAATGTCTTTGCCCACATTGCCATCTTGCAAACTCAGGTGTACCTGTTTTTTATGGGGGAAAAATCAGATACATTAATCCTTTCTATTTTAATTTTAATTTTTAAATACTTATATAGCTAGTTCAGAAAATAAAGTGATCATTTAGGATAAAAATATGAGGGTTATGTTATTATATTAAAAATGTCAACTTTTTTTGTTTTTGTTATTTTGTCTTTTTTTTTTTCCCCTCAGAGCTGAGGACTGAACCCAGGGCCTTGGGCTTGCTAGGCAAGTGCTCTACCACTGAGCTAAATCCCCAACCCCGATTTTTTTTGTTTTTGTTTTTATTTTTGGAAGCCAGAAGTCATGGATGTACCTGACTCTTCATCTGGAAGGTTAACTTCAAACATGTTTAGAGCTAATATATCTCAGGACTCTTCTACAAGTGAAAAAAAAAAAAGCGTGGAGTTCCATCTTAGAACAAAGAACAGTTCCTCCTGGGGAAGGAAAATGGGCAACTAATTATATATGCTCCAGCCTCTTTGTATAAATACCACGCCCACCTTCCTCATTTGGTGAGCACTTACCAGACTGCTAAGCATCTGGGAACCATGCAGGGCCAAGCATTCTCCTCCAGTGTTTTTGGGTTGGGGAGACAGATGGGTAGGTAGATTTTAGTATCTATCGCTTTCTAAATCTGTGGCCAGGCCTCTAGGACTGTAAGAGTCTCTGGATAGCTTGCGCAGGCCCCTGTTATCACAAAAACACAGGCTCTCCGCTGTTCCCCAAGGCACCGGGTCTTCCTGTCCATTCTATTGTTTGCGCATGTTTGCCAGCTCCCGGCTGACCACTTTCTTTCACTGATAAATTTGAAGGAATTTATAGTTGCTGCTCGCAGAAGACCAGAAGCACCCCCTGAAGTCTCTAGATAACAAAAATAAATAAATAAATAAATAAATAAATAAATAAATAAATAAATAAAGGACCATTTCTTTCAACTGTGAGACCAACTCAACAATTATAATCACGAGCAGTTCCGTCAATCAGAGCAGGGATTGGTGGCCAAATGACCACCGCTAAAGTGGTAAGTTATTTCCAAGCTTCTGTGAAGAGGAGGAGCAGTTTCCCCCAGTTCTGCTGCTAACAATTTCGCTTCATTTAATGGTGATGTTACCGATGCAAACAGAAACCCAGGGCTAAGCCCAGAAGCTCACACACAGCTCTTCAAACTGGGAGACTGGAACAAATTTGCAAACTCAGGAATAATAAAGCTAAACCCAGCCGAAACTCCAATTACCAACCTAAGTTTGATGCGGCAGATGAAAGCCAGTTGAGATTCACTGGCCGCTCACAGTCTAAACACGCTCCTGGTGGCCACTGTGCAGGTTCCAGAACCCTGCCTGCCTTTGCTGTTGCACCGGGCAACGGGGGGGGGGGGGGGGGGTGGGGGGGGGGGGGTGGGTGGGGGGGGGGGTGGGGGTGGGTGGGGGGGGTGGGGGGGGGGTGGGGGGGTGGGGGGGGGGGGGGGGTGGGGGGGGGTGGCAGTTCTTCTGTTTGGTCAGTGGAACTATCAGGAAGTTTTGTACCTGGACCTCCTTTGGTTCCACTTGGTGTGAATGTATCTTTTATTTCATGACCTACTTCTGGTTCTCTCTCTCTCTGGATAACGTGTATTTATTCCTTGACAATTTAATACAACATATATTCAATGTATACCAGCTTCTTCTACACACCGACCACCCCTCCAGAACCTCTAACATATCCCTCTTCATGTTGTCTTATTTTGGCAATTCACTGAGTTCTGTTAGTGTTGCGTTCTTGACACAAACACAGGCATTTCAGAACTCACCAAAACATCATTTTCTTTTTCTCTCTCCAACCCCAGAAGGAGGAAGTTATGGTGGAGGGCAGGCTTGGATGTGAGCTCAGAAGGAAGCTGAGGGAGGATTGGCAGCGGAGGACAGAAGGAGCTGATGGGAAAGGGATCAGAAGATGTCTCTTTAGCTATATGTGGATCTTACAAATGTTGCCGTGAGAAGGAGATGGTAGAGAATACCAATGCCACACTCTAATGACTGTTCTGTATTTATGACTGGGTCATTTACTTAGTAAATAATGAATACCTGGTTCCTTAGTGTAGGTTGTTACCAATGAAGCCTTCTGAAAATACATCTTCAAAGATGCTTAATCAGAGGGGATGAAGTGGGGGCACTAAACTGACGTTTTTCGGCATTTTATTTCCTGAACCATGTTCATCAAAGCTGTGCTCTCTCTTTCTCTCTGTCTCTCTGCCTCTCTGTCTGTCTGTCTCTGTCTGTCTGTCTGTCTGTCTGTCTCTGTGTGTGTGTGTGTGTGTGTGTGTGTTTGAGTGTTGGGGCATGGGGCACTGTGATTTGAATGTCTGTCTGTCTGTCTGTTAAGTTGTATTGAAACTCAACCCTTGCATTGGTGGTGTATTAGTTATTTTCCTGTTTTTTGTGACCAAAACGCATGGCAGAAATGGCTTTATTTTGGCTCACGGTTTTATAGTTTCAGCTCATCACAGCAGGGAAAGGCATGGTGGGCGAACTCAGTTTCTATCAGTGAGAGAGCCTGCTGGTGGCTGCTCACACTGAGGAAGAATAAGAAGCAGAGAAAGGTGGGGGCATGTTGGTGCTCTGCTAGCTTTCTCATTTCCCCCCTCAACTCTCTCTGGTACCCAGCTCATGGGGCGGTGGGACCCGTTTTCAGGGTAGATCTTTCTAACTCAGTTCATTTTTTCTCTGGGAACAACTTTCCTAGATTGCTGGTGGCCATGTGAGAGGAGCAGCAGATGGCAATTGACTCAGGGGATCGGCCCACCAGGAAGGAAAACCCTGATGGGTGAATCTCGGATAGGCAAGGCCCCTGAGAGTCTCGGCCCCAGAATGTCTCTTGCTACTGCTGTGTCTTTACATGTTTGCCGCTGCCATCTTTCTCTGGTATCTGGCATGGTGTGAATGGCATGGGGAGATCCCCACTGCCCTTAATGCAGTAGGATCATCTCTTGGAAATATTCCGTTCCACTGGGCGTTTTTACCTGTGGATTATTATGAAGATGATTTCCTCGTAAGCTGTACTGTTTAACTGAAGCAATGATCCTGTACAATAATAGTGTAAGTTTAAATAGGATTTTGATGATTGAGGGTTTTTAATAAATATAGTAAGAATTATGGTAGAGGTTAGTTTAGTGGAAAAATTAATATAGGTAAAGGTAGGATAAAATGTTGCCCCTGCCTCTCATTGAGTGAGGAACTTGTTAAGGTCAGGAATCAAAAACAAAGTAGTCAAATTATTATTAGCTGACATGCCTTTCTTGTGCCCATTTCTACCCTCAGCTTCCTGATATAAAAAGCTGTTGATAAGTGGGCATGTACCCTAAAGATTTAAAGTAGAGCTGATTGAGTGTTTTTCATATATGAAAGTTTAGATTTGTGGTTCTTCTAAGATTTTGTTTTTGTTTTTGTTTTTGTTTTTCGAGACAGGGTTTCTCTGTGTAGCTTTGCGCCTGTCCTGGAACTCACTTGGTAGCCCAGGCTGGCCTCGAACTCACAGAGATCTGCCTGCCTCTGCCTCCCGAGTGCTGGGATTAAAGGCGTGCGCCACCACCGCCCGGCCTCTTCTAAGATTTTTTATAAGGTTACCTTTTGAGATAAATAATAAAATGATTGGTTCTTTTTTTGTAACCCCTAAATGCAGCCTGCCAGTAAAAGAACTGGCTGAAAAAAAAAAATACCTCACTTGCTCACACTCTGTTAATCTGTAACAAGTCACTTGGACATGAATATATGTGGGTTCTTGGGATGACTTGTTTTTCACCTTTGTGGTGGTTTCAAAGAAAATGGCCCCCAAAGGGAGTGGCACTATTAGGAGGTGTGGCCTTGTTGGAGGAAGTATGTCACTGTGGGGGCGGGCTTTGAGGTCTCTTTTTCTCAAGCTTCCCTCAGTGTGATAGTCAGTCGACTTCCTGCTGCCATCTGATCAAGATGTAGCACTCTCAGCTCCAGCAGCATGCTTAGCCCCCACACCTCCATGCTCCCCATCATGATGATAATGGACTGAGCCTCTGAAACTGTAAGAGAGCCACCACAATTAAATGTTTTCTTTATAAGAGTTGCCATGGTCAAGGTGTCTCTTCACAGCAATAGTAAACCCTAAGACATACCTGTAATATGTAAAATGTTTAATCATGTAAGGGATATGGAAAACATGCTGTTTTTCTACTTGTATTCAATGTATCATTCACTTGAAAAATAGAATGTAGCCACATTGTAATTTTTATATTGCTTGAAACATTTTGCTGGGTTATATAAGCTGTAAGGGAAAAAAAATAAAGTGAGTTAGAAGGAAAACATCAGGAAAGATGTAAAGGGAAAAATAAGAAGAATTTAAAAAAAAAAGTTAGAAGGAAACCATCAAGAGTGTGTGTTTTTTCCCTTACTCTGGAAGGTTAAAAAAAAGTCTTAGTTTGCCGACTCCGTGGATCCCCATCAAGCCCTGTGCTGCGGGAGGCTGGTCCTCATGGCCTTGGTAATAGATACATAGAAATGTGTCCTTGTCTCCCAGATGATTTTAAACCCAGTCAAATTGATAATGAAAATTAACCGGCACAAGGAGTATCATGAGGCGGAGTCTTTAGGATGTGGTTAATACCTTTTTAAAAAGAGAGTTGTCTGGGTCATTCTTATCCCTCCCTCCACGTGAGGACATAGTATGAAGGCTTATTCTCGGCAGCAGTGAACATCTTTCACAGAGGCACTGACACTTTGAGACCTTAAGTTTCCCAAACTATGAGAAATAAATTTTTATTGTTATATGTTGCCAGTTCAAGGCATTTAGTTACAGCTGCAGGGATAGACTAAGATAATAGAGAAGTGGGGTGAGAAGAAAGTTTTGTGGTTATCCCTGGGTATGTTTGGACCCATGAGTGGGAAAAAGGACATTCTAAAAAACAAAAGAGTCTGGTCAAACAAACAAACAAATAAATAAAAGCAAGCTTAAATCAAGATGAGGCCCTCTTGTCTTCTAGCATGGAAGAGAGATATCACAACTCATGATGTCTGCCTTCTAGACTATCTGGCAGCCTGGGTCCCTCAGGACTTGCACTTGGGTCTTGAGGCAATAGACCACTGGGAGCATAAGGCAGGGTCACCTTGTGATACCCATACAAAAAGGAAGGGAGAAATTCTCCTTTAAGGAAGAGAGAGCCATTGTGTTTGGCACCCCCAAATCAGCATCGTGATTAGTGCTGTGCCTTCTCATTTCCCTAAATGGATGCTCTTCAAAGTAGCCAGCAGGTGACCCATTTGTTACTTATCTGTGACAGAAAACCAGTGTCAACACCTTAATTCCTCCCTTGAAGTTTTCCAGGAAAAAAGTCTGTACATCTAAGCCAGGTAGCCATTGAAGCTGGGCTGTCCTATGGCCCATTTTCCATAGCTCACTGTGGGTGGGAACAAATAATTTGTAGTTTGAATCAGTTTACAGACAACCCTTTGTGTAGTTTTGGCTTAAACTCTTGTGTTCCCTCTCGTCCATTTGTTGTTCAGTTTCCAAATGCATAAAAAAGTCTATATTCTGTAGCTAGAGTTTTCCTGCCTGGCCCACAGTCAGGACAAATCTCTATCACCCGCCAGTCCCACATCCACTCAGACCCAACCAAGTAAACACAGAGACTTATATTGGTTACAAACTGTATGGCCATGGCAGGCTTCTTGCTAACTGTTCTTACAGCTTAAATTAATCCATTTCCATTAATCTATATCTTGCCACATGGCTCGTGGCTTACCAGGATCTTCACATGCGGCTTGTCATGGTGGCTGCTGGCAGTGTCTCCCTCACCCAGCTTCCTGTTCTCTCAATTCTCCTCTCTGTTAGTCCTGCCTATACTTCCTGCCTGGCCACTGGCCAATCAGTGATTTATTTATTGACCAATCAGCAACACATTTGACATACAGACCATCCCACAGCAATATTCTGTATCTCTATTACTTGTGAAGACAAGATGTCTTTCTTTGTGTGAATCTTTACAATTTTCTGTACTAATGCATTGTCTTGTGAATATTTGTACCTTTGTCAGAGTTTAATTGTGCGATATTAATCACTCGATATCTAATATATCATAGAATCACTGAATGTTTAAGCTTGGACACGGAGAGAGTGTGTCTTTAGGGACTTCTTTTCGTAGATGTCTCTCAAACGAGAATGTCTTCATTTTTTAGATTATACATAAAGGAACGGATGCAATGACACATAGAAACAACAGGTGTGCCTTAAGAAAGCAGCACATCCCTATGTTTCAATGCATGTAGAAGGACTTTTAAAAAAGTCACGCTGATAAGTCAGAACAGAAAGCTGATGATTTCTGTGGGGCACCCTTGAGATGCTTCGTCATTTGTCTTGGATTGTAACACAGGCTCAATTAATTCTACTAAAACTGACTTAAAATCATTTCATGTTTTAATGGCTCCATTAGTATCTTTGTTCCTAGGACAGAGTGGCCTAAGACATTCGTCATCCACATCCTCCAAGGGACTAGAAATGGGTAGTCAGTGGGCCAAAATATCTTAGACATTAAAGCAATTTATAGCCTTCAAAACTCAACCCTGGCAAACAAACTCTCACTCTTTGGTGTTAGAGAGAATGTATTATTCACTCATTTATTTTGTTGCTAAGGAATGAGCCCAGGGCCTCACACATGCAAAGCATATGCTCTACCACGGAGCTGGCCCCTGAGGAGAAGTTAAGTTAAAATTAAATTATTATTTTTTTCTTACTTACGAAGACAATAATGAAAAAATAAATAAAGAAAAGTTGAGAAGCTCCATCCTCTGATCAAGGAAGTAAAATGAAGTGACAAGGGGTACCTCCTCAGGAGGCCATGGAGTGCTTCCCCTGGCCACGCCCAGCTGACTGCTTTTCTCCGTACCATCCCTCTCTGCTCAGAAACACTCTTCCTGACATCCTTGTTTGAAAGAAAATTTTATCCCCTGTGCCTGGAAAGGAGACTCTTCGAGGTCACCTTCTTGTTCCCACATAAATCCAGCTGCTGGGAGCTCCCAGGTTTCTACATCAGGTTCGGCGGTGTGCCCCCCCAATTGCTGCAGGAGAGGGCCTGTTCACATCTGTTCACATCTGGGAATCCTCCTGCCTGAGGTGGCTTCTACCTTCCAGCTCTTTGGAGGCTTCTCAACCCGCAACGGGGGCTCTCATAGGATCTTCTGATTCTTTTGGATGTTTTGGTTCTGCAGTTGCTACTTAGTAATTAATTAGTTAATTAATTAATTGAGACGGGACCTATCTTTGTAACCCTGGCTGTCCTGGAACTTACAAAGATCATCCTGCCACTGCCTCCCGAGTCTGGGGATTAAAGGTGTGTTCTCCCACTGACCACCTGCAGTTAATACTTGTTTTCTTTTGAGACAGGGTCTCACTATGTAGTCCTGGCTGGCCTGGAGCTTAACTATGTGGACCAGGTTGACTTTGAACTCACAGAGATCCCCCTGCCTCTGTCTCTCAGGTGCCACCACGCCAGCCAGTTAATACTTTGAAAAGTAGTTGAAGAAAGCAGCTTTGGGCTGTCTTTTAATCCAGCTTCCTCATGTGTTCAGAACTGAAAATTCACTTCTCTTTAGTATTTGTATAAGCTGGTCTCTTCAGTTGTGTGAACTGGTATGTCCTTGATCTGCAATTGTTGTCTTTTTTTAGTCTTTCTCTGGGCTTGTTAATTTATAACTCTGGCTTCTGAGAAACTACTGTTGATAAAAATTTTGAAATCACTCAAAGAGCTAACGAAATGTTCAGCCCTAAATTCACCTCCCCATAAAAGGGGTGGGAAGGAGCTTTTGGATGAGGCATTCAGTGTCCTCAGGCGCCCCGATAAGCAGGGGAGACCGATTGCCAGCTGCCCCTTGTACACATGGCCTTGCTGTCCTGTCGGCCCTGGGAAGGGCGGTTCAGACAGTTGGTGTGGGCGTGTGTGGTCCAGGCAGTGATGGGGAGTCAAGGAAATGATGGCTGCGGTCCAGCTGGGACCCTGTGCCATTATGCAGCAAGCTGCTGGCTGGCTGCCTCTTGCAGGGAAAACTCTCCTCTTGTTTGCGGTCCCTGCTGTGGTGTGAGGCTGCTCTTCCTCCCTCAAGCCAATTATTTGAAGTGATCAAGAGCTCCTCCTTACAGACAGGTTGAGTTCCAACAGTTTGTTTCAAAGACAGTTGTTTTGAACTTGAGAACATTCCCCCTTCCCCCCCACCCCGCAGCAGCAATAAGAGAAACAAAAGGCTCATAGAAATCTATTTGAGTCCAAATTTAGGTGTCCTCATGTATGTCTGCAAAATAAATAAATAAAGGCCACAGAATAACCGAGTTCTGCGCTTTGGAAGCAAAGTTGGCGCACACAAATTATCATTCACAACCGAAAACAACCAAACTAATAAGCTAATTATAAAACATGGCTTTTATAGTGATCCTGTTAATTAGATAAACACGAGATGCTGGGCTCAGTAGTGCGCACCTATTCAGAAGGCTGAGGTGGGAGGATTGTTTGGGTTCAGGAGTTCAAGACCAGCCTGGAAAACACAGCAAGCGCCCATTACAAGAAACAAATAAGGCCGGGCGGTGGTGGCGCATGCCTTTTCCCAGCACTCCGGAGGCAGAGGTAGGTGAGTTTAAGGCCAGCCTGGTCTACAGAGTGAGTTCCAGGACAGCCAGGACCGTTCCACAGAGAAACCCTGTCTCAAAAAACCAAGAAGAAAAAAAGAAAAGAAAAAGACAGGAGAGAGAGAGCTCAGTGATTGAGAGCGGTGCCTCATAAACCCCTGCCCCTCTCCAGTCCCAGGGGATCTGATGCCCTCTTCTTGGTATGTGGTGCACAGACATGCACGCAGGCAAAATACCCATACACATAAAAGAAAGCAAAAGGCTGAACTGGAAGTTAGAGACATGTAGATTACTAAGAAAGTTCTCGGGGCATTTACAAGTTACGAGAGAAAGTTTTGCTTTAACAGTATAGTGATTGATGATCCACTAGCACAACCAGCCTCCAGAGAGGTCAGCTTCGATCACAGAGAAGGAATGTAGAGAAAAAAGGGAGACATCTTAGGGCAACTTCTGGGAACTTGGACTCTGGAATAAAGTATTTTTTGGAGCCCCAATTCTGGGTCAACTCCTCTAGGGAAAGGAAGGACTCACCTGCCTTCAAAGCTGTCTCATCTCAAGGCAGTAAGGTACCTGCCTCCTCATTGACCAGTGTGTGGCTGGGGGCCGCTCCCAGGAGGGGGCTTATCAGGAACAATTGCAGGGGAAGCATGCCATCAAGAGCCCTGGGCCCCAATTTTCCTAGCCAGGGCACAGGAGGGCACTAGGTCTCAGTCCTGAAATCACAGAATGTACCACAGACTCTGGCTTTTTTTTTCTTCTTCCATAACTGGACAAGAATAAAGGAAAAAAGGGAAAACCTCATTGACATGGGATGTATATATACAGGAGGAAAAAAGATGGTGTGTGGGAAAATCAGTCAAACCGGGATCTGTGTGAGAGAGGCCAGCCAGCCAGAGAGCAGCTCCTGTAGCCTGCTGCGGGGGAAGAGGAGGTAGGTGGAGATCGGGAGACTCTGCCCAGGCTACAGGCTTTCTTGCCAGAGTAGCTGAAATACTGGGGTGAGTGTTGCTGGGCTAGGGGGTTCCTCCTGTGTCCTGGTGTTGAACACAGGCAATAGCAGATGAAGTCGCGAAGTTGCGTGTGTTTGTGTGTATGTATATATGTGTTTTACTTTGTGACGTTTGCGTGGTGATGTCCTCTGAGGCATCCCGTGCATGACGACAAAACTGATTTGAGAATCTTTGGTTTCTGTTCCACAAAGCACTAGCCATTAGGAGCAAAGACGTAACTAGAAAGGGCCTGGCTTCCAAGGACAGTAGGATTCAACTTTGACAAGAGAAAATGCAAAGCATTGTGCTCCTAATTCCAGCGACTGTGTTATCTTCTGAGAAAAAAAAAAAATGCCTTCAATGTGGGGAATGCTCAGGGGAGAGAGAAAAGGAGGGAGAAAATGGATTCATCTTCCTGTCTGTATCTAAGGACACACACACACACACACACACACACACACACACACACACAGCTGTGCCAGAGTGAGCTAGCACACTGTGTTATTTAATTTCAGGTTTCAGGTGCAGTGTTATTATTTATTTATTTATTTATTTATTTTGGTTTTTCAAGACAAGGTTTCTCTGTGTAGTTTTGGTGCCTGTCCTGGAGCTCACTCTGTAGACCAGGCTGGCCTCGAACTCACAGAGATCCACCTGGTTCTGCCTCCCATGTGCTGGGATTAAAGGCGTGCGCCACCACCGCCTGGCTCCGTGTTATTTTTTTGTTTATTTAATCCATGGCAATGTGACTATCAACAGATAGCTGAGGCCCATTCTGGAATCTCTGTTCCAGTCATTGTCTTTTACAATTTTTTTGGGCTAGTGGATCTGTAATGGGCTATTGTACTCTTTATGGAATCCGGGTTTGTCTTTGTTTAGAAGAAACGGGCTGCCATGCTAGCTTGTTTTCTTTAGCTTTGTGTAGTTTTAATCACCCGACAACCGGCATATTTTACTGCCCAGGGAATGACCTCCTGTGAATGTCAGTATTCGGTGGGAATGGTGGAGAGGAAACCTGACGGGGGGTGGGAAGGAGTGTTTATCTCTTGGTCCACTTTCATGAGAACCATGACACGGAGCCTGTGCTAGCCACTGTCCCCATTCAGCGCAGTGATTACGCCAGAAGCTAATGTTTATGTTTTCATTGCTAGTGATATGGGTAGGGTGGCCTTGGTAAACATAAGGTGTGGGAAAAGTTTATCTCTGGGCTCTCCGTTCCTCTGGCAGAAGTCTCTTTTTAAATATCCCTCCAGACTTCAGGCTTGCCACCTCTTAGTGCTATGACATTCTCTTTGTCCTGACACCCAGACCACTAATAGTTCGGGAACCTTCTGCCTCCCTGGCTTCTGCTGAAAAACTTACTCTGTTTGGGTTTCATGGCATTCAGGCCTTGTAAGAAGACTGGCCGTTTCTGATCAACTGTTCATGCCAAGCCAATGATAGCTGATAAAAATCAACCCGAATACATACCTCCTAGCAAGAACCATTTCCATGTTACGCTGCCTTAACATGGGGGTTTTTAGAGCCTTAATTCCAAGTTTCCCCAGCTACCTATATTTAAGGAAAAATTCATAGAATAAGCATGGCTGGAGCTTCAAATTGACTTAACTATTGTTTTCATATTATAAAAATAGTGATTTATGATTCAGTAAAAATGAAAAATCCCCCCCCCCCCCCCATATCTAAAAGAAAACAAAAAGAAGACAAAGTTTTGATTTAGGTGAACTCCTCTGGGTCAGGCCTCTAGATACCCCGGGATTCTTGGATGAAGAACTCTGAGAAACAGTGGCCTCGGCCAAAGTAGTTTTTCAGTGGCCACAGTTTTAGACTCTTCTCGGAGTCGGTGGGGATCCCTCCACCCCCACTCTGATCTCTTGTTCAGATGTGGGATGTGTTTAGTGGGCCAGTTATATGGGCAGAAATGCATTTTGTGAGTGTTTTTACGAAGTTGTGCATGGGTTTGTCCTCGACCTTGGTCCAAGTGTTGCTTGGTGACTTAGAGATCGGCGTGATGACATTTGACAAGAACAATGACATGGAACTGCTGATTGGTTGGCCTTTTGGGCTATAATGAAACCGTTTAGGTACTTCTTTATAAAGGATATTTAAAAACTCTTAATATTTACTTACAACAGACAAGCCAATGTCAAACAAAATGATAGGTCTTTACAGAACTGGGAACATTGGTTTAAACATTAAAATATGCCCATTTGTTTTATTGTAAACAAATCACATTCTTTAAAGAAGTACAATGAGGAACTGGAAAATTAATGTTTTTTTTTTTTTTTTTGGCTGTGGGTTGTGGGGGTTGGGGGGGCTATTTGGAGATTCCCTAGAGGAGAATTGTTGTAGGTTTGGACAATAGCACAAATTATGAATATTTTGTTGCTTTAATGCCCATTGTGTCTAGTTGTGACTTCATAACTCATGTGCTTCCTTACAAAGGGGATCTAATAAATAGTAAAAAGCCCAAACACTACAAAACCATTTCCTTCAGAGAAAATTTTCATTTTGATATTATTTTCAACAAATTGCTTACTGTAAGTCCTGAAAGAGCTGTGTTTGCCATCTCTTGATGGGGGTAGGGGGAGCATATTTATCTTTGTACAAAACTGGCAAGAAAGGATTTCCCTCGAGGTCAGAGGGCGTTTTGGGAAAGGCCAACCCTAGTGTATTTTCCCATACCCCTGCTACTTCGTGAAACCTGCCAGGAGAGATTGATTATTTCCATTTCCATTTCAAGTGATATTCTGGGGGGAATAAATTCCTAAAATCACTTATCAATCATTTAGACCTTAGTTGTGATTTATTAGCAGCTTCCTCCTTTTTCAGCTAAGCATTTTTGTTAATATCCACTATCAAATCCAAGAACGCTGCTGTAACAATAATAAGGGGAATGAAAACCATTATATAATCGTACCAAACCGATGTAGCCAAGTCACCTGTGTGCGTTTGTTTCTCCCTGCTCTTGCTAACTTCCACATACTTAAAATACTCCGAGAACTGGAGGTGACTCAGTGTGTACGGAACTTGGGGGTGGCTCTGGAGTGGTACACTGCGGGCCAAAAGCGGGTAGACAAATCGCGAAGGACACTGCCACGTCTTCTCCTAAAGGGATTCTGCCGTGTTCCCTGTTGCTCGGCTCCCGGCTTTTCTTTCTCCTCATCTTCCTCTTCAGAGCGGGTGAAACTGCTCTTGGGTAAAGTTGAATTCAAATCATAACTTCCTCGAGTTTAAGGGTACTTAGAATTATCAGAATGATGGATCCGGAAATGGATCTTTAACTTCCGGCTGTCGTTTCCTTGACTCTTCCTCCAGTGGCTTCCCCATCCAACTCAACGCACGGGAAGCGAATTGCCTAGCACTTGCCAAGCAGCCTGTAGGACTCGGGGACGCACAGAGCCACAGCCCTCTGCCTTCCCATCACCACCTTCCAGTAGCTGATGAATCGGTAGAGATAGTGATAATGGATATTGTATTAGAGGAGAGAATGAGAGTGGATCATCGTATCTGCGAGGACGAGTGTAGCAAACGGTGATGTTTAATACAGATCTTCACAGGGGCCGTAGAGCCTTGGCTTAGCTCTGTAACAGTTAAACCAGTCTAGGGAAAGATAAAACCCGAGATGTGAGATACAACACTGTTTTCGTACTTCAACGGAGCTGGAAAATACCTGATGTCTAGGAGTTACGTATTCGTGAATCAGGACGTGCTGAGGTTGGATGGACGTGCTGACGTTGGATGGACGTGCTGACGTTGGATCCTCTACACCAGAGTTTGAGGATGCTGGTTTTCAACTCTGGTCCTGAGTGTTGTCCTTGTCAGTCACCAGACTCCCTGGCTTAGAAAAAAGCAGCATTCTTCAAGGACCCTACCTCAGTCCGTTCAGTCTAGCTGTCTTCCCTGTGTCACGTGATACGTGACTCATCCCATTTCCAGGGTCTCTTTGGAATTCTAGGCTCAACTTTCTGGTCTTTGTTTCTCTCTCTCTCTCTGCGTGTGTGTGTGTGTGTGTGTGTGTGTGTGTGTGTGTGTGTGTGTGTGTGTGTGTGTGTGTGTGTGTGTGTGTGTGTGTGTGAGTATCTTTCTGTCTGTCTCTGTCTCTGTCTCTCAGTTATTGAGATTAAAGTCTCACTAACCTAGTTTCAAACTATAATCCTCTTCCTCAATTCCTGAGACTCAGGATTACAGGTGTGCTGTACAGTCACTGACTCTCCTGTGTACGATTTATAGGAAACGTAGTCTGGGTTTAGACCTGATCATTGCTCTTCACTTATTTGTTTGTTTCTAGACCTTTCTAAAAAGCTATAGCTAGAAAAAATATATTTTAAATCTTAAAAAAAAGTGTGTGTGTGTATCCGTGCACATGTGCATGTGTGTAATGTTTGTGGGCATGTGCATACCTGCCATGGTGTGTATGTGGAAGTCAGAGGACAGCTTTGTGGAATTGGTTCCCTTCTTCCACCTCTACATGGTTCCAGTAATCAAATTCAGGTCGTTAGGCTTGCATGGCAAGTCATTTACCAGATAAGCCACCTCACTGGCCCAGAAAATATGTATTTTTTTTAAAGAATAAAATATATCGTAAATTTCTGCTGGTGCTTTTGATTCACATACAGAATAAGAGCTGTGGTCGTTTTGAGACAAAAATCTCACTGTTCACCACTGGCTGTCCTGGAACTCAGTATGTAGACCAGGCTGGCCTAGAACTCACAAAAACTCTCTTGCCTCTGCCTCCCTAATGCTGGTATTAAAGTCATGTGCCACAAGACCCAGGTGAATATCAATACTTTTAGATACAATCTCTTAGATTTCCCGTTTGTATCTACTCGCACACGTGTCAAAGAACCCCGCCTCTGGATGCCAGCACAATTACTCATTTGTCTAATTTTCAAGTATGCATGTGACAATATCTGCCCCTGGTGACAGGAAGTAGGAGCCACAACCACTATACTACAAGTGAGGGGTGTGTCTATATGTCCTGGAGTCACATGTAGTCAGTTCCTGGAACACTGAGGCTTTGTGACAGGGCGAGACAGTGCAGAGTCTCCTCCATCTTGTATTCTTGCTGAAGCCTTTTTAGGCTTCCCTAGAATTCGATCTCTCTGATGGAGAATCCTGTGGAAAATTACCCAACTCTATTCTAGGAACCTGAGGTCAAGGTGCCCCAGCTAACTTAACTTAGCTTCTGTTAAACTGCTTGCTTTCGTAAAACCTCCCTCTGGAGCGACCGAGTGAGATACCAGGATGAGGTTTTTGCCTTTAAAAAACTCTTACCCGAAAAGCTTGCATCCTGAATACCTGGGAATGTAGTCCCAGCTGGCTGGAATAAAGACTTTCAGTTAGCTACAAACTGTGTCTGGGTGGTCAGCTCTGGTGGGCTTCCCTTAAGAGTTTTACTGTTAAGTAAACTCTTCCCAATCCTCGAGTTCAGGAACTGAAATCCTAAAAAGCCTGGACTCCTTAGGATGTGGCTGACCACCAGCCTTTGATCTCTTTACTTCCTGGTTCATCCTCAAATCACCTGGAACCTTGTGTCTGTCGCTTCCTCCTCCTCATTCTTGAGCCTGCTCACTTTCACTCAGTCCGTCAGCCGTTCAGACTTCCCCATGTAACTCCAAGTTAACCAACCAGATTTGTCCCAGTTCCATGCCTGAACTTGCGTATGGACCAGACCAAATTGACTGGCTCCCAGGATAGAAAAGTCCTGCTCCAGAATGCCGTTTGGTGACTCATTTTTGAGACCCCCTTCCTGCTGCAGGGAGCTGCTTTTTTACTTTAAACAGACTTAGCTCCCTGGCCCGGCTTCTGCGCTCTCCGGTCGGTCGTTTGTCAGGATGGCAAGACAGCACGCAGCGCTGACTCAAGGAGCTGGCAACATGACAAGGTTTCAGAGTCTTTTAGAATATTTCCTGTATGCAGTTTTGTCATCTATCTGATAAACAGTGCCATCCATTTGATTATTTTTCTCATTTCTAAGACAAAAATGATTTCATCTCTCTCTGTGTATGTGGGTGATATGCCTGTTGGGCTATATACTTCTTCTTGGGAGTACAGATGTGTTTCTGTGTGTGTGTGTGGCATGCCCATATTGAGGTCAAAGGACAACACAGCATGTTGGTCTCCACCTTCCATCTTGTTTGAGATACAGTCTGTTCACTATTGCATATGCCAGGCTAGGTGGCCTGAGAGCTTGGGGGCCCAGGCTAGGTGGCCCAAAAGTTTGGGGGCCCAGGCTAGCTGGTCCAAGAGCACCTTCTGTCTCTGCTCCCATCTCACCACAGGCACACTGAAATTACAGACAGGAGCAGCAGCATCTGGCTCTATATAGATCTAGAGACCTGAATTTTTAAAGAATTTAATTTTGTTAAACTTAATTAGGTTTTATAATTATATAGAACATTTATACTGCATCGAACTCAAATGTACAAAACAAGATAGCCAAAAAAGTATTGCTTTGTGTATTTCCTTCTTATATAATAATACATGCTAAGCCTTCCATTGCTTTAAAAAGTATAATGATTTATCCAGAGATCATTTCAAGGTAGTGATATCTCATTTCTTTCTGCAGTAGCCTTGAGCTCTATAATGTGGCTGTATACTGGTTTATTCAATCCAGTCTCTATTATGGGTACTTGTTCCAAGTCCTTTGCTATTATTCATGGTGTTGCAATGTACAGACTTTCATCTGTCTGTCTGTCTATTATCTATCTGTTTATCTATCTATCTATCTATCTATCTATCTATCTATCTATCTATCTATTTTGTAAGTGCAGATTTAGAATACATTACTACCAATGGGGTTGGCAAGAAAACATCCCACATTGTATCACCAAAATTTTCTCTAAAAGAAATGTCCAGGGCTGGAGAGATGGCTCAGAGGTTAAGAGCACTGACTGCTCTTCCAGAGGTCCTGAGTTTAATTCCCAGCAACCACATGGTGGCTCACAACCATCTGTAATGAGATCTGGTGCCCTCTTCTGGCCTGCAGTCATACATGCTGTATACCTAATAAATAAATAAATAAATAAATAAATAAATAAATAAATAAATAAATAAATAAATAAATAAATAAATCTTTTTTTTTTTTTTAAAGAAATGTCCAATTTTTCATTCTCATCAACAGAGCAAAACGGATGGTTTTCTTACAGTTTCCCCAACTGTGTCTGTCATTAAACTTTTGGATTTTTCCCAATCTGACAAATTGGAAAACTCAGGACATACTCGTTCGTCTCTTCTTAGCAGCAGTGATGAGCTTCTGGGAAGTTACTTCTCTTTGTCCCTAGACAGCAGTGTCCTTAGTTTTTCCTCCTCAAGTTTCAGAAGCTCTTTGTACAGTAAGAATATTTGCCTTTTGTGATATAGGTTGTCTATCTGTTCCCCAGTTTGACATTTGTCCCCTTTTTTGTTACTACTTGTCTTAGTGAGGGTTTCTGTTGCTGCAACAGAACACTGTGACCAAAAAGCAAGTTGGGGGAGGAAAGGGTTTATTTGGCTTACACTTCCATATTGCTATTCATCACCAAAGGAAATCAGGACAAGAACTCAAACAGGGCAAGAGCCTGGAGGCAGGAGCTGATGCAGAGGTCATGGAGGATGCTGCTTACTGGCTTGTTCCTCATGGCTTGCTCAGCTTGCTTTCTTATAGAACCCAGGACCACCAGCCCAGAGATGGCCCCACCCATGGTGGGCTGAGCTTTCCCTCAACTCTAAGAAAATGTCTTAAATCCAGATCTTATGGAGGCATTTTCTCAATTGAGTTTCCCTCCTTTCAGGTAACTCTAGTCTGTGTGTCAAGTTGACATAAGGTTAGCCAGCACACTCATGATATTTTTCATTTGTAAACGTTTGAAATTTTTTTTACATCATTAAATTTATCAACTTTTATCTCTCTTCTGTCAGTCTTCCCTGATTTTGCTTTTGGATTTTAGCCATGGTTTAAGAAATCATGTATCACATAATAAATTAACATATTCATGTTTTAGCTGCAATTTTATTAATTTCTGATACATGGAATTTATTTGCTTTATGGTATAAGAAATGAATCTATTGATTTATTATTTTAAAATACACTTATCTACCTGTCTCTATATCACTTTTTGTAGACTTGTCTTGACATAACTGATGCCATCATGAATTATAGCTACCCTGATTGCCTGCCCCAGAGTAACCTAGTTGATTTTTCCTGCATAATCTCCCAACATATATTACATAGACAAAGCTTGTCATGTCTGGAAGTGCACACCTACAATCCCAGGAACTGGGGGCTGAAGACCAAGTTCAAGGCTAGTGTTAGCTAAATAGCAAGGCTCTATCTTAAACAAACAAACAAACAAACAAACAAACCAAAACCAAAAGACCAAAGCAGGCCCTGCACCTTGTCTGGGCAGCACAGGGGAGCTGATCCTGTTGATGAGGGCACAGGTGAGCCGGCCCCGAGAATGTGAGCATGGGAGACCTTTCCCTATCTGCCATATGATGGCATGGGTGGGTGAGAGAAGCCCTCCCCCATCAACACCTGAGGCAGATGGGAGAACTGGCCCTGAGATCATAAGAACAGGAGAGCTGCTCCTGTCCCCACCAGCTGCAACACTTGGGAGAGCGTGCCCTGCACCTCACCTGGGCAGCTCAATAGAGCCAACCCTATTGGCAGAGGTGTGGGTGAATGAGGGGGAGCTGTCCCCACTACTCATTTGCCATGTGGCAGTGTGGGTGGGGGATAGATGCTCCCCCACTTACTCCTCTCCCCTCACCATCTTTGACAAATGAGGGAACTGACTTCCCCCCTTCCCCTTACTATCTGCAGCAAAGTGGTCCCTGTTCCTCACCTGGGCAGCACAGTAAAGCTGACCGTGTTGGCAGAGGTATGGGTGAGCCAGCTCTGAAATTGTGAGCAAGGGAGAGCACATCCACCATGTGGCAGCATGGACAGGGGAGAGATCAACACTGTCCCTGCCCCTCATCGGCTGCAGCACTCTGGAGAGCTGCCCCTACACTTCAACTGGGCAACACAGTAGAACTGGCCCTGAAGGTGTAGGTGTGGGAGAACCATCCCTGAGGACATGAAAGCAGAACTGACCCCACCCTTTGCTCATTGCTGCAAGGGTTGAACTAGCCAGGGCAATGCTGGAGAGCTCTTCCTGGTGGTGAAGACAGGGGAGAGCTGGCTGGCTGACCAACTCTGCAACCAGAGCCAGGGTTAAGTGTTGGCCCACCCCAACGTCCTCCCCATCTGTGATATGCTGGAGCACAGGTGTCAGGGGGTGGTTCTTGTGGACCCAGGGCTGCAGGATCTCCATGACACAGGGCAGCAACAGGATGTCCAGGAAGAGTCCTAGTGAAGGCCCAGAGTCATTGGTGTAGCAGAGACCAGGAGCCTCAAACCAAACCAACGATTCTTCATAATGAACGCCTGTATGTAAAAATGTGTGGATAAAGGGGTTTACTGTGTGACTCACTGTAAAAAAAAAAAGCTTCCATGATGAGATTTTTCCCCCCTTCTTTTTTTCCTTTTTTTTAATCTTAAATTTTATTTTGTTTTATTTTGGCAGGGGTAAGTTGCAGGGACAGAGGTCAGATGCAAGGGGACAGGAGATGGGTGGGATTGGGATGCACTGATGTGAAAAACACCAAGAATAAATAAAAAAAGAAAGTTTAAAAAAACCAACCAACTCTTCAATAATTGATCAATAGATGGACAGATGTACAGTTTGGTAAGTAGATAGAACCATCCAGGTAGCTTTACAACTGGACCTGACACAAAGGCTGTGTCTGATTCTGACATTAAGTTACTATAAAACATGTACAGCTGGGATGACGATATCCCTTTTGTCTTGACTAGTACACAGACCTCTCCTTCTGACTCGAACTGCAGTGATCCACATGGCCTTGCCGGCGCTAACACCAATGCACAGCACACTGTGTGATCCTGAGCCTGTTTGCCGGCCTTCAGTCTCTCGGCACCTCCCAGCTGATCCAGGTGTTCTGGAACTTATTTAAAGGCTTATCTTTCGCTTCAGTTTCTTGAGATGTTCATGTACCACATGCTAAAGGTTCGTATGCAACTGCATTCATCACCATGACTTTCTTTTACTTTATAGAAAGGAGCAAGGTTACAACTAAAGTCTGAATTCTAGTTGGGGGGGGGGAAGAGACAGAGAGAGACAGAGACAGAGAGAGAGAGAACGCCACATTGTCCAGAGTACAAGAGGATAGGTATGGTGGTGTTAGCCATTGACTACGCAGGATAAAAAAAATGAGATATTATGCATGTTTATTGAATGTTTAATCATATGAATGACCAATTAAAATAACTAGTGACTTAAAGAAATGCATTTCAAATATGTATTTTGGTAGGGATCAGTTCTGTATCAAGTGCCAATACGATGCAGTGCAGGCAGTATATTGAAGAGAAAACTAACAGTGATGTTTATAACCTATCTACTAAAAAAGAGAACACACTCATCATTCTTTCAATAGTTAGGAAAGTGTCACATTTTAACTGTGACACTGGCTGTGGCAATCAGTGCCTACAATCTCAGCACCTGGAAGACTGAGGCAGGAGGATTGTGAGTTGGAGAACAGGTGGGGCTATCTAGATTAAAATCTGCCCTGATCTACACAGAGAGACCTTGTTTTAAAAACTAAATTGGGATTGTCCAAACTTCTGAGGTGAAACCCCACCCATGTGTGTGTGTGTGTGTGTGTGTGTGTGTGTGTGTGTGTGTGTGTGTTGAATATTCTTGCAAAGAGAATAATCCTAGATATTGAAAATTTATGCTTTACATTAGATGTTCAGTCTCCATGTTGACATATTTTGTAAAAAAAAAAAATTGTGAAAAACACAACAACCATTT